>NC_088113.1:2424242-2727272 GCF_036370855.1 Dromaius novaehollandiae | reverse complement strand
GTCCCATACCACAGGAGCCTCTGGCTGCTGCTCCTGCCAAGTGGTCTCTCTCCTGCTCTCCATTTGATCCTAAACTTGGTGCAGGTTGAGCAGTGTCCTGGAGCGCTGTGGGGCCTGGCTGCCAGGACCCAGCTGTCCCCAAACCCACCTGAGGGGGCGAGTGGCCCCTCAAGTGACCAGCAGCCACAGTGCAGGGTAAGCCCAGCTTCATTGGGCCCTCTTGGACGAGGACTGTCCTGGTCATCTAGGGCTGCCTTCAGGCTTCCAGGGGGCACAGGGCTGAACAGCTTCATGGGTTGCACAGTCAGTTCACAAAATGGGTCATTCCTGCTGCAAAGGCCATTAAAGCAGGGACTTGGGTTCAAAACCCTTGAGGGGTGACTGGGGGGGAGGCAGGGGCGCAATCCTCTGCCCCTTCATGGCAGCAAAGTGCACTGCACAGGAAAATCAGTGCTGGCATCCGTGCTGGTCTGGGACAGATCATGAGGTTTAGGATACCCGCAGCCACCGAATGGATGACAAAGAGAAAACTAAACACTGAGAAGCTTGTTCCTTCACTGAACCTCTGAGAGCCCAGGTAAGCAGAGACACTGTACTGCTGCATGCAGACGGGGTCACGGCGAAGCAGCACAACCAGCCTCGCTCTGCGACTTCTTCCTCGGAGCGCACAACTCTGCAAGCCTAACAGTTGTCTCCTGAACACAGAGCTAATGGGCATTACAGACAAAAAGGGCTGAGCCTTTATGATAATAAAGGCAGCACTGAGGTGCAGCGGGAGGAGGAAACGGAGCCCAGAAATAGCTGCAAGTGCTCGGGACCAGCATCGGAAACAATCACAGGTTTACCTGAAGCTGACAGATCAATTCAGGCAGCCAAAGCTGCTGAGCAGAGCTGCCTGGGATGCCCGGCATTGCCTTCACAGCCTTCAGGGAAAATGCCCCAGGATATCATTTATTCAAATCAGCCTCCTCTCAAGAAATTCTGCTGTGTCAAAATCCCCGGAAGGACTGCAGCTATTTTGATTCCTGACTGGGAAGGTAAAAGAGAGTATGAAAGAAAGAGATTTTTTAAATGCCTAAGTGCTGTTGCACGTGGAAGCACTGGTGATACCCGGAGTGTCACACAAGCATGAGGATGGCTGCAGCCACTCTGCTCGAGGAGCTCACAGTGTCGCTTCTGCTGCAGCTGAGGCAGCGCAGGTGAACTCAAGCCGCTGCTGCATTGCACTGTTCCTCCACTGACACTGCTCCCAAGGCAAAGAGGCAAAGATGCCCCAAGGAGAAATTAGATGAGAGCGTGTCCAAAATGCCATGCCAGAAACAGCCTCAGTGATTTAAACAAAACCTTTCTACAACTTTCCCCCAAAGATCAGAGGCTGGTTTCAGTGTCTCCATGTTTCCACTGGGATTCTACTTCACTTTCTTTAATTATACATAGTGCTTCAAATCATGAAAATATGCAAACAGCTTTGGGCAAGACCATGCCCAATCTTCTCATTTTTGATCTGCCAGATCTCAAATTTCTGCTTTCCCCATTCCTTACATGGGGAACATCACATCCTGTCACTGCTTCTATTGGAAAGAGACCTTTCCACCTAGTCCAGCAAAGCTTTAACAACACAGCAGATTGCACAGCGCTGCAGTTTCACACTTAGCAATATAAACCCAATCCTCATGTAGAAGAGCAGGCAGCAGGCTTGACTGAGGTGCAGTGCAGCCATCTGGCAAAGTCCCCATGAGCCATGGCAGTGTCCCCAGCTGCCCTGGGATGTGACATGGACCCACAGGGCCCCAGAGCAGCAAGCACCCAGAGCAGACCAGGATGGGCAGTGAACCACTGGGACTGGCTGTGGATGATGGTCCCAGAGGGAGCTGACTCAGAAGAAGGATGCTCTTGTGCTTATGGTTTGCTGGAGAACCCACTTTCAGGGTACATTAACGATGGGAGTGATTTGAAACAAAACTTGGTCATGTTGACAAAGAGCAGATTAATCTGAGAAGATTTTCAAGAGAACCCAAACCCCTTTAGTGTGAGAAGACATCACAGAGCCATGGCAGGGGGTCTGACCTCCTCACTGCAGACCCCTGGGTTTAGCTTAGTTGCCACAGAACACCTTGTTGGACAACAGAGATGGGCAGTTTCTGGGTATGATCTCATTCATCTACTTTAAACATCTACTCCAGGATCTGGTTAAGCCAGGGCTCTGGTACACTGCTCTGGCACTGCAGACAGCATTTGAAGTGGATAAAAATATATAGTTTCCCTCAAGACACAAGACAGATAATCAGCAAAACCAAAGCAAAACCAGAATCCTGACAATTCCACTCTGTCAAACTTTGCTGGTCCCATCTTTGAGCAGCTCCATGCATCCACCCAACGCTCTACTAGGGTGACTGGCGTTTGAAGCAAAAGTTACAATTGGAAAAATGTCTTACTCCTCCTTAATTTTTTTTCCACATATTTTCTGAAAGCTGCCTGGAGCCTGCAGTGTAGCCAGGAGTGCCCTGCTGCTGCATGGTCACAAGAGACTGTGGCACAGCAGCATCCGCTGGCTTTACTTGTTAAAATAGTGCCACACAACAGTAACTGGAACCTCTGGTTCCCCTCCAAGAGATGGGTAAAATTTGCAAAAGAGGAGATGTGGCCCCAAGCTAGCAAAACGCACAGTCACACTCCAAAGGGACGTTACCCAGGTGGTTGCATGTGTAAAACCTAGAGCTGGGAATGGTTTCACGAGGATGGAGAGGGGGCCACCAGCTGATACCATGGCCCAACTCCCAATCTTGACTCTAGTGTGTGGTGACAAAAAGCTGCTATCAACAACAACTCTACAGCTTCTCAGGAGAGGCCAGCAGTTATTAATAATCTTTCGTATCCTCTCTTGCTGCTTAAAACATTAACTAATTAATCACTAAAACACTGAATGATTAAAAACTGAACCAATCACTGAGAAAGTTCTTGTGGCAAAACCAACTTTCTGGGGGTTTTCCAGTGGAAGATCTACTTCCTTTCCAACACAGTCTGTTAGCAAACCCTGTATGGCCATCTCTTCCCACATCTCATGTTCCTGCTGCACCTGCGTCCCTGCCTTACTAACGGTGCAAAATCACTCCCAGCTCACTTGCTCTCCCTCCGGCAGCTTGGAAACATCAACTCCCAGGACATGCTATGGCAAGGTAAGGAGTAGAAGTGAGTGCAGCAAGCAAATCTCAGTCAAGATGATGCCACTTTCATGCTACTAGAGGCTATTTCACTCCAGAAACCAGAAAGAGTTAATGTAAAGGCCCTGTGTGCCAAACTCTGACCCATTCACAGGACTGCGATGGTAGAGCAGCTTCCACCCTGCTCTCCCTCTGAAATCCCTTTTCTCACTCCAGGAGAAGAGCCATAGTCTCTCTCCAAAGCACTTATCCGGAGACTCTCCACATTTCCACGTAGCTGTATTTTGACTGTTCTCAAATCCCTGATTAATTGTAATTAAGCTTGAACTGATGATGAAGGATGTCATCACTATGTCATTGGGATTTTGTCAGAATGTGCCTGGAATTCATGCAAGAAAATATCAATCAGCTTCAGCAAAGCAGATGGGAAGTTTTTTTTATCATTTATTTGTTCATGTTGGAGATCTCTGATGGTCACAGATCTGGTTTCCAGACCTTTACAGAAAACTCTAGAGAGTTTCAGTTACTTTCCCGAGTTCAAAGACTGGCAGAAGCTGAGAGTTTGAGTATCTGACCAAACAGGGAGATAGGAAGAAAGTTTACACTACTCAATTCTTCCACAGAACCAGGAGCTTGAGGTTACTTCATCTGAGAGTTTTTAAAAAAATACAGGGGTCAGTGCTCCTACGGAAATCTCAGCTCTTTCGCTCAAAGCTTCATGTGGCTCAAGATCAGAGAAAATCAGCAGATTTCCTCTCACAGTGATCTGACCACTACCTCTTGCAGAAAGGATGATTTGTTGAATCTTATTTTTCTAAATTTCCCTGACTGCTCCAGGACAGAAAGAAATGTGAGGGCTATATGACACTTGCCTAGGTAGATTTCATCAGTCCTCCACAAACAGCAATAAGCATGCGACATAAAACGTTCAGTCCAAAGGCCTTGATAAATGAGCCTCTGTCAAGACATCCCATAGGTCAAGGAGAAGTATCTAGACTGATGAGACGGAGCTCCTGACGCTTTTCCTGTGGCTCCCGTGGGTGCCAAGAGCAGGGAGGACCCGGCTCCTGCACCAACACCTTGGGATCTCCTCGGCCACATGAAACCCCCAGCAGTGACTGCTGCCATCCACCTGGCTGGAGTGCAGACAGACAGACAGCGGCTCAGAGAGACACTTCTGCTGCAAAGGAGGTTTTTCATCCCTTCCAAAAACATTTCTCTTTTCTTTCCCAGGATTTTCAGTGAATGAAAAGGTAATTTTGCAGGGTAACATATTTTTCTGTTCTGCTCCAGCGCCAGGTTTGGCATCATGCTTTCTGACAACTTAAATGAAACAGTGAACCTAGCTGTTGTATCAAATTGCAGAGAAAAGTTGAATTAAGTTTCAGCATAAAATATTATTTTTAAATGTCAAATAATTAGAACAAAGAGCTATTTTAAAGCCAAAATGAAGTAACTGTGATAAATGCAGAACAAAAAAATGTCTTGTGGGGAAATGCAAAATCTTCAACCAAAACCATTCAAACACACTTTTTGGATTCAAAGCTTTTTTACAGGAAATATTTTGACTTGCTTTAATTGTTTGCACCATCCAAGCCATTGAAGGCATGCCGAGATACACTCAAGGCTTTATTCCACCTGCTCTAAACTACCCGACAGAGCTGACTGAACGCACACGGCACCAGCGTGAGCACCAGATAAAAAGGGAGGTGGAAGGAAGACTAGACAGGAAGGAAGGAGAGACAGAGAGGAAAAGAGAGCGTGGTGCTGTGGCTCTCTGGAAGGAGAACGAATAATGTATGAGAGCTCTAAAATATTAATCTTCCCAGATGTCAGCTCTGTTCCCCAGCAGAGCAGATGCAGGCTTGCAGTGATGAAAGACAGTGAGGATATGTCTGGGCAGCACTCCATTACCCAGACAAAGACAATGCCTGGGTATAAAAATCTCCTTTACTTTCTCTCCTTTGGTCAAGCTGACCCTGACAAAGAAACACAGTCCTTTCAACCTAGATCTGAGGAACAAAGCACCCTTGAGGCCAAATCCACTTACTGGATTAAGTGTGAAAATCTCCACTGAGGAAATACAGCCATCCTCCAAGGCAGAAGTTCCTATCTTGAAAAAAACTATGGGACATATAAGAAGAAAACCAGATACATTTATAGAGCTGACCATGCTTGTGCTAAATTCCTGTCCAAGAAGAGAAGGTGGGTAGGTTACAGGCCAAAACCCTGTACAGGTGAAGCCTGTGATTTTGGGGAACCTAACTGCTTTCCAGCTTTGTAATGCTTTGAGTTCTATGACTCTTTTTTGCTGCTCTTATTTAAACCCTTAGAGCTAATCTGTCTCCTTGGCCCTCCAGGAGAAGTCTCGCCCCAGGCCCACCACTGCTCAGTCCTAAAGCGCCTGCATATACAGTCCACAGGGCGGAGGAGAAAATTTGCCCACTGACACCTTTTGGGGTCATTCTACGTATTGGCAATGTTTTTTCCTTGTTTTTCCTGATTCTGCAGGGCTTATCCACTGTGGTGGGCAGTAGGAAGACCCCTAGGATTTCCACGAGCTCCCTGATCCAAGCAGGCTCTCCAAGCACTATGGCAACTGGAGACAACCTTCTCATCTGAATCTCATCTCTGCCCTGCTCTGGCAGCAGGGCTACTTTTTTTCTCCACTATCTCTCAGACCCAGGTCACACAAAAATGTATTCACTGCTGCTTCTCCTCCTCCAGACTCACCTACCAGAATGGGACTCAACACGCAGCTCCCTTAGAAAGCCACACACCCAGAGGGGCTCAGTTTAAAGTCAAGGCCCTCTGCACAGCTCCCAGTTTGGAGAAAGAGCTCTTCATGCAAGGCGAAATTATTTTACTGAGCAACATCTCAGGCCCCAGCCAAATGCTGGGATCGAGAGCAATGCACTCGAGACCTGGAACAGGACAAGACTGCAGCCCTGACCTAGATACAAGCACACCCTAGCACAGTCTCACTGGACTAGAAGTTGCTGCCCTGTGAGAGCTGGAGCCCACGCTTCTCCTTTCAGCTGGACATCTCCCAGGGCCTTGGAAACAGATGCTGGCTAGAGTTTTACTGGGATTGCCCAGACTCCTGCAAGTCTGCTCCAGACACAGTCCCATCACCAGAGACACGTGCCCTGCACCCAGGAGAGGGAGTTCCCAGAGAGACACTCTTGCCAGTGAAAATGGTTTTTCGTGCCCAAGTTGCCTTGCAGGCAACTGGATTCCCCAGAGCCGGAGGGAGGAAATGCATCTGCTTTGGGAGGGAGCAGGGAATTTTTCTCCCAGCTTTATTTAGCCTCTGCACCTGCCTCACTGATGAGAAAGGGAGTTGGCTGGCAGCTTTTTGATGTGCACATTAGGTGTCCCTGAGCTGTCTTGACCTCTCTGCTTATTCCCCCACTTGTCCTCCTAGGGCAATCTTTCCTGGAGCTGCCCACCTGTTGGAAACCAAGGGCCTGCCTGCTCCCTGGCTGCCCAGGAAACCCATTTCACTGCACAGGCACAGCTGCTCCACTTCCTTTTCCTACATGTTGCTGTGAGCCCCGAGACAGCCAGCAAGCTCCTGACACCACTGGCATGTGTTTTCCTCTGTACCTCATGCCCTGAAGCAGCCACTGTGCGAGGCAAGGGAAGGAGCCGGTGTGCAGTGGCAGAGCACAGGTAGCATTTAACAATCCCACCTCCTAATGCTCCCTCAAAGATTTTGCTAACAGTGCATGAGTCCTGCACTGCAGGGGCTGTGCTTTTCTCCCCACTCCAGCCCAGCTGTCACCCAGGGACAGGCTCTGTCCCCATCACCCTCATCAACACCAGGTCTCGTTCAGCCAAGGCTTTCTTACAGCTCCCAGTTTTTTATCTCCTCTCCGCACTGCCACTAAATCCAAAAAGTCAGTGTCTCGTTCCCTGCCCATGCATGGCAGAGTCAAGGCAGCCCTGCTGCTGAGAGCAGGAGCTGCAGCTCTCCTCTCTTGGAGAGGTCAGAGGATATGAGCAGGACTCAGTGACTTCTCCTCCCAACCAGGCCAGGGCAGTGCATCACCGCTCCGGTGACGGAAGAGCCACTCCTGAGCTATGTAGGCTCCCAGACAGTCACATTTTCCTGTCCAGAGCAGCTGCATGGCAACAGCATGATCTGTGCATCAATACAGGCTAGGAACTTACTGAGCAAGCAGCGGCACTGCTGGAAAGGACCTGAGAAGGACAGTGGATGCTAGTCAGCTGGGCTTGTTTAGTCCTGTGAAGAGGAGGCTAAGTGGAGAGCTACAAATACTTAAAGAGGAGATCTTGTCAGGAAGATCCCAAACTGCTGATTACTAGAAGCTGGAAGGGCACAGTTGCTTCTTGTACAGTCTTCCTAAGCTTCTTCTGTTGACACTGGTGGCAAAAAAATATTGGGAGAGACAGAGCCTGATTTATCACAGCTTGGCTCTTTTTGAGTTCTTTCATATGCTCACAACACCTCCATGGCAGGTGTTATGGGCAAGGAACATGCAAGGGGAATTTACTGCATCTCATCTAACTCATTGACCAGAGTCACCACAAGCACTGAGTGAAGGGTGGAGCAGACCTCACAGGAGAGGGCAGGATCACTCCATCTAGACCTCACCTCCTCCTGACAGTGGCCAGCAGAGCCAGTTCATGCACACAGTGTGTACCCTTCGGCCTGGGGAAATCCAAATCACTTCCTCTTTGGGGACAGCAAACTGTTTTGACAGATGAGGGAAAGATTTTCAGTTTGGCTTCCTAAGGAAATGAGGCTCACAGAATCACAGTCTCTGTCTAGCTCCTGGTTTCCTCTGGTAGGAACTCAGGAATCCAGTACCCAACTTCACCCAGTCTCAAAGATACCAAGTTCCTACAAGCTCAAGGAAAAGAGGCAGCCAGGGAGAGAAAAGGACTGTCCAGTCTCTCTGCTGAGGAGAAGGCAGGGGTACCGGCACAGCCCTTACGAGACACCAGTGGTTCCACAGAGGAGGAAGTCTCTATGAGCACGCCAGAAATGAATGTCAGAAAATCCAGCTCTACGTACAAAGCCATAGGAAACCTCTGCCAATCACACCGCACTCAACACTGCTCGACTCCTCCGTTACCTGCCATTGAACAGCGGGTGAGAGGATCCTGTGCCCTGCCTGGTGCACGTCAGTGAGAGTTACATACATCTTCATACAAAAACAGAGCACAACCTATTACGTATCTGAGCTGAAGTCTTTGGCAAGATCAATGAAGTGACAAGTTCTCTAATGCCTCCAGAGGCTGCCCAGAGCCAGGCCAGGCCTGTTTGCCTGCCCTAGCCACGGCTTCTCTGCCATTTGTGAGACAGCAAATGCCACGGTTCAGTGCAAGGCCACGAGTTCAAATCCAGGCTGAAGCAGCATGAAGTGAAAGCTGACACTGTCTAGTGACGGCTGTGTGCTGTGTATGACACCAGCCGTGGGTCTGGTCGGCCCAGGGGAGACACCACATGCAAGAGGAGGTGGCAAGCTCTGGGAACAAACTGAATAGTTTCTCACTGGGGCCAGGCCTGTCTCCTGAAGTCACCCATCCTGGCAGGCACATGGCTCCGGGTCAGGGTTAGAGCACTCTGCCAGCCACGGCACTGCCGTATGTTGTTTAGGGGGATGGGATGCCATTTACTGGGATGATAAGCTCAGTGCCAGACTCCCACTCTGGGAGATCCCATCTCCTCCTCCTTCACAAGCTGGGGATCAGGCTGAAGAGATCTCCCTTCCTCACCATGCAGCTGCCCTGCTGCCAAATCCCAAATCCTATCCCTCTCCTGTCTGCTCAAGCCAGCATACTCAGACCTGTCAGAATCTTTCCCTGCTTCCTCCAGCCATGGAAAACCTTGTCTGCCTGCTCCACCCTGCCCCATAGGAGGCCTGCCCTCTCCATCCTCGGAAGGCAGCGCTGAGCAGTCCACATCCCACTAGCCCTGCCACTCAGTGAAGCTGTCCCTAGATTGACCCTGCATGTGTAGGTGCAAATCATGTCCCAGCCAGGTCTAAGAACACAGAGCACACTTAAAACGGCCTCATGGCTGGGCCATCCCATCCTCTATTGCACAAATCAGGGCATCCTACTAGGGCTGGAGGGAAGAGGGTCTCATATGTTTGCTTGAAGTTACTAAATGCAGGACTTTGGAAACCAACTGCAGATCCCTTCTGTTCTTCACGGCATAAAGAGATCAAAGACACAGTGGTCATGCCCTGCTAATAGATGTCACCAGCTCAATGCTGCAACTGCCATGTTGTCATAGCTACCATGCTGTCATTACAAGTAACGATTTACAGAGACAGCACCGCAGCAGACAGGGCCAAACACAGCTCTTGGAGATGGCCCGTTCCCCTGGGGCTGTCTGTCTACACAGAGCACACAGAGCCCACAGAAGGGTCTGAGCCAGCCTGGCACCACCAGTCAGGTCAAACAGGTGCCTGACCCATGTCTTTGTCTGTCTGGGCTCTTCTGCTCCCTTGAACACGGTAGATACTCTCCTGGTGCTGGGGTGAATGTGGAGGAATTGCCCCAACCCACGTCAGCTGGGGCTAATGACCTATAGCACTCCTGTCTGCGACACACAGCCTCTGGAGTTGAGGGGATCAATCATCTCTGCTCCTCAGGCTTGCCAGCATGTGTGGCAAATGTCAGCTCATGATAACTGGTTATTATATCACCAAGACTGATGGGGAGGGACAGCTATTCTCCTGCAGCATCTGAGTACCGTGCCCCAAAGTCAAGCAGGAGAGTCGCAGTTCAGCAGCCCTGCCTTGTCAGCAGCATGTCACACTGCATATGGATGACAACAGCTTAGTCTGCAGGCTGGTTTTCTTATTTGCTATGCACCATGGTGGTACCTATGCGACTTCTGTCAGAGCAGTTTCATCTGCTCTGGACAGCTGGGGGAAGCCTGACTTGGAAGGCAATGGTAAACCAGGAGATATTTGCCATTCAGTTAAGGTCACAGTTAAAACTCCTTTCTTGCAAAAACCCCTGCTTTGTTGCAATCTGTTTCTTCCGGTGGTGTTGTATTGGGGATGACTCCAAGGTCACCCCAAACTGGAGCCAGAGGAAAGGATAGGTTGTGCAGGAAAGGGAATGGCTCGCTGCTAAGTCCCTGAGATCACAGCCCAGAAGAGAAAGAGGAGGTATTTGAAGGACCCCTCCTGCTGCCCACATCCTACATGCCAAACTGTCTGCACATTCAGCAGCAGGTGGTGACAGGTGGGAAGATGTCCTCTGGCCCTCACACGAGCAGCACAAAATCTCCTCCACATCCCTGTGGCTGCTTGGCCTGGCTTGCATTATATGGATTACACAGGCTTAAAGGAAAGAGGCGCTATGGGCAGCACACACCTGCCCATTTCTTTGCATCTCAGTCCCACCACTAAATTGGGGGCATCATCTAAACTCACCACCCTGGCACCTGGCTGCAGTCAACTATCCTCATTCACCCTGTTCTGGGTTGATGACATGGGGACTTACAGCTGGGGACTGCTCACCATTCATGGTCCATGGCTCTGCATTGGTGGTTCTCAGCAGCTGCATCTCGGTGCAGCACAGCCGCATGGTGCCTGAGCCCTGGCTCCCTGCAAAACCAAACTTCAACAGAGGAGTAGCCTCTCCCTTGCTGGGGAACTGTTCAGGTGCTGCCCTGAACAAAGGGGTCAGAGAGGTGCAAGAACTTCTCAGGGCGCAGGGGAAGCAGAACACAACAGATTCCTCTAGATAACACCAATCTAGGGAACACCAGAGCTAGATGCAATTACTGCTCCCATTGCTTAAGAGTTTCTTTTTTTAAAAAGAAGCTGGCCTAAATTCACATTTACACTGACACTCACAAAGTCCATTTCGGGTGGAAAGCAGCCCTTATGTAAGTGAAAAGTAGTCAGCAGGGTCAGCAGTCGCAAAGATAACTGTCTGTTCATTGCCTTCACAGCACCACATGCTCCTCCTGCATATATAGAACCTTTTCTATAGAGCTGTATATTTTTGGAATGAGTTTTTCAAACCAACAGAATGTAATTTTAAATGGGTGTTTGCTTTCGTGGTACTAAAGTAAATCTGATAATGACTGTTCTCAAAATGTCTGGCTTCTCTCATCACCCATACTTGTAGCTGGTGCTCAATGGATTTTAACATCTGCAGGTTCCAAGACATGGATTGATCTCACCCTGACTATTTATTGCACCCGCCTCCAAATGCCCTCCATCTGCAGTCAAGCACTTTTATACCCTCTTTTGTCTCTTCTTCTCTGTGCCACCATGGTACTTACTCTGAATGACGCCTGTCAATGCCACTGAACAACTCCCACAGCTCCTCCGAGCTCAGGATTCCATCAGCAAAATAGTTCTTGAACTCCTCAAATGACAGCTTCCCATCATCTGCATTTAAATAAAAGAGAAGAATAATTATATATCTGCAAAGAGAAGCGTACAGGCCGCAGTTATCCTCCCAGCAGCCTCTCTACTTGGAGCGTGGGATGGTTGGGCGTGTTACGCATAATAATCAGAGCAGAGATTTCATCAGAAGCACGTCCCAACAGACAAAGTATCCCCATCAAAAACAAAAAGGAGCACTGGCCAACAAGGCCAGTGTTGCTGGAATTTCAGGTAGGAATTTCAGCTAGCCCCAGCCCTTTCAAAAGATACTGCTGTAACATTTTCAGAAATGTGTTTGACGCTATGTTCTACAGACTTTCCAAGCTGCATTTCCATTCAGCTCTCCACAGTATAGAGTCTATTACAAACAGCACAATGAAGACAGTATCTGTTTTTTAAGGAAACAAAATCTTTCGATTCATTCACAGGCTTTTTCTTTCCCTTTTGTGGAGAACTTTTGGGTTGCATTCTGATCCAAAACAAACGTGGCTTCTGAAATCTGCAATCTACCATGAAAGACAAGAGCCCAAGGGGGACAGCTCAGAAAAATGACTTGTGATTTTGGACTTCTTGGTTCATGGGTGCCAAATTTAAAACCTGTTAGCAGACTTCAGAAGCTAGAGACTCTCAAAAGCTAGGGGCTCCAGCGGGCATCCAGGAACAGAGCCATCTGAGTGAGGGGCATGAATAAAACCATGAGCTAAGTGCAGAAACTGAGTCAATCCTGCAAAGGATGGAAAGAAAGCCCGGTAGACCCTGGGCAGCTCTGCTGCATGGCTTGGCTTGCCTGCCCCTCGCACTGCTAACAGACATGCCAGAGACAAGCCTACGGAGGAGGTGATGAGACATCAGCCAAGCCTTCCAGGAGGTTATCATGCCCTCGCCCACAGCCACATTCTGTGCCTGCCTCAGCCTGCAGTTCCCAAGCCAGGGACAACAGGAGGGCAGAGCCTGGGGTATCATCCAGAGACTGGTCAGACACAGGCTGGGCATGACCAACAGGCCTCTGCCCATGGGCATGCAGCAGTGCGGCTGCCCCCAGGAGAGGGCCTTGAGCTCCCCTCTGCAGCCCCAGAGCATAGAGGCCTAAGGAGAAGATCTGGCCATTGTTGCCCACCTCCCTGCTATGATGCTACGTGAGGAACATGCGGGTTATGGAGTACCAGGAGCTGGGGCAAAGAGGAGCTCACAGTTAGTCCTGAACAGGAGATTTGCACCCAAAGCAGGGCATCCAGAGCAGAGAAGGCAGCTAGGGCAGTGTTGGCTTGGGGAGAAGTGGAGCAGAGGGAGCCCACAGCTGCCCTCAGAGGCCTGGGGTAAACACAGGAGGAAGAAGCTGGGAGGCAGAAGTGAGGCTTGGTGGTGGCCAGCAACCATGCCTCCTCACACCCTGCCACCTCTGCTGCCCCCTTCTCACTGCACGTCCCAGCAGCACGCTCAGCTCCAGCTGATGCACCACGGTTTAAGAAGGGGCAGCAGAGATGCACCCATAGGAACAACAGACATCATGGGAGCAGAGTCCTGGGCAGAACCAAGGGGAGACCCAGGGTTCAGCCCTCCGCCCTAGCCACACACAGCTCTGCCCTCGGGCTCTTGTGAAAGGTGCCTGGAGGACGTGCTCCCCTCTCCTCACCACCTGGGAGCTGCTCTGCTCCATTCCCTCGCCCTCCCTGCAGCACCAGCGCTTAGCTCATGCTGGGGCACCACCGGGCTCCTCTGAAAGGTCCCCTGCTCGAGGACAAGGTCCATGTCCACGCACCAGGAGGCAGCCCCTTCCCAGGGGAGCCCACTTCCCCAGCCCTGGCCAGGCCTCATCTCTGCTCCAGCGCCTTTTCCTCCCGGGGAAGCGGCAGGGCAGTTGGCTTCCAGACGGAGAGCTCTTTGCCCTTGAGCTCCTTCACTTTTTTAGCAGCCTCGCAGCAGGGAAGGGCTGTGCTGCTTCTCCCCGACCCAGGCTGCGAGGGGCAGGCAGCGACAGGAGCAAAGCACTCACCGTTCTTGTCGGCTCGCCGGAAAATCTGAAAGAGAAAACACGGCACGCTTTAGAGACACAGCAGGGAGAGCGGCGCTGCTGGCTGCAAGTGAGGCACAAAAACCACTTCCCGGCCCCAGCAGCAGTGCAAAAGCTAAGCCCAGAATACCGGGGCTGTGACGGACAACACTGGACAGCTTTGTTTGAGGGAAATTTCCCTTTGCAAATGATTAAAACCGTTTCTCTCCTACGATGCGCAAAGCACTAGGCATACCCGCTGAGGACCCAGCATTCGCACAGAGCATCTTTTAGAGAGCACAGAGAGAGATGAATTAGAAAGAGCATTACCACACTTTTGCTACACCCTTGTGATGGAAAGTGTTTAATTTTTCAGATCCTTTAAATGAAAGTGCATTAATCATAAAAATACTCCATAATGGAAGCACTATGTGTATCATCTCTGACACTCCAACCATCTGCACCAAAGAGCAGCTCTTGTCTTGCACTTTATAATCACCCTTTACAACACTTCTTCCTGGGACATGGACACACACACACACACACACACACACACACCCAACTGCTGCCTTCTTCAAGTATAATTAATAACAGAGCCTGCTGGGAATTTTCTGATGAAACATTATCTGTATTAAGGTAGAAACTCTTTGGAGAAACGTGTTGGTGCTTGAGACCACTGCCACCAAGAAAGGCTTTCTCAGCCCCAGAACAGTGTTTGTCCCCAGCTCCGTGAGACTGCGACAGCAGGCAAAGCCACCGGCACCGTGCTGCAGGCTGGGAAGCACGTTTCGACAGCGCAGCTCAAGTGCTGCTCCGGTTCAGGGTCTCAACCCAGTTTCCCAACCACAAGGCTTTGGACTACAGTCCAGAAGAAAGCTGGGGCTTCCTATTCCCATCTTTCTCCCTTTTCACACCTAAGCGTCTTGGGTGAGTTCTGCTGTTGAGCAGCATAATTTCTGAAGCCTGGGAAAGTATAGCCTGGTACAAGGTTTTCAACAGCACATCCTAACGGGGCTGACAACAAAGTCTTGCGTATAACAGAACTTTTTCTTTTTAATCTCTTTCAGGTCTGACGAAAGACGGGGCACAAAAAAAGGCAGGAAGAGGGGAAACCAGACTGTTACATCCTCTTCCACGAGCCTGCAAAGGAGAAGCAGCTGATAAAACCACTCCCAGACAAGCTCTGCCCCTTGCTGCAGGAGGACACACCGCTGCCAGGCTGCCCCCCTCCACCAGCCACCTCCTCTGCCCCCAGCTCTGTTCCTGCACTGCTCGTCGACAGTTTTGCTGCACTTTTGCAGGGTTACAAGCTGATATCTGGCCGGGTCTGTACAGTCACGCAAATGCTTTTGAACACCGCACCCTTGATGTCAAAACTAAGACACCATGCGCTGTACATGCAGCCAAGGCAGGAGGGCTGTGAACAAATCAGTGTTAGCAGGGTTGGCAGAAAAAGTAAAAATACTGCTGAGAAGGGAAGTTATTTCTCTGGATCTCTTTCCTCACCAGCAACACTGTGAACCTTGTGCTGCTGGACTGCAGCCAAACCTGAGCTAGCTACAGTCCGGCTGGCTTGGTTGTAACTACATCTGCTGCAGACACTGCATGTGGGCAGCAGTGTCCACCCAGTGCTGCTGCAACCCAGCATCACCTGGGGCAGTCAGAGGTACCTCCCCGGGGTCTGATCCAGCTGCCAGGCTGAAAGTGCAGTTGCAACGACAGCATTTTGCTGGCGCAAGCAGCACCACGGGCTCTGCTGAGACCCAAACCACCATGGTTTGAAAGAGGGGTTCCTACAAACACCCCCTTCTATGGGGCAGACACTGCTAACTACCAATTTACTGCTTGGAGGCAAAGACAGCTGGAGAAGCTGCCTGGAGAAATCTCTGCTGCTCATTCCCAAAGAAGCTGCTGCTTTGCAACTGGGCAGAAGCTCTTCTGATGCTGGTCCTAGTAGGGTACTCCTTGGTCCTTCCTCATGGCCGTCTCACAGGAGCAGGGACAAGAACCTCCTCAGATGGATGCTCTTTTGAGCAGGGCAAACCCCCCTCAAGCCGCTACAGGGGACGAAGCCTGCCCTGAGCCGACCAGCATTAGATAACAGTACCTGTGGGACACAGACTTCTGACGGGGCAAGGCTGCTGTTCTTGCATGAAAATATACCAGGGCACTCTTTGAGCATCCATTAGGATTCACTGGATGCACTTTGGAGCTTTATAGCTACCAACTAAGTACAGAAACCTGCAGCTTTCACCTGCTGGGGATTTCCCTGGATTTTAAAGCAAAACTTTCTCTAGGCAAAAGGGTCTGTTTGTGCATCTGCTTTCATTAGGGCTCTCAGAGCACGAGGTTTACACAACTGCAGAGGCTGCGCGGGGACACCGTGGCTACTCCCCAGCCAGAGCGGTGTAGCTCAGAGAGCTCCAGCAGGTCCCACCTGGCTGTGCTGCTCTGCCACATCCCTGCCTCGAACACAGCACCTGGGACAACCTCTGCCTGCCAGATATCATCTGTTTAGGACGCAATCTCCTTCCTTTGCAGTCTGAGCTTGCTCCAAGGGCTCCCTCCCTGCTCCAGGGCCTGGGGGTGCAGGTCCTCCCACAGCATCCCCGGGGACCTGGGGACAAAGGCGGCACTATGGGAACACCAGCAGGAACCCATTTGCACTCGGATGCAGGAGCCAGGGAGAGGAGGGTCTCCAGCAGAAGGCAAGCCACAAACAGACCCCAGCGGCACGCAAACCTTTTCCATCAATGGGAAAGCCCAGTTCTGCAGAGCTCTCCATGGCTCTGGAGGCATCAATGGGACATGGCTTGTGCGATGACATTTCTGTCACTGTTCTTCCCACCTGACTCCAAAATGCCACTGACTGTCACGGAGACTGGTTAGGTCACCATGTACCTTGCATGCTGCCAAGTGTCATCCTGGCACTTGCCAAGCACAGATTCAAGCAAGGCTAAACACTTCCCATTCCCAGATGGACAGGAGGTGGTTTAGGATCAGCAAGAAGCAGCACACAGTGGGGCACAGTTTTTTGGGAAACCTACCCAGCAGAGCTTGTTACAGACAAACCCCTCTCTCCATTAGATGACCACATGCAGAAAAGTACCTTCCCAGAGGAGAACTGTGGAGGACAACTTGGCTCTGAAGGTTTCAGAGGCTGCCAGAGACCTGGCTGCCTCTTGCCCAAAGACAGACGCTAGCGTCCATGGGGCAGAGAGAGGCAATGCTGCTAACAGCGCATGTCCTCCTGTGAGACACCTACCAGGCTGTCCGGAGCAGAGGGAGGCAGTTTCCCAGGGGTAACTGCCTCTTGTGATGGATATGAAAGAAATGGGAACTGCATTCTGAGAACAAGGCTCTCCCAAGGCAACACCTTCTCTGTGGTGGGAGAGAGCAGATGAAACAGCCTTCCTACTGCTCCTGCCCAGCTTTCAGAAGAGTGGTGGGAATAAAACCAAGCAACCAACAGAGCCGGTGTTGCAGGGAGAGAGCAGAGACCATGATGTGCTCAGCACCCAAAGCCCCATGGGGTATCAATTAGGTATTGACTATACAGTCACCGCCCCGTGCCCAGGGGCCTGCGAACAAGGCCCGGGAGTCCCTGTAGGTGTGAAGACTCCTCCTTCGATGGGGTCATCAGGGGACCTGGCAGAGCCCTCAAGCACAAAATATGCCTGATCCTCACCTCCCCACAGAGCACAGCCGGTCTGAGTGTGGGAAGGCGACGAAAGCCCTGAAAGAAGAGGAAGAGCAGGGAACGGATGGGCAGCATGGCCTCTCTCGTGAGCTGTAGGCTCATTGACCGCCTGCCACCACCGGCGCGGCATCTCTCTGGGACAAAGCCTGCGAGTAACAGGGACTGTCATTAGCACTGCCCTCAAGTCTTCTAATGCTCTTGCAGCAATCAAAGCTCTCTCGCAGCAGCCCTGAGCAGGCAGGGAGGGAGCAGGCCCTTCGTCCTCTTCTCTCCTACTTCATCTAAGTGCCAAATGGCAGCCGCAGGACAGAGGATGAGATCGGAGCGCAAGCTGGCTCCACAGCTGGGCGCTCCCCGGGAAGGACGAGCTCACCCAAGCTGGCCACGGGCAGCAGGGTCTGTCCAGGCACTAAGAGGGAGAGGTGCAGTTTCAGGGGGATGCCATGGGGTCAGGAAGGCTGTAGCTCCCAAATCTAGGGTGAGCCTGTCCCGGGCTCGGCATAAACCCCAGCAAACAGAGCTAACCCTTCTCCCTCGCATGTGGGAACCTCCACTCCCGCAGCGCCCTAGAGGAGCCCTGCCAATGCACACCTGAGACCTGCTTGAAGTTCAAAATAAATAAATAAGGCGCTTCGCAGGCCCACGGGAAGCAGAGCTGCAAGAGCCCCATGGGATGAGACATCGGCTCGGTTCCCCCCGTGGCAGCGCGAACCCTGGAACGGCAGGGCTCTGTGCCCCACGCCGCTGGCGGCCTGCCTGTCCTCCAGCCACCCCGGCTCGGCAGAGGGCTGCCACTACAAGGCGATGCATGCCAAGCAACGCTAATGTGTGCACAGCAAGATCCAGCTGCAGCCAGGAGAAACTAGCACTGAGCCGCTGCCCTGCTCTGCAAGGGGACCCCAGCATCCCCGGGGCAGAGGGGCGTTCGCAGCCGTGGCAGGTAACGCTGCTCCCGTGCTCCGCCACGCCGCGGGAAGCAAATACAGCTTCTGGACGCCAGGGATACCCCGGCCATCGGGGTCGGCACAGCCGCCCTGGGGACACCGTACCCATCGGCGCACTGCAGGGGAAAGCAGGCCACGGCCATGCACCAGGCGATGAACGGTCTCCCTCCAGGGGCCAGGAGAGTGGCTGGCGCATCTCGCCGGGCTGCAGGGAGCTGCGGCCAGGAGGTGGGAGCGCGGCCGGCTCGGCGCTGCCGGGCTCCCCCGGCATCCCTGCCCTGCCGAGTTCAGCGGGACCAGGGCCAGCATAGGCTGCCCAACTCCAGCCAGGGTAAGGCGGAACTGCCCACGTCCCAGAGGAGCCAGGAAGCCTCAGGACTGGCCATTAAAGCAGCTTTCCCGAATCTCTCCTTCACAGTGAGGGGAGCAAGAAAACCCAGAGCTGCAGATCCGAGGGACAAATCTCCCAGAGGCTCGAGACATTTGCAGGAAAAATGACTGAGAGAGCAACACTGCAGCTCGTACAGCACCTGCATCCAAGCATCGCAGGCGAAACTCTCCTCCCCACCTCTCCTGACCATGGGCGACTTCCAGCCACGGCAAACAGGCCAGGAAAGGTGTCCTAGCTCATTGGAGCCAGTGCGGCAAGGCCTGGCTCTCCCTGCTACGCAGCCTCCAGGCAAGGATGCGCCTGCTTTGTCTTGGAGGGGAACAACCTGCTCCCCCCCCAGAAAGGGGGTGGGAGATCTCCTCCAGTGCAGGAGGAAGACCTCCCTCAAAAGGGAGCGAGCAGGGCTGCAAATCGGAGTGCACAACAGCATCTGAGCAGCTTGCACCCACTGAAGGCAGCACGCTTGGTGCTTCACTTTCACTTCACAACCTTCCTGCTCACCCGCACCCTGCGTGGGGCTCAGCTGGCTCTTCCCTGATTGCCAGGTCATCCCCGCAAGCTTGGACGCTTGCGCTTTTGCCAGGATCACAACACCCTTGCTCTCCTCAGGCCAAAATGCCCAGTTATAAAATGCTGGATTGAAATCCTGACACTTCATGCTTTCATCAGGGAGGCAGCCAGAGCCACCTGAGGTGCCAGCAGCATCTGCACAGATCTTTTTTCTTAGTGATTTCACATGGTGGCAGAAGTCTAGATTTCTTTTGCCTGGTGTCCAGAGGCTGCTGGGCCATGGCAAGGACATCCCTGGCCTGTCTCAGAGACCAAGGCTTTGCTCTCTCTGACCACAGCTGAGGGGATTATGCTCCAGGAAGAGGTCCTGGGGCTCTGTGCCCAATGCACGGAGACAATCTCTCTCCTTTAAACTTTCTCCCCCACTTTTCTCCTTCTCATCTGATTTACTTTTCCCTCTGTTCCTTCTCTATCCTCTTTTCCTTTCCATCTCTGTGTGGAGAAAATACATGAGCTGCCCAGATGCTCTCTCCACCCCGCACATCCAGAAGTCAATCTCCTTGTGCTGCTTTCAAGCCTCCTATACCTCCAGCCAACATCACCTCCTCTGCTGCCAGCCCTTCCTCCAGCCCAGGGCTCTCCGCTCCCTGGCATGCACTATCAGCTCCTGGTGGCACCAGCTACCATGTTCCCCAGCACCCAGGGAGCCATGTCCTCCTGCAGCAGCACTGCCACAGCCTCCAGGCAAAAACAAGTTCATCTCTGTAAAGCACTTGGAGATGCCCAAACCAGAGGAGATGCCTGGGATCTGTGACACATTAACGTGCTCCTGTCTCAGCCAGCCCTCACTTCCCGGAGCCTGTGAAACAGTCTCGGAGCTTGCCTCCATGTAGAAGGAGGGAGCTCTCACAGCCAAACTTCACGAAGCAAGTTGGAAGCCGGCCAGTTCCTGAGACCCGAAAGGGAAGATGTTAAAATCATTTTGCCAAGCTCTGGAGGTGACCCGGGAGCAAAGGGACCCATGGGAAAGAGGCAGGGAAGCTGTGAGAACCCAGAAAGCAGCTGGTACATGGAGAGCATTGCTGGTAGCCCTGTTAACACTTTACATTTTAATTGTGTTAATGTTACTCGGAGGGATAGATCTGGGACAGAGCGAGTGCCCAGAGGAACTGAGCTGGGATACAGCTGTCACTAACAAACTCCTCCTCCACCCCATGTTCCATCAGCCAAGTAATCAGTGCAGTTAATGACGTTGGCTGGAAAGCCCTACCATCTGAAATCCTTCCACGGGGGAAAGCTACCCCGCTCACTCCAGCTGTAAGCTGCAAGAACCACCTCAAGGAGAGAGAAGATGAGCTTTAGCTTTCCAGCTATTCCTTGGTGAAACATGGGAGGCCATCCCAGGAGGCCTTGGGAGCTCTGAAAGGCTCATTCTGCTGAGAGCTGCATGATGCCCACAAACTCACTGCACAAACGCCCTGCTGGAGTTGGAAAGGCTTTTAACGAGCAGAACCGGAGGTAGATGTCTGAGGGCCCCAAGTGCACGCTCCCTCCTCAGACTCCTCTGGGGCCCCCTTCACCACACGTGTCCATCCCTCCCATGCAGAGGTGCAGGTTCTGCAAAGCACCAAACCAGGACCAGGATCCGCCTTCCCCTCATGCTGTCTCAGATCTCCCACTCTCCAACTTGCACAACAGGCAATGCACACCCCTCTCTAGGACTAACTGGGGACAAGGGGACATCCACACCTGTGATGGGACAGGACTGCAGCACTGCCTGCATGGAGATGATGGCCAACACCATCCTTGGCTGCCCAGGTGTTGGGGAGCCAAACCAACCTGACCCATCAGCCCTAACTTGTTTTCTCTTCTCCCCAACAAAGCTAGTGAGATGCGTGAGGAGATGTCTTTGCCCTGTCACAGTGGCAGGGGCAACATCTCCTCACAAATCTCCCTGGTTTTGTTGTGACTTACACCCAGGTGGTGCTGGACACAGCAGAGGGCAAGGTCTGGTTGCTAATCCTCACATGACAGACCAAGGGAGGAGATCTGGGCAATGTGGGTTGCCAATCCAGGCAACCACAGCTCAGAAAACATGGCCAGGGGCAGCGAGGTTGGAGGAAGAACATCTCTGATTTCTCCCTCTGTGGCAGTCTCCTGCTGGAAGCACCCTATGCTGGGATCTGCCACGTTCTCACTGCCTATAACAGTCATCTTTGTTTCCACCCAGAACAAGAAAATTCAATGATGTTTAAAAGCAGAAAAGCTGCAAAAGCAGCTGCCTTGGCCCCCTTCCTGACTGCAGGAGTTCAGATGCACAAGGCAGGCACTGGCTCTTAACGCAAGGAGACTCTCTCACTCCCAGGCAGTTGTGTTTGGCACAGATAAGGGTCCAGGTTTCACTCCAACAATACAGTCATCGCGATGAGGCCATGCACGCCCACTATTCCCCACAAAGCATGGGATATGAGCTTTGCCCTGGGCTGTGCTATTTGCCCTACGAGCCACCTGGAAGTAATGGGCATCCACCTGCACTGCAGTCTCCTGGGAGCCCTGCTAGACCTGCAGGGCTGCATCCAAAATGCAGAAAGTGGCACCTTTGGGGAGAGGTGCTGCCTCCTCCAGAGACCTGGCTCCAGCCCATGGAGCTCCATCTTGACAGCAGCACCCTCAAGGCAGGGCTTGAGGGGACGCTGCATGCCGGGATCTGTCATGTCAGGACCTGCCTAGTGAAAACCAAGACAGCCATCAGCTGTACTTGCAATTCCTGTGAGCCATCCACAGCCTCCAGGGTGCTTGACTGCTCTCCCAACCTGAGCAAATAGCATCTTCCTTTCCTAGCTCCCAGGGCATTAAGAGCAGGCGGGACGGGGATTCAGCAGGCAAAGGGCATCTTCTGCCTGTTGGACCTGCATCATTTGAGGTGTTACACAGTATCTTTTGTAGCTTTCCAGGGAGTCTTGTGCTGTTTGTTAGACACAAAGCTCCTGCTCCAGGAGTCATAACAGACATTTCAATAAAACAAGGGGGGATGTGGGTGTGTGCAGGGGTATTCCTAGCCTCCCAGAGGACGATAATTCAGAATAAAATACAAAAAAGATACAACGTTTAGTATTTTTTAAACATATCATGATTTATGGCTTTGGGACTAAAGCACTTTGGGACTGAAGCACTGGCCTGTGACACTGTCACGCTGTGTGACAGGGCCAGGCTTTCGTCTGCACCGATGCCCACACGTTTGCAGCGTTAACTCACTTCTTTCATTCTGTTGGCTAACCGGCATCCCGCACAGACAGAAAAGGACTGTGCCCGTCCGAGCAGCCTGCGAGTGTACATCTCCAGCACATACGCCTGTCCTTGACAACTCACCAAAACCAAACAGCGAAGCCATCACAGCCCAGGAGCCTGCACACCACCAGTTGCTGGCTCCAGCCCCTTCCTGGTAAATCCATATCTGAGCAGCCTAAACGATTTGGGTGCCTGATGCTTTCAATTTAGGATCTAGATACGTGATGCTTTCGACGTAGGATCTAGATACCTGCCTCTTTAAGGTCCATTCCCACATCTCAGCCCAAATGTCCTTATTCAACTTTGCTGATGTGTCCAGGGATGACTAAGGGTTTGACACTGTTCTAAGCTGCACCTTACACCAGGGGGTGTTCGCCCCTGCTTAGCACCCGCTCAGAGCTCATCAGCGAGAGGATATTTTGGTCCCGCAGCCTCACGCGCAGGAGCTGTCTGCAGCCAGGCCTCCCCCGCTCCAGCTCCATCACGCTCATGAGTTGCGCTGCTGTCCCAACGGTGCTTTAATGACCGGGGTAAGTCAAACTCCTACTGCCAGGTGCTGTCCCCAAAGCTTTCCGTGGCTGCAAATCGTTATAATGCCTCGGGGGAAGAGAGACGCTGTGATTTCATTTCTCCCTGTCAGTGCTTTGAGGGGCAGTCCTCCTCGGCACTGCCCTGCCAGGCCCGTGCCGCCGGCTCGGGATGGCGTACAGGCACTGCCCGCCCGCTCCCGCGTCTCGAGGCGGGGGGACCGCGTTTTGCCAATGGGCTTCGACACTGCAGCAGCGTGTCAGGGGCTGCGGCGCTGCTCCTTGCCGGCACACACACTTCCAAAACGTCCCCAAAAGAGAAAAGATCCATACACGCAACAGGAACCAGCATTTCATTCGAGCCAGCAAACAGAAGTTGCTCGCTGCCATGTGCACCACGGTCACGACGCAGAGCCTGGAGCCCGCGGGCTCGGGCACCCCGGGCAGCCTCGGGGCTCAGGGTGCCCAAGGTTGCTGCCTGAGCGGGGCTGACCCCCCGGGTAGCGGCAGGGGCTGAGCCGGCAGGAGCTCTGCCTGCAGCCAAATAAAACATCTATCAAATATATTAAGCGCAGCAAATAAAACAGGTTGGTTTTTTCCTGCTGAAGCGAACACTTAAGTGCCGTTTCGGCCTTTTCCGCAGTTATCTGCACGCAGTGCTTCACCCGTGGCTGCACCCGCGTGCGGACGCAGCGCCCGTTCGCCCCGTCCGGCCAGGCCCGGGGCTGGGGGCGCAGCCCGGCACCCGCAAGGCTGCGGGAAACCCTCCCGCAGCACGGCCGGCCGCACGGCCTCGCCGCCGGGGCGGCCCCCGCGGGGGGCGGCGCGGGGGCTCCTCCGCACCCGGCTTCGGCCGCGATCCGGCCCCGCAGCCCCGCAGCGGGCGGGTGTCCCCGGCCCCGGCCCCGGCCCGGCCCGATTCGACGCAGCGGCGCCGCGGGCCCGGCCGCGGTACTCACGTCGTGGAAGATGGGCAGCGGCTCGCGGCGGGGCGCGGCGCCGGGCTTGGCCGACAGCAGGCACATCGCCAGCAGCTCCGCGCACGCCATCATGGCCCGCCGCCGGGGCGCAGCGGCACCGCAGGCAGCGGAGCGGTGCCGTAAGGAGCGGTGCGGGGCGGGGCGGTACCGTAAGGAGCGGTACCGTATGGAACGCTGCGGTACCGTAAGGAGCGATAGCGTACGGAGCGGTACGGTACCGTAAGAAGCGGTGCCGTAACGAGCGGTGCGGTGCGGTGCGGTACCGTACGGAGCGGTGCGGTACCGTACGGAGCGGTGCGGTGCGGTGCGGTACCGTAACGAGCAGCACCGTACGGAGCGGTGCGGTACCGAACCGAGCGCTGCACCGGGCCGGGAGGGACTCGCGGAGCCGCTCCGCAGCCGCCAGGCAACTTTGCCCGTGTCGAGTGCCCGCCCCCACCGCGTTCCGGTTGGCCGAGCGTGGTGATTGGCACCTGAACGCGCGCCTGTCATTGGCGGAGGGCGGGAAGGGCGGGGCAGCCGCCTCCGGGAGGGGCCGGCGCGGGCGGGGGGGGGGGGCCGCGGCGGGAGCGGCGTCGGTGCTGTCGGGCCCTGTGGGTCGGTCACCCCGGGGCAGGGCCTTCTGCCCGTGTGGACACCCGCTTGGCTGTGGTGTGGCCCCGGGGTGGCCCCCGAGGGTCCCGGTGCCACCCCAGTGCAGCCCTGGGTGGTCCCACTGTGGCCACTGCTGGCCGCAGGGTTGTCCTGGTTGCCCCAGCTGGCTGTGGTGCGGCCCTGGGTGATCCCTCTGTGGTCACGGTTGAGGCCAGAGTGGCCTCAGTTTGCCCAGTTGGCCTCAGTATGGCCATGGATGGTCCTCTTGTGGTTGCTGTTGGCCCCAGGGTGACTCTGGTTGTTCCAGTTGGCCCCAGTGCAGTGCTGGGTGGTCCTGGTGTGGTCACAGTTGGCCCTAGGGTAGAGCTGGTTGGCCCCTGTGCGGCTTCGGGTGGTCCCACTGTGGTTGTGATTAGCCCCAATGCAGCCCTCAGTCATCCTGCTGTGGTCACGGTTGGCCCCAACTGGCCCTGGGTGGTCCTACAGTGGTCATGCTTGGGCCTGGGGTAGCCCTAGTTGGCCTCAGTGATGCCCTGGGTGGTCCTGCTGTGGTCGCAATTGGTCTCAGCGCATCGCTGGATGATCCCAACGTGGTTGTGGTTGGCCCCAGTGTGGCCCTTATTGGCTCCTCATTGCAGCCCCATCAGCCTAGAGGCTGGCAGAGGAGCGGGAACCAAGGCCAGAGCCGGGCCACGGTGAGCAGGGCCTGCCATGGGGACTCAGCGTGGTGTCCCATCTCCTGCTTTGAGGTCACTGGAGGCCAGCAGGGCAGTAGTGGTCCTTCAGTGCTTTGGCTCCAGACAGGGTCTCCAGACCCCATGAGCTGCACCAGCACCTGCCCCTCATCCTTGGAGGAGGTAGCTGTGAGGGGCCAACCTGGGCATGACGTTTGCTGCCTTGTGCAGCAGCAGCCCTGGAAAGCCGGGCATTTTCATTTCGCTCCGACAAGGGACCTAGGCAAAGAGCCCTCTCTTGCTGCACCACTGCAGAGCCTCTGCCGAGTGCTCACCTCCTTGCCTGGCTTCCTGCCATGGATTTAAAGCAATTTGGAGCTCGTCTGGTAGCAGTGATAGCAAGTTCAGTGCCCACTCAGGAGGGCATCCTGCTGACCCCAACATTCTTGATATGCTGCAGAAAGGAGGCAGAGATGATCTCTGAGCTCCCACTATCATGACGCGTAAGGGCTTGAAACCCACAGCACCCTGATGGGCAAACACCTGAACTCCTTGAGCTCCAGCTCAAGGCCAGAGCACCCAGGTCTGCCCAGGAGATGGGCTGATGCCTGAAAACAAAGAGGGGAAGCTGGCACCTAACTGGAGCCCAGGAAACTTTTGCTCCTCAAGCAGCTGTCACCAAACCTTGTGTGATATGAAGAAGCACCACTGGTTTTGGTGTCACCCCGGAAAAAGTAGCTGTGTGGTTTATGGGGAGCCACCGGAAATCCAGGGAATAAGTTTGGAGCTTTTTACTCATTGAATTGAAAGCATTTGCTCTGTTTTGACAACAGCAGCAGCAGCTCAGTCAGCCATGATCACATTTTTTCCCAGGAGCAACCGTGCAGGTGTCTTTCTGCCAGTCATTCTGGCTGAAATCTTGAGCTTTGCATTCAAGATCCTCATTCTGCTGCGTTAGAAGAGAGGAGACAGTAGATTTGTTCGCTCTCCAAGAGTACCTTTAACTTCGCATCCAATGGAAACACTCCAGATTGCCTGTGAAACACGGGACACACAGGGACAGGACCGAATTCAGCTCACCATATGCAGTTCTCAACTTAAGGCTGAGTAGGTGCTAACACATTACATTTTTAATAAAGACTTAGGCACAATTCCCATTTCAGGGAGCCCTTAGGAAGCCTGAAAGCCTGCCCTTCGCCGGGGCCTGGCCGGACCCTGGGAACGTGCCTGCAACCGGACACTTGGGCATCATTGCTCAGACGCTGGTGCTTTTGCCAGGATCACGAGCAGCTGCTGTGGCTGGGACATGGAGGGCTGTTGGTGCCCTCACAGGGACGACCCAGCGGCCGTGGACGAGCCCGCTGAGACCTGCGCAGAAGGCGGGCGAGCAGGCTTTGCTCTGCCGGACGGCATCTCCAGCGGGTGCCGGAGCCCCCAAGAGTTGTCCCCTGCCAGCAGCGGCTGTTTCAGGTGACTTCCCTGCGTTGCCTGGCAATGGCTCGCAGCCTGACGCCAGCTCCTCCGTGTCCATAGTGACAGGCAGCCGGCTCCCAACATGCGGCTCGGATCACGCCGCCAGATCACGCTGCCTCTTGCCGGCTCCCAGCACCGAGGGCACGGTTTTGGCCCCAGCACATCGCACCTACTGTGCTGGTTCCTGATAGCCTGAGCAGACATAAAACCCCCTTCCTACCCCAAGCCGGTTGCCACAAGAGGCCAGGTAGGTGAGGAAGAGGAGTCCCTCCTTTATGGAGCAAGCAGGCTGGCCCCGTCCCTGCCTGACACAAGTTGGAGCCTGCACATGTGGGGAGGACTAGTAGCCACATGCACGTCTTTATCCCAGACTGTCCTCAAAGATCCCCACAAACAAAAAACACGCTTTGCCAAATAGGGCTGTGATGCACTAGACAGAAACAGGCTTGTGCTTTCCAGTCCCCTGCAGATGTGGGTGTCAGTACCACGGTGGTGGGCTACCTTTCAACACCTACCTTTTTAGACCCCTCTGTCCTGGAGGGCCTGGGCAATAAAGCCACGTTACTGCTCCAAAGGATTCATTTTCATGAAAGATTTTTGCAGCTTAAGCCCCCTATCACCCCATTTGGGATGCAGGGCTTTGCACATAAACCCAATTTCCAGCCCTGCAAGCAGCAGCAGCTGTTATCACCCAGAGCCCTGCTGATTTCAGCATGTTGCCCCTGGCCCCAAACTCCCATGTGCAAGCCCAGGATGGGTATCCCTGCGAAGCGACAGCCCGCATGGCCTCGGGGGTCCCACCACCTCTACATTTGGCCTTCTAGTGGACTGCATTTGCATCAGCCTGCACATAGAAATTCAGCCACAAAAATCAGAGCTGGGCTGAATAACCTCAGGAAGGCTGGGGACATCCCCAGAAAAAGCAGCTCCAATGGGAGATGAATTTAGGTGTGCTGCTAACCTGCAGTCTTGGCTAACTGGTATGAAACTGCCATGCTGGATCCAGAAGGACCTTACAGCTCTGCAAGTGCCCACTGTCGGCCACATCCCAGCCAGGGAGCAGGATTTGAACAGCTCCATTCCATCCTGTCTGGCATGTGGGGAACATGCCTCACCTGCAGCAAGGCTTCCAGCACGGAGGAGGAGAAGACAAGGATTCCCAGCACGTGCAGAGTGCTTGGGACCCACTTCATCTATGCCTTGCTATCACGAGAGCAATTACCTGCAGCAATAACCCAGCACCAGCTGGTGACCCACTGGGCACTAGATGAAGCCATGCCAGGGCAGAGTTTCACACTGCTGTCGTTCTGCGTGGCTCAGACTAGCCCTTTTTTTCAGTGTGGTGGGATTCCTTCCATCCCTCTAAGATGCAACCTAGGATTTTAGCCACAAAAAGGGGCATGCAACAATTTCATGTGGATGCAAAATCGTAGCCTGGCTGGCCTCTGTCGGTGCTACCTCTTCCTTCACAAGCATCTCTTGAGGCCAACAGATTTGGCTGAGCTCAGCTTCTCCTAACCTAACTTTTGGAACTGAGACACTTCCCTAAACCAACGTGACTAAGCTGTGGCACGTGTAGTTTGCTTGCTCTCCTCCACCCCCAGGGACAACCATCTGCAAGCAGAGCACTGACTGATTGTGGGGATGCATCACGGCTATTTTTACAATCTCCCTGCTGCTTCCACTATGTGCAAGGGAATAGAGGCAGAAAAAGTGCACCTGGGACCTGGAGCAGAAGGTGGTGACGCTCGGGGGCTCCAGGAGAGCACAGGCACCCAGTCCAGGCAGCGCAGGGCCCTTGCCTCCCAGAGGGCAGCAGAAAACCTTTTTGTGCCCAAGAACCAGAGCTTCTGAACTTGGCTGTCATGAGAACGAAACACTCAGCTGAGGCCCGATAGCCAGACAGATGTCCACAGGCCGTTCCTGCCCATAACACTCCTCCTGGCTCTTTTGCTCACTGGTGGCTCCTCAGTCGTTTATTCAGCCAGAAGTCCTGATCGGGACCTCCAGGTCACTCCAGTGGATTTCATGATCACAAGAACCCAAATTCTCTCCCCACTAGTTGCTGGAAGTCAATGCTTTTCTGCCAAAGGGACTGTAAAATCATTGCAAACCTGACAATGGAGCTTCACCACCACAGGGACTGAAGCTGGGCTCTCCCTACCTTCTCCTCCCGAGTGCACCTCGTAAAGCCTGGCGCGGCTGGCCAGGCCATGTCTAGCATTGCCTGCGCTTACCTGGAGCCTGTCACATGCCCGCATGGTGACTGCCCTGAGTAACATGGAGAGCAAGAAAATGTGGGGGCCGAAAGCTGAGCTGGCCCAGAGCTGCTCTGCACTGGGACCATCCGCAGGGTTTGAGCCTTGTGTCTCCTCCAGGCATGGCACACTTCAGCTGCCCAAGGCCGGTGGGTGGTTGCAGTGGGAGGTAGCTCTCCAGGAGATGAGGAGGAAGGCTAACACACTCCTCCTCCAGCCCATCGTCGACCTCTTCTCCCACCCCCTGCAGCTTCTAGCTCACAGAAGCAGAGCTCCAGAGGGGTTTTACACCTTTAGCTACTGGGACACAGCCCTCACTGTAGATGCCCAGAAGAGCATGGATGTCCACCCCAAGTGACCTCCATCTGACACTGCCCTGGGGAGCCTGGGCGCAAGGCAGCGAGTTTGCTCTGCCTCGCTCCAGCAGCAGCTGCAGCCAATGGGACCCCACAGCAGAGCCCAGGCTGCTCCCCTTCCCCGGCCAGGGGAAAACGCACCCCGAACGCTACTTGCAGGGAAAAGCGGCACAGCCTCTGCCCCGGCCTCGCCACCCTGGCCAGCAGCACCCACCCCATCTCTGAGGGCTCCTGCCTGTCCCCTTGCAGCGGGAGACCCAGGGATCCTGCTGTGCTGCCCACGCAGAGCGAGGGACAGGGACGCAATCGCTCATGAATAAATGAAGCGCCCACTTACCAGCGTCTCCATGAATAAACAATGCTATGCTTCACCTCCCCAAGTTATTTATTTTCAGAAGAAATAATACATGGGTTTTGCAGAACCTGAAATATTTAAGTGCGTGACAGGATGCCAAAGCAAGCCAGGATCAGGGGCTGCGCCTGGCCAGAGCCCAGCACCCCAGTACACTGCACGACCATGCACAGCGCACGCCAAACCCCGCGGACAGGAGGCAACGCCTGCGAGGACATCATTAAACTTCAGAAACAGGGACGGGAAGCTGGCTCATTCCCACTAGGGCAACCGTTCACCATTAAAACCTGCAGAGAGGAGTTGGCTCAACCCAGCAGCGAGGAGAAGCTAGGGAGGCAAGAGGAGCATCGTCTGCTGCATGGGAGTCAAGAGGAAAAGGGAGGCAAGCTGGGGCCATTTCCCATTAGGGTTCCCACCTTGACGCAGCTGCTCTTCTCCATGGATGAAGAAGAACTCAGCCACATGTGCAGCTCCACAGCACCTGGCAGCCCTGGGGAGCCCTGGTGCAGTGGCTGCTTTGAGCGGGTGAGCCGCATCCGAAGGCTGGGTCTTGGGGCGCCCATGCAGGCAGACGGCACTGCAGGCATGTGATGAGCTGTGGGGCCCCGCTGGGCCCCGCTGCCTGCGTACGGCCCGTGCACAGTGCAGATGTTGACAAACTTTGTGCCGTGTCCTCATTTAAAGGCTGGTACTCGAGAACCTGCCAGCCTGTCCCTGTGCCGGCCAGCGCAGCTAGTCCTTCTGCTTCAGCCGTGGAGATCCAGGGGCTCTTCTGATGTGTCCATGTTCAAACCTCGTAGCGGATCAGCACAGGGAGATGCCACAACTCTGCCTCGCTCTGCTCTGTGTTTGCAGTTATGCCGTTTCCCCTGGCACGACTCAGCCTTGCAGCTCTTCGTGGTCGCTGCAGGCACTTCTAAGGGGGCAGAGGCTGCTGCGGTCTGACTGCGCCAAGCGTGCCTCCAAAGCTGGACAGCGAGAGCATACCTTGCTAGCTATGCATTTACTGCACATGCAGGAGAAAAGAAAACGATGGTGAATAAAAGCTAAGGACCTGCAAGGTATGACCGGGCGTGCATCTCCTGTGTAGCACACCACATCTGTTTGGCCTGATGCAAAAAGCAGCCCAGGCCCTGAAGGCATGGCAAATAACTCAAAAAAACCCAAAGTCATGACCATCAGCAGCCAGAGCCCTGGGTCGCTTTCCAAACTTGACGCATAATATTCAGAAATAAGAAAAACTCCTACATGAATTACCAGCTCTTTCTCCAGTGATTCAAAATAGAAGCGGGGAAGCCCTTCAGCTGTATAATGAATCATCCCTGGGATGCAAAGCAGGTTATTTTTATACTGCTCTGACTAGGCATGGAGAAGCCAATGCCTCCATCCGGCGATGTGTTCCTCCATCTTCATCGCCACGGCAGTGAAGGAGCCTCATCTCCCCTCAGACTCACAGTGATGGAGCTAAACCACATGTGGGACCTTGTTTCGAGGGGCTGGAATGCCCAAGGACTCTTCTTCCTCCCTTAGCAGGAACACGCAGTTGTTTGGCAGCACAGCAGTAAATGCCGCTTGATGTCGAGGCAGGCAGGTTTGCCTTCACAGAGGAGAAACCGAAATAGCTGTGAGGCATGCTTGTGCCTTTGCGTAGCGTCACGGCTCGCCCCGACCCACCACGAGAACGAAACGAAAGGGCTGAAGGGGGCTTGCGAACTGCAGGCATCAGGGCTCACTGGCACGCTGCAGTGTCGGGAACTGGCTGCCGCCTGCACCCGCCCAGGGCCTTGCAGTAAATCATAAAAGTGTCAGCACCTCAGCCACTGTCGCTGGAAACTTCGATCTTGCAGGGAGAGATGTTGCAGGCTGGGAAATCGGGGGCAGCTTGCGAAGCTGCTGGTGGTGCAGGCCACCATGGAGGCTGGAGATGTGGTGGGTGCTGCTCAGCCCTTTGCTCTCCTGCAGACCATCTCCCTGGGCCAAGCCGGGCAGCTTTGCCGGTGCGATGCTGCTCTCCCCGGGTGAGGGGAGCAGCAGGTCCAGAGCTGGGTGGCCCTAGAAGGGGCCACGGTGCGGCGGCACGTCCCACGCGTGGCACCGGCCACCCCAGGGCTAACGCTGCCGCATGTTCTCCCTGACCAGGGCCACGAGCAGCACTCACGCTGCCGCCGTGAGCGGCGCTGGGGAGAAGCCGGGGCCCGGCCCGGCGCCCTGCAAGCCTCCCACAAGCCTGCCAGCAGCAGATGTGGCCCTACGTGGAGCATCTTCCACTCTGCCGTGCTTTGTCGCAGCAAGATCTGCCAGGCCAAGGGAGGGGTGCAAAACGGGGAATGAGCTTCGCAGCTGAGTGCGGCTCCCCACCAGCACCAATGGGGCAGATGTGCTCCTCGCCGGTGCAGCCTCCAGGCGCCCGCACGAGGCTTTGGCCACGGGCTTTGCCGCAGGGCAGGCAAAATGCAATTTTCCTGCAGCAGCGGATGGGAGGAGGAAGGCTCGGCTGGCAGGTCGTGAAGAATCAATGGAGAGCGAGCAAAAAGCTCCCCGTCCTTCCTGCTCTCCCTCTCCTCTGGGCTCCTGCGGTATTTTCCACCCCTCGCCCCACGGAAAGCCTTGCCCTGGCACCGAGGTGCCGGGGAGTTCTCCCTAACATGCTATTCACCACTCTGGAGCGGTGAGGAGGAGCCAACGCAGCTCCTAAAAGCTGTCGGAGTGCAGCCGAGTGCTTCGTGTTGGAAACAGGGGGCTTTGCTCGGCTTTTCTCAGCTTGCGCAGAGCGCTGAACTCAGGTCGGGCCGAGATCATCGTCCCTCTGATGGCTTTTGCAGCGCTTCAATGAGAAACAAATTGAATGCCCTCTCCTAGGATAACCCACAACACGTTGCTCTTTTGTTTTACCTGCTTCAACATTGACGGGAAACCTTCTCAAGGAGACTCCAAAGGAGCAGGTGGACATTTGCAGAGGATGGCAGTGGTGGGACAGGCTCCTTCCCAAAAGCACTGTACAACAAAGCTACCTGTTACTGTATGGACCAACCTTTCCATGCAGGATACACCTCTGGCCTCAGGGTGAAGAGGAGGTTGCTGGTCTAGCTGCAGGGGCAGAGCTCAGGGGCCATCCCCGGTGAAATGCAGCAGCTTTTGCACTCCTCCAGCCGGGTGGTTTCTGTCCAGGAAGGTGTGACAGGCCCTTCGCTGTTCCTGCTACAGCCCCGCAGTATGGAAACAGGGGGCTGGTCCCTTCCTGCTCCTCCATCCCACCCCGGGTCGTGGGGACTGATCTTTGCCCATGGTGAACAACCAAACTCAAATCCCCTTCAGCTCCCCCAGAAATTTTTGCCCAGCAGAAGCCGATGGGGTCTCTTGGCCATTTCTCATGCTTTCTAACACAGCAGTGTGGGAGCCTCCGACACACGTGCTGGGACCACTCAGGTGAAGCCCCCTGGGCCTTGAGGCATCAGCCAGCATTTCTGCTCTGACATCCCCAGGGCCCCATCCAGCTGCTCCCCAGCATCAACATAAGTCTCTGCTTCAGAGCATCATTAAAGTGCAGGAGCACCGAGGCAAGAGCCGGCACTGCCCCAGGCTGCCTGGGCAGCTCCATCCCGTCGGGATCCCCCGATGGAGACGTCCCAGACACTCCTGAGAGGGGGGCACCCGCTTTGCTCATCTCCTGGCAGTTTCTCCTGGCTGGTTTCTGCTGGTCCCTGCTCAGCTATTGCACCCCTCAGGGGTGTCAGCCCTGGGACCTGCACATGTTGCGCCATGCCAGCAGCCCAGTCGCTGCAAACAAGCTTCATCCCCTGGCCCCCAAGTGCAGCACAGGACTCCTCAATTCCCCTCCCAGCTCCTTTCCCTCCTTCTATTTTTCTTCCTCAAAATTTTAGTTTAGCACCTGAATTTTATTTCCTACACTCTGGTGGCAAAGTTCATTGCTGCCTGTACAGGCAGCGCAGCAAGAGGCTCTGCAGGGCGCAGGGAGCTGCAAGGAAGGCTCTCGGAGCCAAACCATCATGCTGGGACATTCAAGGAGTCCTTCCCTGGGTTGGCACAGGCAGCGGGAACAGGCAGCCAGGAGAGAGGATGCAAGCAGTATCTCCTACCCTGGAGCAATCTCTCCTACTGCTTCTCCAAAGCCAGGGTGACTCCTTTCCTCCCAGTTTCATCCTCTTTGCACTCACACCTCCTGCCTCCTTCCCTTTTCTGCTTTTCAGCTGCAGGATCAGGGACCCCAGCTGAAGCCTATGAGGCTTTCCTGAAGGCAGAAAGTCCTTAAAGTCAAAACAGGCTTAAAAATCCCTCCCTGAAACCACTGCTCATCTCTTCTGCTCACTGAGGTGCTTTGGGCTTGGCCCCATCTGGGACCCCCCCCTTTGCAATAGCCCCTACCAGCAGCTTTCCCCTCAACTGCAATCGACAGTCAAGAAATGTGTTGAAGGCACAGGTGTCCACCAGGCTTTCAGCACGTTCCGGTGCCCGGCTTTGCCAGTGGGGCCGGGATGGCCAGCAGCTGTGGCCCGCGGCGGCCCCGGAGTCGCCCGTCAGCCTTTGGGTCTGTGCATGCCTGCAGATGCCCTCAGCAGGCTACACGGCCACGCATTATACGGCAGCACCCAGCAGGCTGAAAGCCGGGGCTCCAATTAGCTGCGAAACCCGGAGCGGTAGCGGGGAGCTTGTGCAATGCAGTCTGGAGTGAAATATTTATCAGCCTTTTTAAATAAATGACATGCAGGAAGCCGGGCAGAAACCAGAGGAGAGCAAGCCGCACAGAGCCAGGAAGGAAGTGGCGTTCCCGCTTGGGGCGGCGCGTCCCTGCCTCCCACCGGGGCCTGGGGGTCCCAGCATCCCCGGGCAGCCCTTGGTGGGCTATGCCAGGAGCGGAGGCTGCGGTGCAGCTTGCCGAGAGCAGCCTGTGTTGCGCGGCGCGGGCCGAGCCCCTGGGCCCTAGCGATGGGGCCAGGTCTGCCGGGGTAGCTGCGCTTCAGCTCCCCGTGACGCCAGTGGCACCGGGAGGCTTTTGCTTTCTTGGCTGTGAGTCCCAGCCTGGGGCAACTGGCCCCGTTAGATAAAACCGTGCCAAGCATTGGGCTCCTTTGCTGTTTTAAAGACCCTAGCCTCAGGCTGGAGAAAGCGCAGCCTATTGCAGATGCTCTACATAGTGGCTAACAGTTTGCAGCTCACGTCAGCATCCATCTGCACTTCGAGAGGAGAGTCATGCAGGTGTGCGAAGATTAATGAAACCTCTGCGCTGCTCCAAACATCTCCGGAGCTGAGCGTTAGCAGAAGCAAGAGGTGCAACGGCTCTGCCGTGCCAGCCGCCGGCCCCCTGAGCCACGCCGTCACCCCTCGGAGCCCTCGGCTCCGGCACTGCACCGACCAGAGCTGTGGGCCTGGAGAGCACGAGCGGGCAAGCAGCGGGGAGCTGCTGGTTACATGTGCACGCAGGGATTATTTCAGGTCTGCTTAAAGGAGGCAGGCCAAGTGCTGCCGGCCAGACCAGGCTGCTGGAGATGCGGGTGCTGCAGCACAGGGCCAGCAGCACGGGCACCCAGCAAGGCTGAGCAAGGCAGCACTGGCACCAAGCGCTTGAGACCCTATTTAGCACCATGCTGAGCCCCCTGCCCAGGGCCGATGGGCAGTGGGGGCCGAGGAGACAAGGTGCCTGTGGGGAATGATGCGCCGACGTGATTTTGGTGCTTCCAACGGGCTCCGTGGCAACGTCGTCCACAGGGCCAGCGGGCTGTGGGGCACGCATGCAGCTCCCATGCCAGCAACTGGGGAGACTGCTCTGCAACACAGAGAGGAGCCATGGGAAACCCCTGGTTGGCTTTGCGGAATGGAAAGCCCTTCCTCGGACTCTCCCGGTGCAAAGCTCAGCCCTTGCAGCGGTGCAGCACGCACGGCCTCCCAGCAGCCCCGGCCCCGCAGCCACCCTCCGCTGCACCTTGGCACCCATCCCATCACCGGTGGGGACCAGGCAGCGCCCCTGGCTCCCGCGCACCCCAGCACGGAGCCTGTGCCACATGGGACCCCCCCAGCCCCTCGCCAGCAAATGCTGGGGATGGGGGCAGGTCCAGCCCCGCTCAGGGCCAGAGGCCCCAGCAAGCGCCTGCCGTCCCCCCACGCCAAGCTGGATGAGCCCCATCCCTCGCACAGCGCCTGCTGCCACAGGGCCGTCCCGGACGCCTGCATTGACCTGCTGAGGTCTTATCCACCCTCAGCCACGTCCTCTGTGGTCGTCCCGCTGCTCAGTCCGGAGCTTAAAAAAATTACCGTAATTTGGCCCCCGAGGGAGGGGTTTTGGTGGCAAAAAAGCTGGAGGGCTTTTCCAGACCCCTGCAGCCACCAGGCTTGGGCAGACCTGTGCTTGCAGGGCAGGCTCGCTCATCAGGCTTTTTTCCTTTCGGAAAGGCCATAGTTTCCGGGATTTTGGCAAACTGCAGGCTGGGGAGTCAGTAGAAACCTTTATTAAACACGAAGCTCAGAAGAACACAAAATTTGTTAAAAGGCAGTAAGTGAAAGTGCGTCTCCAGTCCGGCTCGGCGGCCCCCAGCAGGCGAGGAAACCCCATCCTTTTCCCTCTCCCCATCTTCGCTGCTCCCTGCCCTGCTTTCCGGGCCCAGGGAGGCGCGCAGCACCCTGCCACCGGTGGCACCCCGCGCGGCCCGGTACGGGGGGACGGCCGCCACAGCCGCCCGGTGAGGAGGAAGCCGCAGAAAGCGAGCACTGCGCAAAGACTGACAGAGAAAGCCTGGAGACGAGCCTAGGCCCCCATGAGTGCCGCCATGCCAGGCCACCCGCCTCCCCGGGGTGCTGCCACGGCTGGCGGGGACCCCCCTCCCTTTCCGCCCCGGTTTGGGCCCTCGCTGGGAAGCGAGCAAGAAGCTGCCCACCCGTCTGTGGCACCTGCACTCCCGGCCCCTCAGGCGGCGGCGGCCCAGCGTCGACCATGGGCCGCCTGCGTGGGGAGATGGTGGCGAGCTGCCGCCGGGCCCCCTCTCGCCCGCCAGGCCCCCCCTCGCCCGCCGAGAGAGCTTCCGCGTCGCATAAATAATAAATAAATAACCGGGGGGCTGGGGGCTGCCCTCGCCACGGCAAGGGGAGCCAGGCCCCCGCCCCTCACCGCGACACCTCCCGGCCCTGGCGCCCCGCGGGGCACACGGCCCCCCGCTCCCTCCCCCGCCCAAGGAAAGGCAACACCGCCCCCAGGGACCAACAATAATAAATTAATCAAATCTATACACAGGACTGCTTAAAGCTCTGCGAGGGGCCGGCCGGGCCGCCCGCGCCGGCTCCCCCCACGAGGGCCCCGCCACAGGGCAGCAGGCTGGGCGCCCCAAGGACCCCCCAACTCTCCCCATGCGGGGGGACGCCGGTGCCTCCTGGCCCCGCCATGGCTGGAGGCACGCTGGCGCCTCCTCCTTCGCCGCCGCTCCTGGAGCCAAGGGGGCCGGGGAGAAGGAGGCCACCGTGGCGGTGGCAGGGGGGCCGCAGAGACCCGAGGCAAGGAGCTGGCGGCAGCTCAGCCTGGGGGGTGGCCGCCAAGGAAAGGCACGTGCACCAGAGACGACCCAAGGGCAAACCAAAGCGGTGGCGTGGAGGGGACCCCCACGGCCCCCGAGGGATGCGGACGCTGCCCCCAGCTTCCCCTGCGGCCGGGACCCCGCCGCAGGGGTCTGTTCGGCTGCCGGGAGGAGCAGCGGCTGCTCCCGCGGCGCCTCAGAAGTCCAAGGGCGTGAAGTCGCCGAAGTCGCAGTCGAACAGCTCGCTGATGCCCTCGCCTTCCTCCAGGCCAAAGTGGTAATCTTGGGGCTGGGGGGGGGACAGGTTGATGAACTCGTCCGGGAGGAAGCCGGAGAAATCGTCCTTGGTCTGCTCCAAGAGAGCATCCATGGAGGCCAGCGGCGAGAGGCTGACATCATCCGCGGGGCACTTGCCGGGCAGCGCGCCCTCCCCGGGCAGCAGGGGCTCTGTGGAGACAGGGAGAGCCTGCCGGAGCCGGCCACGCAGCCCCCGACGCCTGCCCCCTGCGCCTGGCGCGTGCACCAGTGGGAGCAGAGGGGCCCCGCAGAGAGGGTTACTGCGCTAAGGGTTAATTTTCTTCGGACACTTTTGTAAGCCCAGAAGGCTTGCACAGCCAGCTCGTGGCCACGCGCAGGAGAGCGCAAGCACCAGGCGCAGGCGCTCCTCTGGGTGCCAGAACAATTTCTGGGTGCTGCTAAATCCCTGCTGACGCTGAGGAGCGGGAGCTCAGCCGGTCGGGCAGAGGACGAACACCCTCCTCTGGGTGCGAGATGTTTGCAGCTCCATCTTGCACATTGCCATGTGCCAGGACGTGCCGAGGCCTCTGCTGGAGCTCTCTGCTCCCTGCCTGCCACCCCACTGCCTGCCCCAGAGATGCAAACCAGGGGGTCCCCGCAGCTGGGGGCTGCAGAACGTGCAGGGTATGGGAGGCACTCTGCCACCACGACCAAGGGAGGGGAGCGCTTCTCCACTGCCACTGCCTGTGCCGTGGCTGAGACCTGCCACAGCACGGGCTGACATCAGTGCCCACGGCCTGGAGAACGGCAGCCTTCTGCAAGCGGCAGGCTCTGCCCCGTGGGATCCTCGCTGCATCACCACAGAGATGCCTAGAGCTGGGGCATCTCCCCCTGCCCTTTCCCGTCCCCAGGTGATGGCACAGGGACAGCACGGACGGGAAAGGGGCTCTGCAGCATGCTCCGGCTCATCCTGCGGAGCTGCAAACGCAGCGACAGCCAGTGGCTGCCCCCGGCCAGAGCCGCCTGTGGTCACAGAGGCACTCCCGTCCCCCGGCGCCACCCTCGGCCCCCCCGAGCCACGTGCCCTGTCCCGGCCGCTCACCTTGCTCGCCAGGCAACAATGGCATGTTCACGTCCTGGGCCGGATGCAGGAGCGGGGAGGCGGGGGACGATTCCTCTGCGGCTGCTTTGAACGGGCTCTTGACAGGGCTGCAGACCCCAGAGCTGTCTTCGGGGCAGAGGAACACGTCGATGGGGCCCTGAGTGCTTTTCACAGACACCTGGAAAGCCTGGGAGAAGGGAGACAAGTGAGCACAAGGAAGCCCCAGGGACACCACGCTGCGGCCAAGGGCTCTGCGGACCCAGGGAGCCGGCATGGTGGGCCAGACGCCCCCGGCTTACCTCGGTGGGGTCCGAGACCTGCAGCTGGGTCTCTGGGGGGGCCTTGATAACCATCACCATTTGCTCAGAGGGGTCTGCAATGCTCCGGAGATCCTGGCAGGTCACATAGGCTGCGGTGTGGCCGGTCAAGGAGCAGACGTTGGGGACGCTGCCACGCAACAGGGGCGCCAGAGGCAGCGAGGCAGGCAGGAAAATGCCCAGCTCATTACGTGGCCTCACACCAGCCGGGCTCACCTCCCGGTGCTGAGCACAGCACATGGCACCGCCGAGCAGCTTGGGGGCCCCGCACACAAGTGACGGCAGGTGTCAGGGCTGGGACATCCTCTCCCAGCCCTCCAAACCCAACCAGGTGCCATCCCCGCCGCACTGGTCTGACACATCCCTCGCTGCGACCGTGAGGCAGTGGTCCTGGGTACAGATGGAAAGAGCGGGGCACCAAGGAGCAGCACTCAAGTGTCCAAAGGCACTCAATGAGGGACGTGACACTCAACGTCTGAAGGCCCGATGGAGAGCAGCACTAGCCCACTACATTTCAGGGGCTGTCAGGCAGTGCCAAGCATGGCCATTGGGTTGGAGACGTGTCTCACAGCCACACAATACTCCCAGGGGACGGACTCAGCGTTGCATTTGCCCAAGAGCCAGCTACCCATCACCAGGCTGAGACCTCCTGGCTTGGAGACCCCTGGGACCGGCAGCAGGGCTCACTCTCCAGTACCGTCCCCCTCCAAGGCCCACACGTGCTCTCCACAGGCTGTGAACCCCAAGGAGGGGCCAATGGGACCTGCGGAGGGCGCTTTGGCCTGGGTTCAGGGGCAGCAGGGGAGAGCTGCTCCCCAGCTACCTCTCCATGTCCCAGTCCCACAGGGCCCAGGGCTCCCCAACACGCAACCTGCCCTGCACAGAAGGATATTGCTGGTTCCCGGGGTCCTCCGTGAGCAGCCTCAGCTGGATGGTGCACGTCTGGATGAGGTCATCCAGCTGCCGCTCAGCTGCCTGCAGGTCCCGCAGCTCCTTCTCCAGCACTCGGTGCTGGCTGGAAGGTCCCACTGCGGCCTGGCTGCCCCTGGAGGGAGCACAGGCCTCCGTCACTCTCGGCATGGCTGCATCTTGGGCAACACTCGCATGGCAGGACAGACGGGTGCCTCCACCCTTCACCCTTTGTACACCCACCAGGGCACACCTGGAAGATTCCCGTGGCTCTGCCAGCAGTCCGTCCCCACCAGCAAGCAAGAAAACCTGGAGGTCACCCTGCCGCTGGGCTGCACCAGCAGGCCTGGAGGTCTCCCAGGAACACAGCTGCAGCGAACCCCATGGCTCACCATTGCCCACACCCCAGACTGTCCCCCAGCAGAGTCCTCACCTGGGAACCTTGCCAAGTCCCACCTTGGGCCCAGTGAATTGGCCCTGTGGGGACTTCGCACCAGGGGACAGACCCGGACCACAGGCACCGTTCTGGGCTCCTCTCCAAGCTACCAAACCCCAAACAAACACCCTGTTCCCCAGGCCTGGCTCAGCTCCCAGGGGCGGCAGCGCTGCCTGCGAGGCCCCAGCCCAGACACAAGAGAGATTTGAAGACAATGCCAGGAAATCAGCACTCAGGAGTCACCCACGGTCACACGCAGCCCTCCCCAAAGGCTGTGGCCCACCAGAGCAGAGACACTCCACCAAATCCCAGAGCAGATGCTCGGGATCCGGCTGCCAGCAGCAGCGTGATGCTGCTCTGAGCTTCTCCCACCCAGTCGCTTCCCAGCCTGCCTGTGAGACCCACAAGCTGCCACCCCGACCCCAGCCCGAGACACAGATGGGACCCAGCCCTGCAGGAGCCCATCCTGGTACGCACAGCCACTGGATGTTGTTCTTGGACTTCTTGGTGATGAGCTGGATGCCCTCCAGGACATTGGTGATGTCGTAGATGCGTCTCTTCTGCACTTTCAGGACCTCGGCTGCCCAGTTGAGGTCCACCACGCCATCAGGCGACTGGCTCAGGAGCTCCAGGAAGCGCTTGGTAGTGAGGTTCAGCGAGGTTTCGTAGCGAGACTTCTCCCCGGGAGACTTTGCCCCTGAGAGCAGCCAAGGACACGCTCAGGGCTTGCCCGGAGCCCAGTGTCAAGTGCCCTCCTCCAGCTTGTCCTCCTGGTGGCTGCTAGCACACCCAGACCCATCAGGGTCTGCTCGCACATCACCGGACCCATTTCAGGTCAGCCTGCCCACATTCAAAGGCTCGGCCCTACCTTGCCCATCTGGGCTGTCACCACCTGCTCCCCCAGCGCTCCCCGGCCACCGCCCTTGGCCACCTCGGCCCAAAGCCCACACAATGCGCTAGCCATGCTCAAAATGTACCTTCCCACCAACCTCTGTCCCACTCCAGCCCTTGCCTGCCTCAAGCCCGCACATCGCAGCGATCTGCAGCAGCCCGTTTGCAGCATCGGGGCCAGGCAGGGGATGACCAGCAAGGGTAAACTCAGGGCTTGCTTCGCTTTCACCCTTACGCCTCTTCCTAAGGCTTGGCAATGGGTCACGAGGGAGACGGCTGGGGAGATACAGGCCTTGCACTAGATGAGTTTACCTGGCTTTTCTGCCCTCCCTATCCATGCTGGGTCATGTAGACATGCGTCAGCCTGGCTACGCGCCCCATGGAGCACTAGGGTTGTTAGCTCTGCTGCAGCTTCCAGCCTGCTCGGAGCCGGGCGCAGTGAGCCTGCTCTCAGACCACCCGCCGCGGTGCGGCCCGGGCCGGGCTGGTACCTTTAGCAGGGTTTCTCGCTTTGCCCCGGGCTGTCGGCAAGCTCTCCGCTATGTACTGGTGATCTGTCTCCAAGTTCAGCTTCCTCTTCACCTGCGAGACAAGAGCGGCTCCTCAGAGGGGTCTGCTCCAGCCCGGCCTCAGCAGCCGAGCCCCCTCGCCAGCGACCCACCGCCGGCCCTACCAGGGACGCGGGGGCTTCAGGCACCACGGAGCCTCCTGCGGCCGCAGCCCCACGCACCTCCCTGCCGGCCGGCCCAGCCGCATCCCTACAGACAGGCTCCCAGGATGCGTAGCCCCCACAGGCCGGACCAGCGGGGGTCCGGTGGGGGCCAGGCCGGCTGCAGGCGCCCCGGGCGGGTGACAGCACCCAACCACCCAGCCCCAGCAGTCCTGTGCTGCCCCACGCCAGGGTCCGGGGCAGCCAGCGAACGCGAGCTGCCACACGGCTCCCAGGGGCATCGCTGCGGCCCGGGTGGGCTCCCGCACCGCCAACGCGAGCGAGCCGCCGGCGCGCGGCGGATGCGCCGCAGTGGAGGGGAGGCAGGAACCCGGGCGGGCTCGGCGGTGCACAGCTTCCGGAGCAGGCAGCGCCCAGCGGGGCCGCGGCTCCGCCAGGCCTGACGCAAGGCCGGGCAGCGGGGCCCTGCTTGGCAGGTGTGCTGCGTGGCAGGGCCCGGCGCGCCGCCGAGGGCGCCGCACGGCGTGCCCCGGCGTGACCCGGCGCGGCGCGGCAGGGCACGGCACCCTATAGCGGGGCACGGCACCAATAGCGCGATACAGTGGGGCACGGCACCCTATAGCCCGTAAGGCATAGCACGGCACGGTACAGCATGCCACGGCACAGCCCAGCTCGGCGCCGGGACGCACCAGCAGCCCCGCCGCTGCCGCGGGGTCCGGGCTACCCGCGCCCCGCGCCCCCCGCCCGTCCCCGTCGCGTCGCGTCCCCGGCGGTTACCGGCGGGCGGCCCAGCGCGGGCCGGCGCGGCGCGGCGCCCGGGCGGGCGGGCTGCGGCGTGGCGAAGAGCAGGAGGTCGGCGTCGGGGCGGCCGCTGCCGCCGCCCGGGGGCTCCTCGGCCGCCGAGACGATGAGAAGGCGCGGGGAGGCGCCGCCCAGCAGCGCCGCCAGCCCCGCCGCGCCGCCCGCCGCCATGGCTCACATCGCCGGCGGCGCGGCGCGGCGCGGGGCGGCGCGGGGCTCGGCCCTCACGGCGGCGCGGCGGGCAGGGCGCGGGGGCGCGGCCGGCCGGCGGGGGCGCGGCCCATGCTCGGCGCGGCGCGGGCGCGGCGCGGCGCGGCGGCCCCGGCGCGGGCTGGCCGCCGCCCGCGGGTATTGTTCGCCGCCGCTCCCGGCCCCGCACGCCTTTGCGCGCCAAATCCTTTTTGCCGCGAAAGCGGCGCGAGCCTCGCCGCCGCCGCCCATTGGCTGCGCCCTCCGCCGGGCGCCGCGACGGCGGCGGAGGGCGCCTCCGCATTGGCTGTCGCCGCCGGATTGATAGGCGGCGCCGCCCGCCCATTGGCCGCGGCCGGCGGCGCCGGACGCGCTGACAGCCGGCCAATCGGCGGCGCCGCGCCGAGGGAGGGGCCAATCAGGGGGTAGCTCGGGGACGCTGCGGCAGCGCCGCGTGGGTGAGGAGCGCTCGGCCGGGCCTTAAAGGGGAAGCGCGCGGCGCTCGAGGGGCCCGTGGTCTCTCTGCGCCCCGCAGCCTGCGCTCCCCGGCCTCTCTCTGCCCCACAGCCAGTGCCCCACGGCGCCCTGCGTCCCATGGCCAGTGCCCCACAGCCCCCTCCCTGCACCCCACAGCGCCTCTACCCTCCTGCTCCCCCCAGCGGTACCCGGCGCCCCCCTCTGCCATGACCCACGGCGGGTCCCGCAGCCGGGACCAGCCCTTTGGGGCCCGGACCCGGAGCAGCTGCGTGGGTGCAGGGATGTAAGGGGCACTCGCACGGGGGGCGCCTCGTCCGGCCTCCCTTCACACCAGCATTGCAGCGGGAAGCTGTCCGGGGGGCTGGTCCTGCCCCACACGTGAGCTATTTCACTGACCGAATTCCTGCTTTCCAAAGCAGGTTTCAGCCAGCCTCTCCCTGCTCCACCTAATTCCCTAGCGTCGTGCGTGTGTGCGTGCAGGCTTTTTTTAAATGCAAGGTAAGGTGCTAAACGCAGACAGAGCTCGTGGACAGTTTTGCTTGCTCAAAGCGTGAGCTTTTTGCCCTATGCCCAGTCTAGATGACGGATTTTCCGTCAGGCTAGTTGCGAGCAGTGGCTGTTCCCCCGGCAGTGGAGGAGGGGACATCCAACGCTGGCTGCGGGGAGCGAAGTTCACCCCGATGCCTTGGTGCTGATACGGTCTCCTCTGCTCCGGCTTCACCAGGCTCTGCTGGTGAGCCTGCTCTCACTGGCCACGGTGCTCGTCATGGCTGTGGTGGGACCCGTGAAGACTTGTCCCATCCGGCGATGCTTTGCCATCATGGCTGCCCGAGGTGGTGGAGCTCTGCCGGGCTGATCCAGCCAAGAATATTGCTGTCTCCAGGCTCACCGGGACCAGTTCTTCTGGGAGCATGAGGCACTCTTGGACAACCGGATCCTTGCAGTGTAATCAGTAGGTTCGGTGTCAGGAGCAGGGTGGAGAGAGCTGAGGTAGGGCTGATTGCAAAACTAATTAAGAGGTTGGAAAAGGCAGTCTCCGAGTCCAGCTGCCATCGCCTGGCGTCCCTGGTGCTCTGTCTGCCACCAGGCCCTTCCTCTGCGACAACCTTCTACTGTCCATCCTCATTTTGACAAGCTTCTCGCTGAAACTTGTTGCTGGTCGTTACCACATACATCTCTCGCCCTGTTCTGAGAACTGCGGGGATGAGTGACGGCGCTGCCCGGCAGCCCGGGTGCCTTGCTACGGCCCGGCCCGGAGCGAGCATCAAGCCCAGACTGCCACGTCCTCGCTCTGCCCCCGGAACCAGCTCCTTAGTGAAGGACACCAGATCACCGTCCTGCCTAGCATCTTCATCTCCTCTTCCCCTGGGAGGTGCTGAGAGTAGCCCCGGCCTTGGTGAGGCTGGTAGCCTTCGGTGGGGGTCCCCCAGCCGCGCAGCCAGCCTCCACAGCAAGCCGGCAACTCCTTCCCGGCCAAAAGGAGACAGTGGAGGTGGCTGGTCCAACGTTTTGGTTTGAGGAGGTACTTGATTGGAGCTGGGATTCAGACTTCCTTAAGCAAGGAGGTCTGTCATACAGCGGGATGGCATTCTCCGGGTGGGAGCAGGGCTCTTGTTGCTGGCTCAGTGTGGAAGCAGACGGGTAAAATTGTGCTGGTGGACAGGAATGATGGAGGGAGACCAGTGCTGTCTCGCCTCCTTTGCCATGGCAAAGCTGCGCAGAGGCCGTGGAAGGGATCTGCTAGGTTGTCAGCAAGTCTCGCGGCTTTAGGCTCTGAAGATGCTGCTCTAGGGGGCCCAGCTCCTGCAGAAAGTGCAGGATATTGAAACCATCCATCCGGTCTATCCGTTTACTGGATGATTCATGGCACTTTTTGTTTCTGAGCACCAAACATCTGTGGATCTCAGCAGCTTCTTGAGCTCTAAATTAATACCTAACCCCTTGCAGGGCGCCGGGCTGCACGTGCCTCCCTTTCCGTGGGAGGACGGCCTGCCACGACTGCCTGTACTCAGACAGGTCTGGGCAGACCCACGACTGTAATTCTTTCTCTCTTGCCCAACAGCTCCTCTGCTCTCATTGGATCTGCTGGCGGGGCAATGGCAGGGTGCACCGGAGACTGGGGAGCGGGTTTTGCCCTGGAGCGTCCTGCTGCTGGTGCTCGAGACAGAAGCCAGCGCGTGGCTATCCGGGCACCCGCCGACTCTCTCTAGCCGAAAAGAAACACTCCTTTGCTGGAAGGCAAATGAGCAGGTGACTGTGCCGGGCAGGGACAGCCCCGTGCCTGCGCGGCCGGGGGGAAGAGCCGGCATTCGGAGGGGCAGAGGAGACCAGCAGCCAGGCGTGCTGGTGCCGCCGAGCGCACGGCGGGAGGGAGGTGATAACACCCCCCCGAAACGCGGCCTCGGCGGCGGCGGGGCTCCCACCACGCGTCTCCCATGTGCAGGGAGCTGATAAGCCCTACTGAATGAGCAGGCAAAATTAGAAAGGGAAAAAATACGCATGCATAACCCAAAACACAGCCTTTCCCCGCCGACGGCAGCGGCCCCCCAGCAGCCCCGGCACCCCTCCCACGCCGTGCGGGGGACCATCGTGGCAGCAGGGCAACGCCTCTGCTGCTGGTGCCAAGCAGATCCTGGCGTGGCGCTGGCTTAGCAGGTCTCGCGCTTTGGCGGGTTTCACGTCGGGCACCGTGGCTGTAGTTCCCTGGCGGGACGGCCAGCGCAGAGGCCCGGGCTGCCGACTGCTCCAGCTACCTAACTTCTAGCCTTAATTACACCCGTAACATAGCGCCTGGCCTCCGCCAAGTCGTCCTGCCTCTCCACACCTCATTCCTCCATCGGTAGCAGAGAGAAATGCTGCCCCACCTAACAGGAAATTAAAATAGTCAATGGATGCTTGCAGTGTCCTGTGTAAGCGTCGAAGCGCCCAGCTCTGGAGCCCTTGGCACACAGCCTGCACCAGAATATCATCGTTACAGCGTAAGCAACAGGGAGATGAGATGGTTGCGCACAGCTAACGTTCCCGTCATCCAGGGAGGAAAAAAAAAAAAAAAAGCCCACGGCCAAGCGCCGGTGGCTGGCTGGTGGTGCTGCCCATCCCCGGGGAGGCCGCCGGGGCCTGCCGGCGCCCTTTGGGCCCCAGCTGGTGTGGCAGCTGCTGCTGCGCCGCTCACAAAAGCCCCAGCATTCCCAGGCCGGCCGCGACCACACAAATGGTGAGGGCCGTCACGGAGCTGCGTTTTTCAATTCACGCGGCGGCTTATTCAGGGGTGAGCAGAGCCACGTAACCTCGGGGAGGGGCAGGCTGTCATGCCCCCCCCACCCCGGGGACCGACGGCAGCATCCCTTTAGCCAGCGGTCTGCCCAGCCCTTTTGCGAGGTTATAGCTGTGCTGGAGGGACGGATGGGCAAACAGTTGGGGACATCTGGCAGCCTGGTGGGGCACCACGGGGCAATGAGCTCTGGTGGCCCCGGCCAGCCACCGAGAGGAGCAGGAAGGCCGTTCGCACCCTTCATGTCCCAGCCACATTTATCCTGTAGCAGTCCCTGAGTCAGGGTGATTTTTTGCCTGTCTCTGAAGCAGGGCGAGTGGAATAATCTTGTCCGCCTCCTACCTCAGGAAGGTTTCTACCGCGGTATCCGGGTCACATTGTGGTCACAAAAGTCTTTCTCCTCTTCGAAGCCCGGCAATGGGGCAGTCCCTGGTTTGCAGCGAGGCAGAAGACACCCCACCCCACCCCACCCCACCATTAGCAAGCATCTCATGTTCTTCCAAGAGCACCAGATCTCTGGCTCTGAGCCCTGTGTCCTGGCCTTTTCTCGCTGGAAAAGGCTGCAAGTGTACCGGGCTGGCTTTGTCGTTCAGAGCCCCGGACGGCTCAGGGCTTGGAGGGTCTCGCTGCGTGCCAGATCCCTTCCGCTGCCTCAGCGGTCTCAGTGCTTTGGGTTCAGAGGCAGGAGGGGCTGCTTGGTCCCCTCCAACCTGCAGAAACAATGCTTGAAATCCTGTGGCCTGGGTTATGCATCAAGTCCAAGCACCAAACAAAAACAAAAGAAAAAAAAGGCGGGGGGGAGGCTTCATCCTCATTTCAGTGTTTCAGGTGGAGCATGGTCCCAAGGATCTTCAGTACAGGCCAGCTGGAGGAGTCCCCATATCTGGGATCACAACTGCCTGGCACCACATTTTTGGGGCTCTAGTTAAACCAGCCTTACTGAGTCTGTCCCCAAAGCTCTCATGTTGGTGTTGCATTTGTAACTAAAAAATAAATAAATAAAAGACAAAGACGCTTCATTCTGATTTAGGTCAGAGCAAAGACCTCCGTTAGCCTTAGCATGCAGGCATCCTAGAAGCATATTTACTGTCCTCATGAGCTTAAGTTTGGTCCTGCTTTCCGGAGCTTGCCATATGGATCGTGCTGGCCTGCCACACTGTAACTGCCGCAGTCGCCAGCAAGGAAGCACCTCTTCCTCGGCGGCTCTCCTGCCAACGCTCCCATCCCCGTCTTTTGTTTCCAACAATGAGGAGCGACACAACAGCCCGTTCCAGATCACAGACAACCTGCTGAGGGACAGGCAGCCAGGGAAAGCCCACAACCCCACATCCTAGTCCCACTGCTGCTGTTATTTACTGACCTTATCTGCTCTCTGCCTCCACCACCTTCACCACAGCCCTTTCTCCCATGGAACTGATGTGGTTTTCTGATAGCATGAATGTAATGATAACTAAAGTTTATTCATGGTATAGGGAAAACATCACCAGTTCTAGCTGTCTACTCTCAGATCCTGTTTCCTGAAGGTTAGGAACTGCCCATTTCCTTGCATTTCTTTTTTCAAAACAGCTTTTCCTCCTGAAACATCAGATCAGATACTCTCTTGGATGCTGAGCCCAATTAATTTAGCTGGTGAATTGTACCGTCCTATTTCCATCTCTCATGAGGAGTCATCCACTAATAAAAACTCAACACCAGCCTGTAGATTCTTTCAGTAAAAGTGGCAGGGGGCATCAAGGCTGCTCTGCCCCCTGCTCTACTCTTCACACCCAAACAAGACATTCCTCCTCCAGCCTCTGTAGAACAGAGAAACACAAACGCCTGCTTCCCCTCTGAGTCACTAAAAGCCACTCCATTTGACAAGGCTCCTTGACTTAGGGAATAAACTGGCCTGAAGAGGAACAAGGACTGAAGTGTTTCCCTCCTTGCTCAGTGATGTGTTGGTTGAATAGACTGGGAGTCACCGAGGAACACATCTGGAAGTAACGTCTTTTCCTCAGTGGTTCCTTCTGTGCTCCTAAATTTTACCTAGACCCATGGCTAGACGCTGTGACTTCAGCCAGTCCAAGTTTACTTCCCAGCAGGTTCACAGTGACACTGGGGCACCCATGAATCCAAACGGCAGGCACGGTGTCATAGCAAAAATTGTAGCTCACTCATTAGAGCTTCACTTGGAGGGGAAGAAAGGCTCAGACACATTATGGTGCTTGCAGGGGTGTGGGAGGGTGGGAAACATCTCAAGATAGGACTGAAATCAGTTTGGAGGTGTTAACTTGCCTTTGTGTGGGCCTGGGCTAGACATTCCAGCATTACAGCAGCTAAGAAGCAAGAGGTCTTGTTTCAAAGCTTCTCAGCAGTCCTATCTCAGAGCGTACCTTCTGCTCCAGATCAGGACCTCCCTTTCTGCTGCCAGAGTGCCATCAGGCGCACTCGGGGACTGCTTTATCTCCCTTACCACAGCTGTTAACTCAACAGCAGCCTTTCTTCATACCTCTTATCTTGGAAGAGGCTTCAAAATCATTTGTGTGTCCTTATTTTGTCTAGTTAATGGGAGGAGCAGGTTCAGGCTGGTGTCCAGCATCTTGTACCTGTGCCCTACTCTGGTAGATCACTCTGCCACAAGCTGTCTGCCCTAAAGACAAGTATTTGGGCCAGGACCAGGCACATGCACTGAAGCTGGGACTCCACATACTAGCAGGGCAGTCACCAACACAGGGGCTCCTCCAGCTTTCCACAGGCAGGTTAAACTGTTCAGTAAAAGGCCTGACTCTCTGCAACCTGCTGCCTGCATTCCTGTCAGACTACACGGAGACCAAGGAGTAGTTTGCCCTGTAACCATGCCATCTGAGGAATACCAGAAAAGGCCAGATTAGCTATTCTAGCTGCAATGCAAGATCCATTCATTTTTCTTCTTACAAACCTGTTCTTTCCTGTTTACACTGCCTAAGTGTGTCCAGTTTGTACGTGTTATGAACTACCCAGCCAAGCCCAAATTTGACTCACTTGGTCTGAGGGTATGGCAACGCTGAGCAATCCAAACAGCTAGCACACAGGAAGATTCATGCTACAAAAAGATGACAGCCACCGCAGTTCGCCTTTGCAGCTAGGATCCTTATCTTAGCTAGCCAGTGTTAGATCCGACAGCTAAATCTGATGGTGTGGTCAGACTAGCACTGGCTATTGTCCCCAGCTGGTAACATGAGGACACAGCTGATGACAAAAATACAATTTGTGCATTACTTGTCTACATACAGTACTAGTAACGTGCAATAATTAAACATTAGCTTAAAACTTTTAGCTCAGTGATGACAGTAAAGAATTAGGACAGAAAATTGTTTTTTATTATAGAAAACACAGTAATATCCAAAGACTGATTATACAGAAATAATCTTCAAATGAGGTTGGCAGGAAACCCGCACTGGATTGATGTACTATACCAGCTACAGAAGTTGATTCATAGCGGATAGAGCTATTTCGGCAACAAACTGCCCACTCTTCCGCACTTTTCGCTCCCCCTTTTTTTAAGCCAAAAAGCAAGTTGTTCCTATGAGCATTCTGATCAGCATAACTACAAGTTACCTGAGTTTATGTTCTTCACTGTATTCTATGCTGTCAGCAAAATCAGAGCCTGCATTACACAGCAATTATGAACAAAAAGTACAGACACTGAGACCAAAAGCAGAGGTAGCAATACTTGGGTTACAGAGCATTTAACTTACTTTTCCCCCTCCACATTATTAGTCTCATAAGGAAATATGACAGATGAAAATTCTCCAGAGTACAGAAAAGGGTTACCTCCCCCAGCAATCTGGTGTGAACATACAGGTTGAAAATTCAAGATTAGCACCCCTAAATATTAACTGTGGCACACAGACGTTACGCTGCATAGCATTACGCCTCTTTTTTTTTTCCCCCCCTTCTCCTTATCTGCTGTATTTCAAAACCAGCATTAGAAAACTCAACACATTCTGCTCAGGTTAGCATGATCCAGGAAGACAAACAGGACCTGGCAAATAGGAAACAGCATGCCACTCAAGATATTATCCAAAGGTCATATTTGTGCTGATGTAGTGAAAAGAGTTTGAATCATAACAGTTTCTCCTATGTGAGAGTATCTGCACTGGTTATTGGTTACTCCACTAGCACCAGTCACCCACACAGGCTCCCAACTGGCTGCTGAGCTTTGGCCGAGTGCAAGAGGGATGATCCTCTGCAGTCAGAGGCAGATCCCTATGGGCACCCAGTTCTGGGCTACTCCAGCAGCCAGAGATCGTTCCCTCATTTCTCACACTCACTCTGCTCAGTTAAAAGCAGAGCTCAACCTGCTCTACTGGGGCAAGGAGTCTTACAGCACTGACACAATCCTTCTCAAGCCTCTCTGGCCTGATCTAACTGTGGCAGACAATCTAGCCCTGAACAGAGGCAGGTATTGCCCATACACAGACAGTGGCTAGGACAGAGTACGCTGTCATCCTGTGAACAGAGGTCCACAAGTTACAGCTGCAACATCTGCAAACACTTCTCTATAGCACTAACTGGACAAGCATAGTTTTTTCTTTCAGAAGTACCCTCCCTTAGCTGAATATTGAAGGACCAGATACAGTACAGAAAACCTTAGCTAAATCAAATATCATGCACCCATTTAATTTTCATCTGTTAAATAACATAATTGTCCTGGAGATTGGTCTCCAGTGACCCTAAAGAAGAGCACTAATATAAGAGCTATATTCCAAAGAGATGTCAAGCACAGTGGGTATGCCAGGACAGCGTGCAGCATCAGTAAATAACCCTGAGCTTGCTTTATTCCCTCATAAAATAAATGATTAATAGCTCAGTATAGTCAGTCTGCTGTTCAAGCCCTGGTGAAAGCTTTTGATCAGTTTGACTCATTACACTTTAAAATTGCCTCTGTAAAAGAGACAAAGTCTGAAGGAGGAAAAATCATTGTAAAATGAACACTCCGGTTTTATCCAGAAAGCCCACTTTTTCCCTCCACAAACCGAGCTAAGCATTGAACTACTACGCTCCTCTTCAGAGGCACTCAGCATCTCACAGAGCCAGGTGCCTGGGAAGTAATAGCAAGACAGAGTAGAACTGACGTAGACAAACAAAACATGCTCATCTTAAAAATCAAAACAGATCAGAGTTGAGAGAAAAAATGGTGTTTCTCTGTGATTCTTAAGCATTTGGCCGATTCGCAGGTGGTTTCCCAACTGTCTCTTCATTTCTTTTCGTTTTAATGCTAATAAAAAAGGAACACAAATGGGGACTCAATTCCTCACACAATGCATTGGGGGAGGGTAAGGAGTGTAACTTATGTATCCAAAAGTCTGACTCAGACAAATTACTTCTAGTTCACTTCCTTACTACACACTGGCATTGTTCAGACACATCGGTAGCATAAGGGGTTCATCCCCAGCTATCTGGCCATAGAAACAGCAACGTGTACTAATGCTGTTAAAGAAAAGCTCCAATTACTTCCCTGGGGAAAGAAGTGACTTGCAGCTTAACGTTCTGCCCACACACAGCAGGAAAACAAACCATCTGCAAAAGCACAGCTAATGGCTACGGCCACAGAGAACTTGCTCCTGTGATGAGCTCCAGTTTGTTTTCCAGGGACAGCAGCTGGTTCCTGGATCAGAAGTACAGATGGTTCAAGTCTCAGGGACAACTTACTTTGAAAGTTAGGTTGGTGACAGATTCCCAAGAGAAAGAGGAACTGAGAGAGACTGATGGCCACTGTTGCCAGATTGATACCAGAACCCTGTCACTGGCTTGTTTTTACAGTCTAGAGAGGCCCAAAGATACTGTGGCAGCATAAAATGGGTGAGACAGGTCACTATCACTTCACAGAGCGAGAGAAGTGCTTCCACAAGTAGCCACAGGGTTTCAAACTCAGTATAATTACTAGCAACAGAAAATCACTTCAAGTTTAAGAGAATCAGAAGCCTTTCTCCAAGAAATGAATGCCACGTATAAATTTGAAAGGTTAGAAATTTCTGATAGACAAACAGTTCACACAGTCCCCATGTTTTGCTGCAGTAATTACATATGGTCAAGGATTTATAAGTCTAATACTTCAAGGAAAAAATTCCCAATTAAGCCACACCTGTCAGAGTTCGGGTTTTCTGAAATCCCTTCAAAGCTTCTAGGAATTCAGCAGTATTAGCAGTTTTTAACATTCTTTTTATTCAGAAGCCTTACCATTGTTTCAAATAAAGTGCAGCATTCTCCTGCCAAAACACATTGTTTCAGATATCCACCAATGGTGCAAATAAAGACATGATGTTTTTAAAGAAATCATAACTTAAGTAACTTGAGTATTTTTTCTATACTTAAATCTTTGAATATTTAGTTTAGTGCAAATATGTTTATCTACAAAGACACAAAACCAGCTCCTAACTTCGACAGACTCTGGAAAAGCTATCAGATGAAATATTGATCTCTGTTCCAATTTAAGTATCCAGTACAGACTGCAAGGTAAAATCAAAGATAAGTTAAAGGTACCATAGACAGTTGTCAGGTCAAAGCAGTATCTTGTCTTTTGAGCATTATATTATCTATGGATATGGGCATAAAGAAGCTTCCATCTTTAAACTGTAAGCTCTCGCAATGGATGTAGTTCTCTCCCAGTGTTAGATCCAGTTAGAAAGGTAGAAGACTCTATTCCTGCTCAACCTGAACCACTCAGGATGGGATTTGATCCTGAACATCACAACACCAGGCAGACTACTGGAAGTGGAACATTTCACTCTCCATCTTGCTCACACAGAGTGAAAAATAAAGAGCAAAGTAGCACTCAAAAATGCATAACAGTAACAAAAGAGCCTAGGCGAACAAGAAAAAATTACTTAAGATGAAACTGAAAATCTTTTCTCCTCAAAAGCTGCCTGAATTTAAGTAACAGATGTACTATTTCAATCCTATCATTAAATATGACAAATGGCTAGAGCCTGGAGCATAAGGAGACTGCAGAAAGATCATGAAGAGCAGAATCAGCAGGGTTATAAAATGGTAAATTCAGGTCAGGATGGAAAAGCAGATGGGTACGGAGAGAGAGAACTTTGTTTAAACAACTAAAGGCGTAAGAGAAGCAAGCAAAATAATCCTGACTGAGACAAAAGGGAAATGATTAGCACAGGGTGCTTAATGAACCTCTTATGATATCACCACGTAAAACCAGTACATCAGGAATTACTTTAATGTGCATCATTAAGTGAATGGTATAGTGTCATATAGCAGTGTAAGTGCTTAACAGTATTAACAGTTTGGTTTTATTATTACTAAAACAGTACTTGTTCTGATGAAACAGAAAATCTCTTTCTCAGCTACCTAGCCAAGCTTCTGTTTAAACCCAGTTTATGCTGCACTGTTCCTGGGACTCAATGGCGTATTTTTAAGAATGCCGATTGGTATATTCATCCACGGCCTCAACCTGGCCCAGCAACAAACCTGAACGAGCTATGGGTACATTTAAGTCTGACTGCCGCTAACAAGCGCTAGTGCTGTGGAGCGTAGATGCTGGACCTAAGACAAAACTATGTGCTTATCTCCCACCAAAATAAAAGTGCTAATTAAAACTGTAGATCTTTGCTACATATAAAGCACCCAGTGTGGTATCTGAGAGCATGCAATGCATCTCAGTCTGTCTTCTAAGGAGTTTAAGTTGCTTATCCATTTATTTTTGGCATTTAGTTCAAGCAACATTTAAAAATAGTAAGTTTTATAAGTTACACAATATAAATTAGTAGACTTTGTAGGACAGATTCAGTCCAAGTGCATGAGAGAAACCGAGCAAAAACAGTCCTTCCAAATCTGATTTACCAGACTTGTACCAAAGAATCTTAACAGTTTTACACTCAAATGTCTTCTTGTCTCCCTGAGGGAAAACTGCAGAAGCTCTCTTAAGGAGCACACACCTGTCCTTGCAGCCATTTAGACTGGATTTCTGGTATTTCACAGAAATCAATAAATTATGCTCTTGCTTTCAGAACTGAGCAGGCCCCCCCACTTCCATGTTCCCATTTCAGCGAGCACAGAGGCAAAGAAAAATACTTCCAACTTGCAAGCATTAAGAAAATTCCTAAAACATTTTGTTTTAATGATTAGAGAAATATTTTCCCCACTTACTGTCAGGTTTTCATATTCAGTTTCTTAAAAAAATACGTAGCTGTAGGAAAAAAGAGGTCCCTAAAAAAAAAATAGACTTATTTTAACTGAAGTTTCCTAAAGCATTGTACTCCCACTGAGGCACTGCGACAAGTTTCTGTGGGACGTTTATGTGCTCTAAACGGAGCCAACAGAAGACCAAACTAATCAGAACAGTTTGGCAAAGACCCAAGAGGCAACTCTACCGGATAGAGGCTAATTTAAAAAGTTCATCAGTAAAGAGCACCAGAATAACCTTTTTCCTTAACGGTTGGAATGTACCATCCCATTCAAAGGTGCTCCACGATGAACCAACTACTTGCTTGTACTCCTTTTGTTATAAATGAGAAAGTCAGAAATGTCATGCCATACGTTACTATCATCATACAGATATGTCATGGAGGACTGCAGAGAAGGTTGCAGAGTTTGCCGGTGATATTCAAATAGCCAGAGAACTGTCCCCCATATCAGAGCAGCGACAAGTGGGAAGGGATCCTGCTTCGGCTGTGGGACATAGCCCTTTTCCACTGCCAATCGAGACAAGCCAAACAGCATACGAGACAGCAGGTACATGATAATCTGCATGAAGAGAAAACCCAGAGAATATTACGCAAATGACACAGGAAGTAAATTGCAACAAGTTAAGTGATTTAGAAACAGTAAGCCAGACAGAGAAGTGGAAACAATTTACCCAATTTAACAACCAGTTGGGTAAACAGACTGTAGGCTAACATAACAAACAGTCTTTAAAACTGGAGGAGACATTTGTGTCATCCCTATATTCTTCAAGTCCTGTTTCCCTATTGGTGCTCTGATCTAGTGAGCAACAGGTTACACCTGATGCAATATATCCTTGCAGTTGCAAATCAGTTGCACAACTTGTATCTTTGCTTGGTTAACACCACCTTAGATGCTGATATGATAGTCAGAGAGCAGCCCTGGTGGCCTGCCAAGCAGATACAGAATCAGTGGTCTGGACACATCTTAAAACCATACTAGAAGTATGCTCCTGTAGGGTACTGCACAAATTAATACAATATTGGTTATTTTTGATTAATCTGTGTCCATTTTATCAACCCAAAATAAAGCTGATATCAACCAGCTCTACATTAAACTTCTCCCAAGCAGTTTTTGTCAGTTCAGCCTATTTAGTTCATCTCTCAGCGTCACACACAGAGCTTTAAGTTTTGGTCAAAAGACTGTATGTGGCTGTTTTGGCCTCAAACTGCATGCAGCGTTCACTGAGGTGCACAACTACCTCTAGGACCTCAGTGTAGAGCAGGTGGTAATAAAACTTTTGCATATGCACAGAGGAATATGGTAGGGGAATAGTGCTACGCAACAAGAACCACCAAAAATATGCTAAGCTATACTAACCACTGACTGGCACATAACTATCCATCTGTTGTTTTTCTTTTTTAAAAAAGTTTTCAACAAAAACATTTACCTGGCTATTAATGGGGTTGTTCTCACCAAATACTAGCCAACCTCCAATGCAGGCTGCAAAGAAAGAATGAAATGGAATTTTTTTCCCCTGTAGGCGGGACTGCAACGCCATCAGACCCTTGTAGGTGAACACGAAATAAGCCAAGTTCCGGGAATGAGTGTACGTGGCCTCAGCAATCGATTTCAACTTCTCTCTTAAACTGAAAAAAAGAAACAGACAATTAGGAGGGCAAAAAATCAGTATCCCTGCACTCACTCAGCCCGGACATAACACCCCTCTCTGCCATCCTCTGGCCTGTCCATTTAGACTGATAGCTCTCTCCTCCCACCAGAGCATGTTTTCTACTTTTTGAGGGAGGAGAATTCACTTCACCTCTAGGTCACTCATAGATTGCATTCAGCACCTCTATTTAGGCTGCATTTTTGTGCAACGCTACGAAGAGTCAAGCAGCTTTTTTTTTTTTCTGCCAGAGTGTAAACCTCCACCATAAATGGGGAAAGCCACAACGTGCACTGGTGCAATCTGGCTTTCCTTATTTGAAAGCAAAGGAGGGTGCTGCTGCTTGTATCTCCAAATTTCTCATCTGCCCACTGGTTCTCATCAACTGTTGTATGAATGGCCAACCTGTGTGCGTGTGCATGCAAGTACACTTACGAGTTAACCTGCCTAGTTATCAAAACAACAGGACATGAACGTGGCACGCATGTCTTTCTGCCTTTTAAACCTGGGCTCATTGGAAACAAGAAAGCTTCACAGAATGAATGAGGACATAATTAACAGTAATGTGAAAATAAGAACCAGCGTCCATACCTTCCATTCTTGAATAGAAAAGTCATCACCAGGGCATGTGGTGCACGAATTTTTGCTCCATATCTGCAAAAATGATCAAATATTTCAACATTTTCCTGTTATTTCATCTGTCTGTTCTATTGACATCAGAAAGATGTTACCGAAGCAACTTCATCACCCATTTTAAGCCAGTCCTGTAGCAGCAGAACATCTAATCAGCAGAAAGCTGGGCTTCATGCTTAAGAGAACGTGCATCCCAAGTGAACACGGCCCCAAAGGCACCCTGACAAGGGTTAAAAGCCCACACACCAGGCAGGGAAAAGGAAATCCCTCCTCCAAACCCCTGCTAAAACACTTCTGGCCTTTCTACAGGAAAAGAAAGGGGCCGGACGTGCCCTCCCCAAGACCCCCGGGGCTCCTCAGCCCAAGACAGTGTTGAATAGAGGCTGCTGTGAGGAGGAGCAGCGCCCAGCCCCCCCACGCCCCGCGGGCCCGCTCTCCGGAGGTCGCCCGCGCCCGGCCCGCGGCCCCGCTGCACTCACACGGCGCCGTTGCGGAAGCCCTTGAGGACGGCGAGCGCGGCGTGGTAGCGGCGCTGCTGCAGCAGGGCGTTGACGGTGACGAGCAGAGGCCGCAGCGGCACCCTGCCGTCAGCCATAGCGGCACGATGCCGGAGGGGGGACGCCTTTAGGGAAGGCACCACGCCGGGGTCCGGGCAAAGTGGCGTCCGTGCGGGGAGCGGGGCCAGCACACACGGTTCCGCAACAGCGCGGGGGCGCTGCCAGCATCTGCCGCGCCCATTGGCTGGCTCAGCCGTCCATCAAACCTCTTGGCAAATAGGAGGCCGTGCGCTGCCGGCTCGTAGGCAAGCCGGAGCCAATCGGGGCGCTGCGAGACCAGGGCTCCGTGCGCGGAGCGGGGCCCCGCCGGTCCCCCCGTGCCCGTCGCCCCGGGGGCCGGGCCCGTCGTGGGCTGGCGGCGGGCGCCGGGGGACGCGGCCAGGTGCTCCGTGGCGCCGCCCGGGCGTTGCGCCGGGAGCCAGCAGCGAGGCAGCCGCGGTCGCTGCTCCTTGGAGTGCTCCCGGGCCGCTCCCGCTCGCCGCGGCGGGAGCCCCGGCCTCTGCCCCGCCGCGGGCTCGCCCCGGCGGCCGGGCCGTGCGGGTTTAACCCAGAGAGGGGTCGGGAGGCGGTAAGGGGGGAGCATTCGCCCCGTCAAAAGACACAAACGCTTAACCCCCCCGAAGCACCAGCCTTCCCGTTGGTTAGTTCTCCCGACTCCGGTCAGGGAGCCTCGGGGGGCGCCGCGGGGCCGCGCGCTGCTCCTACCGGGTGCTGCGGTAGGCAAGTTACGTGGGAAGCGGCACCGCGGCAGAGCAGCGGCCGCGTTGGGCTCTGAACGCTCTTCTGCGGTCAAACGCGCGGCGCCGGGGTGCGCGGCAGCTCCTCCGCAGCGCCCGGGCAGCTCCGGACAGCAGCCCCCGCCGGGCCCGGGGGTCGCGCCCCGCGTGGGAGCACCCGGCGCCCGCGGCGGCTCCCCGGGCTGCCCCCCCGCTCTCCCGGCGGCGCGGCGCGGCGCGGCGCGGGCGCCCCCTGGCGGGCGCGGGCGGCCTCCTTCCCACAATGCCCGTTGAGGCTGGCGGGTCGCGGCCGCCCCGGCTCCAAGATGGCGCAGGCGATCTTCGAGGCGCTGGAAGGTAACGGGGCCGCCGCGCCGCGCCGCGCCAGGGCACCGCGGGGCCAGGCCCGCGCCGCCCCGCGCCCCCGCCGCGCGGCACCGGCTGGCGGCGGCGCGGGGGCTCCCGGGCAGCGGGGCGGGGCCACCCCTCCCTCCCCGCGCGCTGCGGCCCCGCGCGGCGGCGGCGGCGGCGGCGGCGCCGGGGGCGGAGGCAGGACCGGCCCCGCGGGCGGCCCCGGGCGGCAGCCCGGCCCTGCTGCCCCGCGGCTCCCCGTGCCCCGCGGCCGCAGCGCTGCGACCCCGTCGCTGCGCCCGGGCACCCCGGCACCTCGGTCCCCGTCCCTCGCGCTCCGGGGCACCCGGGCACCCCCTGTCCCGGTGCCAGCGCGCTGGGGCACGCGTGGGGTGCGGGGGGATGGCGGGTCGTGGCGGCGTGGGGTGCGGGGGACGCTGGGGGACGGGGGAGCGTGGGGTGCAGGTGACACTGGGGGACACGGGAGTGTGGGGTGACACCGGAGGATGAGGGAGTGTGGGTTGCAGGTGACACTGGGGGACGTGGGAGCATGGGGTGACACTGGGGGACATGGGAGTGTGGGGCGATGCTGGGGGACGCAGGAACATGGGTGACACTGAGGGACATGGGAGCATGGGGTGATGCTGGGGGATGTGGGAGCATTGGGTGTGGGGTGATGTAAGGTGGCAGCGTGGGGTGCAGGTGACACTGGGGGACACGGGAGTGTGGGGTGATGCTGGGGGACGCAGGAGCATTGGGTGTGGGGCGCGGGTGACACCAGGGGACGCTGGGGAACGGGGCCCTGCGAGGGCCGCGCTCAGCTGCTCCCTCGCTGTGCGAGGGCCGGGTTGGCACCCGCGCTGCCCCCCGCCCCTGCCCCCGGTGCTGTTGCTCCCCACTCTGCAGTTGCGCTTCAGTCCGCTGTCCCGCCACTTTGCGGGAGGGGACGCCCCTGCCGAAGGGCCTCGCATCTTGGTCCACTCGTCTCTGCTTTGCCAGCAGCCCCCGAGAGCAGAGCGGCGGAAAGATGAGCGAGGAGCAGCGTTTCTCTCCGTTTTGTTAGCTTGCTTCGTGCACGTGGCAGCACTTTGTGGGGAGCCAGGTCCCCTCTTTCCTCCTTGCAGTCGGCTCCTCACTGCACGCGATTCCTCATAGGAGTCAGGAGAGCGACGCATTTTGGCAAATCAAAATAAACTCCACTTTTTTCTTAAGCCCACAAAAAGCGGCAGCTTTTCGTGGCTGATTTTCTTCCTTTTTGTTCTGTTTTTTCTTCTTAACTGATTCGATTTCAAGGTGGCGGTGACTTGGCTCGTGTCCTCTGCACGCGCTGGGGGGCAGCGGGGCATCTTCACGTCTGCCACGGGGCGCCCGGTGCTCGTGGCGGCCGAAAAGTGGCCAGGGGCATGAAACTCAGAGCGCAAGGGAGAGTAAAACCCGGGTGAAAGGGAGCAGTTTTGTTTTGCTGTCTGAACCAAGAGAACTGTGAGGAGTAAACAAAATAGCACAAATGGACAGCCTCGCACGTTTATCGTCGTTTTCCGAGATCTCTGTGTTTTCGTCAGGTGCTGGGGAAAGCACGCTGCCAGTAAGGAGAGAAGCATTGGCTTTTCTTCTAGGTTTTGTGGCTATGAAGAATGTCGTACGGACTCAAGCAGGCTCTGATCAGTGCAGACTGCTCCAAAGCTTTCTGATTGAGTCTATGCATGGCCTTGAATGGCATCAAGGAACTGTCCCTGCTTTAATTCATTGGTTACCAAACCCCAAACTTCTCGATTCCCCTCTGTATTAAACGTGTAATTGTCCGTTTAACTTGTGAAATTGCAGTGACTCAGTGGGCAAATTTGGTAGCCGCTTGTGCAAAATGCCAGATGCATAAAGAGCAACGTATTTCTGTTGTCGTGGGCCGTCTGGTCGCTGCAGGATGCTAAATGCTGCATCGGCGTTGCTGTTGCTGCGTTACCTGTCTGCTGCTGGTCTTGGTCGCTCCTCAAGCCTCTTCCAGTTGGAAACTGGAAGTACTTACAGCAGGATTGAGGCTGTAATGTGGCTTTTTTGCTCTAAAGATCCAGCTACTTGCCGCGAAGAAACTCAGTGGTCTAGTGCACGCGTGGTGTTCTTGGTGCGAACAGTGGGAAGACTTCAGCGTTTTCATTTTCAGTGTTTTTAATTCTGACCGCAAATTATTAAGACCAAGTTTTTGATTCCCAGTTTTCTGTCACGTCCAGCTTCCCCGTGACTGCTGGAAAGGGCTCCTCCGCTCCGCTCTCCAGTTGGGGTGCGCTAACCAGAGCCTGCGGTATCGCATTTGCAGTTGACCTGGGGAATATCTGTGAGTAAGGACGGTCTATTTTAAAGCAGAGCTTTAGCAGGGCTGAGCAGAGCGGCTGAGGAGCGCACCTGCAGTGTCCGCCGCTTGGCCCGCGCGGCGGCAGCGATTGCAGCCCTTTGCGTGAGCGACGGGGTCCGCAGTGGGCCTTGCTTCGTGGCAGCTGCAGAACTGCACTCTGCCATCTCCCTCGCTGGGGACACGCAGTGTTTGTGACCTTTCCTTGGTGGATGCTGGATGGAAAGGGTGTTTGTGGAGTCTTGCTGTTTGCTTCATGCTGGAGATACAGGAGAAAGGAGAAATCCACAGTATTTTACTGTGTGCTCCCCTTTGGGGAAGTCACATCCCCATGTCCAGGAGAAATTTAAAAACTTGCACCTTGCAGGCATTGAGGTTTCTATAAGCTGTGGCATTTTTCTTGCTCTCTTTTGTACCCTAAATACAGGGGAACCTGTAGCGGGAAGCTGGGGCTGCTGCTTCTGCTCTTCCGTTCCTCTCTGCTGGGATCTGTCACAACGTTTTACTATCCTTCCTGATGCTGCTTGCTCACTGGTTTCTTGTCAGGATCTGTGCTCACCTGCACCGTTTGCAGACGATTAGACCTCTATGTCCTCCCTGTCTGAGTCTGGCATTAAAGAGATGCACAGTCTTGTTCTGCAAAGATCTTGAACAAATTGCTAGAGAGGAGTGATGCACATAAATCACATCTTTTAGCCATTTTTTTTCATAACTGGGTTGTTCTGCATTTCTTTACCTCTGGTTTCCAAAGCAAGAAAAAAATTGTTTTGGGCCTGATCCACGGACTGTGTGCCGCTGGCCAGGTGGGCTCCCTAGCTGAGCAGTCCCCATCTCCTGTATTTATCCAGAATATTTTAGAACATTTTAGCTGTAGTGAAAAATATTTGTGCCAAAGCAAGTGAGCTGATTCTGACAACAAATCTGTCTGGGTGTGTGTGCTTTCATGTAGTCCCGAGGGAAATGGAAATGAGAGCGAGCGACCGACAGCTCTCACGTGAGAGGTGCCTGCGGCACGGCGGGGAGCACGGCCGGGAGGGGAGGGAGCCGCTGTCCGGCTCTCCCGCGTGTCCCGGGGGCCAGCCGGTGGCCGAGCAGGTCCCCCCAGCGCCCTTCCCGGGAGCCCACGCTTGCAGCTTCCTTCTAAATGCTCTAACTCAATCCTCTTGTTGTTCATAAGCCTGTGGATGGTTGGGTCCGAGAGCTCTGCTCTTGGAAACGGGGAGGTGTTTCGAAAGTTCCTGCCTCGGAGCAAAGCTCGGTTGCAGGCTGACACACAGCTGCTGCCCACGAAGGGTTTTGTCTCACGCTGCCTCCCCAAGGAGGTCCATCCAGGCCATTACCCTGGCTGGGCCATGACATCCTAAATAGCCACTTCTTAGCTCTTTTCATACCTGCAGTTTGCAAACGTCTGTCCTCTCTGCAGCAAGCGCCTGAAACCGAGTGCTGTCTGCACTGTTGGATTCCCTTGCTTCTCTTCGCTCTCCTCCTCTCGTGTCAATAGAAATGGGCAGGAGCATTTCTGTAGTAAGACAGCAAATACTGCCGAGCAGAGGGGCCGCCGGCGAGCGGCCTCTTGGCGCGATGCGCTCGGTGAGCGAGGAGGCCCCTCTGCGTTTGGTGGGCGCTTGCTTCACCCTCCCCGCTCATGTCTCCCTTGCAGGCATGGATAATCAGACAGTGCTGGCTGTGCAGTCCTTGCTGGATGGTCAAGGAGGGGTGAACGATCCGTCCGCTCAAAATGTCAACTCATCCGCCACCATCCAGTCCATGGGTGAGTCTCTTTAGCATGGGGAGAGAAGGAGGAGGGGACAGTGGTCTCTTACAGCGCACTCTCCGTGACAGTCGGGCAGAGCAGCGATGCAGCCTGTGCATGCAGGACACTGCTCTGAGTGTTGTGACCCATCAGCTGGGCTAGGTGAATCAGGAGGAATGGGTCTGTGTGAGTGCCCAGGTGAGCAGAAAGATGCTTTTGGAGTTGGTGTCGGCAATAGGCTGGACCGGGCACTTTGATAAAGGCGTGAAAGGAGGGAGCGGTATCCTCCCTGCCGCTGGTGCTCGTTACTGTTTGTATTTCACTAGTGCTTGCTACTTATATTTTTTATGTAATGAGCAGTCCCTTATCCTCTGGGGATGTACTGCTAGTCCAGTCATTGAGTGAATCTGTGTGAATGAATATGGAAACTGGTGGTTTATGTGCACGTGAAAACTCCTGTTTAGACATTCAAGATCTTACAGCTAGTGCCTGTCTTCAGAGCTGACTTCACCGGAGCTGGTAAACGTAGTCCAGCCAGTGCTGGACCAGGACTTGCTGGGTAGGTGCAGAACTGCCGTCTGGGTCTCCCACCTATCACAGATTGCAACTACAAGTGTTGCCAGCTATGAGCTGACAGTTTTGCTGGCAGAAGACCCAAGAGCCTGTTCAGGGGATTGATACGTTGAGCCCTTCCATGTGAGAGTGCGTTTTCTCTTTCTGCTCTTTTTCCCCTTGCGTGGAAGAGGCCAGCCCATCCATCTATCAGATTGATTTGGACAGCAAGTTCCCACTTCATCCTATTATTGAAAAGCCTCTCATGGTGACCATGTTCTGAGCTGTGCTCCTGGAGGAGTTACAATCTGTGTCCCCAGCGCAGTCCTGCCTGAGGCTGTGCCAGGAATCAGACAGCAGTCGCAGCCTTGAGAGCCACAGGGTATTTTTTCCCAAGGTGTTTGAGTCCAGCTGTCTCAAATGAGAAATGGCATGTGCCTGTCTGGGTTGCTAGTTGTGCAGATTTAATCTAGAACATAGTAGCTCAGTTGTCTTCTTTCTGCCACTAGCATCAAGCAGAGGCACCAAAGACCAGCAGTCTTCCTGGGGGGGAGGTTTGAGGTGCAAGCTGTGCCCTGATTTTGCCACTGACTCTGTGCCGTGATGCAAATTACTCCTCTTCCTCTGTGCAACTTGAGTAATAAAATCTGCATCAGCCAGAATAATCATGATGCTTTGGAAGAAGCAATTTGAGTAAAAGCAGAAGGTGGTGCAGGAGCAGGGCTGGGTTGGATATTCATGTCTTTGGGATGAGAGGACAGGCAATGGGATTCAGCTTGTCACAGGGAGACTGTGGGTTTTGTGTAAGGGTGCAGGGCTGAGACAGGCATGTTCCCATCAGTTGGCTTTGAGGAGAGCTGAGGATCGCGGAGGAGGGAGAGTTTTGCCCTAGCAGTTGATTCTGCCCTGATGATGATGTCCTAGAGATCCAGAAAGTGTCTGTTCTCCTGCCTCTTCTGGTTGTTCTTTGGTATAGCACTGGGGAATGCAGAAGAAAAGGAGCCAGAGGCTGGAACAGTGATCTGGTTTTCTAATTGCAGATGATGAAGATGTGTTCCTGTGTGGGAAGTGTAAGAAGCAGTTCAACTCATTGCCTGCGTTCATGACTCACAAGAGAGAGCAGTGCCAGGGAAACACCCCTTCCCTCTCCACTGTCTCCCTGGCCACCAACAGCGTGTACACCCCATCCATCACATCGGTGCAGCAGGCTCCGAGCGCCAGCCGGCAGGTACTGTGCTTGAGCCAGCAGGCTCCATGGCTCTGTTGCCGTCATTTTGGGAGTGGGAGAACCTCTGCATAATGCTTTTAGGTCCAGTGATACCTCATGACTGACCTCTCTTCTAGGAGGCTTAGCTGTGGTCGTGTTGGATTTTGACCTCGTGTTAAATCTGCTTGGTCCTCTGCTGTAAGGTTTCCTTCAGCATGAGTGTCTAGTCCCTTTTCCTCAGGCCAGGAGAAGTTTCTTATCATGTCTGTGCTACAGCCAGACTTGGCTTCCACCCAAGAGCACCGGTGTGACACCCGGCCTGGCAGGCCTGCTCGCGCTGTGCATTGCTCAGGGTGGAGTGGGTCTCAGTCTCCCCTGGACCGTTGTCCGGCTCGTGGGCAGAAGAGGAGGGCTGTGGTTGTGGCACCCTCACCCCTGCCTGCCTCCACCCCGTCTCCTGCAGATAACCCCACACGGTGTGGTGTGATGTGCCGGAGGGCGATGTTCTCTGGGAACTCTCGTTCCCAACAGACTTCTCGGGAGCGAGTCTGTGCAGCAGTTCCCATATGCATGACGCATCCTGTGCCTGCAGTCATGGTGGCTTCTGAAGTGCTTCAAACCAACTGTTTTTTTTTTTTTTAAGTTAACTTAGCACTGATGGACGGTGCTGCCTGAGTCTGCAAACACTGGTCATTTCTACCAACAAAATGGGGACAGCCCAACCTCCCCTCCTGTAGTCCCTCTCCGATCTGAAGAGATGATTTTGATGTTCACCATCTATAGCCAGAGCAGCCTCCCTCAGTTCCCCACCTTTCCTAGCAGGAAAGCATCCAGTAAAGGCCTGAAATTGTCTGCAATGAGTTTGTTCTGCAAAGCTTGTTTAATAAGCGACCATTTGAGCCAGTGGCCACTTCCCTGAACCATCGGAAACCTTTATACTTCCTTCTGTGACATTTCCAGAGCTCGCTTACTGTTACAGCTAGGAACTACAGGGGACTCAGTAGGAAGCGGTAGATAATTACCTTAGCTTGTCTGCTGACTAGAGGCTGTGAAAGCAGAGACGCAGAGGTTCAGTAAAAAGCACAGCATCGTTGTTTTTCTGAGTTTATTATTTTGTCCTGTTGCTGATCAACAATGCAACAATTTTTTTTCTTTCAGCAAATTTCTACATACATCACAGTTCCTCCGTCTCCTTTGATTCAGACCCTCGTGCAGGGGAACATCTTAGTTAGCGATGAGGTGCTGATGTCGGCCATGTCTGCTTTTACATCCTTGGACCAACCGATGCCAACGGTGCAGCCCCCGGCACAGGTAAGGGCCGTGCGTGTGCCCTGGGGACTCCTGCTGCATGGGATCAGACTCAAGAAATCTGCTTTGATGCTGAGTCCTGGGCACCTTCCCAGCATGACAGCCAGGCTCAGGGAAGCCTGATAGATAATGACAGGATAACTCCAGGGTCTGCTCCCTCCTGGTGTCCTTGTTGCTGGATGCTCAGATCTTTGTAATATGGTCTCTCCAGCTTTTTTTTGCCCCTCTTATAATTGTTGGTTTCCGGAGCCCTCATCAGTTTGCTCCATGGATCTCCTCTTGGGATGTTTGGTGTAGGCTCTCCTCAGGGCTGGTCAGGCCCCTGCTGGGCTGGATACACTCTCTATGCTCTGAAAAAATTCTTAATAACCAGAAAGGTTAGAAGCTATAAAAAAGCAAAAAAGCAGTGGGGCTCAAATGCTTGGAGACAATGTCTACCAGCAGGTCAAGCCAACCTTCTGCAAGCCAGCACCACCTGCTCCAACCTGGCAGTTGGACAGTGGTGCACTGTATGATGACATTGTCACTGTTGCGCAGGTGTCACTCTGAAGCCTGATGGAGAATGTGGGTGTGAGGGTGCAGCTTCTCCACCTCAGCCTTGCTAGACCAGTGCTGCGTTTTCAATGCCTTGTGCGTCTGTCTCTCCTTCTTCTGTTTTCAGAACAGCTTGAGTATGCACGCTGGGGCTGGCTATCTCTCCCAGCCCCCTCCGCCACCGCCGCCCCCCCCGCCCCCCCCTCCTCAGCCACCGCCACCTCCCCCGCCGAGCCTGGGGGCTCCAGGGCAGCCCAGCACCGGGGGCGGCGGCGTGGTCGAAGTGTACAGCACGCCTGCCCCAATGGCAGCAAACAGCTCGGTGGAGATTCAGACACTGGGGATGCAGCCCTATCCGCCCATAGAGGTAAGGCCAAGTCCGTGGGGGCTCTGACATCCTGGGCCTCTTCTAAAAAGCAAGGGAGTGGTGCCATTTGGGACTTGCCTGGACTCGAAATGCAGGATTAGCATCTGGGAAGATGCGTTAGGTTATTTTACAAACATTGATTATTTCCTCTGGGAGAAGGTACTGATCAGAAACATGCCAGCAAGAGGAAGGGGATTCTGAGAACAAGAAAAAACAATTAAGAATGGGAGGGCTTGGCTGGATGAGGGATTGGAGGACCTGAATGCGTGAGCTTGGTCTGCTGTGGTTGAGGGATACCTGCAAATGTTGGAAGTGAGAGCGAGGTGAGGTGAGGGAGCTGTCTCAGAGGGGAGCAGAGCACGGTGCTGCTCATTCCAGGCTTAGGTGGGCAGCAAAATTCAGCTTCTTGAGAGAGACATGGGCCTGAGTGGCTTTGTGTGTCGTCAGCTATTCACAGCCTCCACGTCATCTGGAGTTTTCTTGTGCCTCCTTCCCTTCTGCAGTCCTTCTCAGTAGGCAGCAGGGCCTGGAGATTCCTGCCTTCAGGGGTGGTTTGAATCCCCACAGTGAGTGGTAATCGTTCTGGTAACCTGCTCTGGAGGGATGAGAACCTGTTCTAGGTGTAGGACCTAGATGGGGGACTAGGGAGCTCCTTCAGAGAGTTTCCCTGTTGTCCTGTTCCTGATGTAATAAATCCTGGACACTTGGTGGTGATCAGCAAGAGCATTTCATGCAGTGCCTGGGATTAGCTTTAGTTAGAGACACGTTGTCGGATCAGGTGAACCAGAAGTTCGATCCAGTTTGGCAGGAGGCAGAAAACTCAGCTGAACTTACAGCCTGCTATGGCAAATGTTTCTGGAGGTGTAGAGTAATAGGTGCTGTACTTGGCACGGTATGGCACTGTGCAGCAAATCTGTTTTTCCACTGATAATTGCACTCTTCCAGGTACCGAGCCAGTGTGTGGAAAGTCCTGTGTATCCCTCTCCTCCTGTGTACAGCCCTGGGAAGCAGGGATTCAAATCCAAGAGTACCAGCACTCCCACACCTTTGGCCAGTGCAGGAGGAGGCAATGTGGTTGGCTTTGATTCTGCCTCTGCTGCCAAAAGTAGGCGCTCCAAAACCGAGAGCGGGCTGCATGAAGGTAGGTGTCCTTACGACTGTTGCCCTGCTCTAGCCCATAGGCCTCTGGGCTTGTCCTGTAGTGCACAGTCGAGCTGCAGGCTCTCCAGGCTCTGCTGGGTGGCACTGGCTGCGCACAGTGCTCTAGAGGAGGAGCAGGACACCATGCCCAAGGCTATCGAGAGCAGGCAGAGATGTGGACATGCTTCTTGTCTGTCATCTCTGGACACACATGAAGTGACTGTCAGTGTGCTGCTGCATGGGGCAGACTTCTGCTCAATCTCTGCATCTATATGCTTATTGTATCACACTTGAAAAAGGGGAGATCCTGCAAATAAGGTGATAGGCCTTGGTCCATGTTAAGCTAAGTAAGAAGGCCCAGCTGTGGCCTGGCCCTTAATACTCTTTCCAAAGGCTCAGCAGACCAGTCCCTACTACGTGTTTTAGTGTGTATCCTGCCTGCGAACAAAATGCGCCTGTCCCCAGGTGAGGCAGGACAGGAGCATGTCCAGTTACAGGAAAGATGAGCATCAGACCCTCCGCTGGCAGAGCCTGCCTGTTGCTTGTGTGACCAACGCACATCTGGCCAAGTGACCATAGGCCAAGCCTATGGTGGAGGAAAGCCATGTGGCCTTTCTCACCAGGAAGGCTGGATCTGTGGAGATACAGCAATACCTATACTAGGCTTTAACATAATCTGCAGAGATGTGAACGATCATGCAGGCTGCAGCTCTCAGTCCAGGATTTGCTAGAGCAGCCCATGGTTCTGCTGTTTCCGTTGGTTTATACCCCATTGTAGCAGATGGAAGATGTGACTGACTGATCTTCCAAGTGGGAGAAATGTGCATGTGCTCCGGCTGATGGCTGACCTTGGTGCATTCATAGGGGAGAGACAGAACTGGGACCCCTCCTCTCACTAATCCCATACCTGTTTCTAATGCCCAACATACTTTTAAAGCAGCTGCTTTGTAGCACAGCTGAAAGTATCCCCCAAGTGCTTAATGCCCACAGAGGGTGCCCTGCCCCTTCACTTCTGCTCTCCTCAGTGCTTCTACTTCTAGACTTAGGTCAGGCTACATTAAATGTAGCCTAAACCTCTCCCTGCTCTGTCCAGGCAGATCTTACCCCTTCATGAGTGCTTTATTCTTTGTCCTAGATAGATATGTGCTGCGTGATCTCATTCCTGTGTGTGCCCTTCTGCTTCCAGGGAAACCCAAGTCCCCCAAGCTGAAATGCACTTACTGTGACAAGGCCTTTACCAAGAACTTTGACCTGCAGCAGCACATCAGAAGGTAACAGTCTCCTCATTGATGAGACCTAGAAAGTCAAACCTCTTGTCACCCAACTGCTGGAGCAGCGTCACCTCCACTGCTCCCCTCTGCCTTTGCTCTCCTTTCCCACCCTAGCAAGCTGCAGCCTTAGTGGCTGCATGGGGGCTGGTATTACCAAACCATAACCAAGCTTAGTGTCTTGGTGGGGAGCTCTTATAAGACCTAGGCCTTTGCCAGGCGGCAGTTGAAATTTTCAGTATCTGCCCCAGCAGAGACTGCAGAAATTGAGGCAGGTGAGAAGGAGCAAGTGGTGGTTTCATTCCCTTTCCCATCCTGGGCTCTTCACGTGATGTGCACTAGGTGTCAGAGCCAGCTTTCTCTCCCACAGCAGAAAAGCAGGGTAGAAAGATATTTCTGCTGCAAAAAGGGGAGAGCAAATTCAGGGAGGCTGGGGGATTCCAAGCTAAAAGCTACGCATGAGCAAGGCGGGGGGGTGACAGGGAAAATGAGGGTGACAGGGATGAGCAATGGGGTCCCAGAGGTCAGTGTGAAAACCCTGAGAATGATGTCCTATGTTGTGGCAGAGCTCTTTCTCCTCTCCCACTTCTTCCTTTGATCCCTTGTCATTCCCTGACTGAGAGTGTTTTGTCTGTGTGGAAGGCTTGTCTCTCCAGGCCTCTCGCAATCCACTTGCTCCCGTTAATCAGGTCTCAGAGGCCTTGTTTGGCAGGTCCAGGAGCTGCTCTGCCAAGCAGTGAGTGCTCAGTGCAGTGCCGCAGCAGCCTTGCTGCCATGGTCCATGCCTGGGGGCTGCTGACACAGTGCCTCCTGCCTTCAGTCACACAGGTGAGAAGCCGTTCCAGTGCATTGTGTGTGGCCGAGCCTTTGCCCAGAAGTCCAACGTGAAGAAGCATATGCAGACCCATAAAGTGTGGCCTCCAGGGCTGGGATGCACCATCTCCCGCAACTCCATCACGGTGCAGGTCATGGCCTTGAATCCCAACCAGCCGGAGGACGAGGAGAACACAGGTTTGCTGCCTGGGGACAGCGCGCGTTAGAGGCAAAGCAGTGACGTGGGGAGTCTGCATGCTCCTGCATCTCCTCGTCCCTAATGGGGAGAGAGGGGAGAAAGGAGCTGTGTGCGCAGTTGTTTGCATCACCCCCCTTGGGGTTTAGCAGCACACATTAGACAAGTGCACTGGGTGTCTGTCTCATTTGCTCAAGTCCTGCTGGCAGATGCAGCCCATGGGTACCCATAGCAATGGTCGGTCCAGGTGCTGGTGAGACAGCAGCCCCGAACTCTGTGCCAGGTCGTGCATGGGAACAGGAGGAGGCATATTCCCCTTCCTCGCTCCCCAAGGATGCAGCCTTCGCAGTATGCGAGCCACATTTGGCAGCTCTGATCTAGTGGCTGGTGATTTAATGTAGTCCAGTGCTCTGGCCTGTTTGCAGCACTGAAGTCATGCCTGGGGTGGGTCTGGCCCCCCTGGCCAACTGCAAATGCTTGAGGCAGAGAAGAGCTCCTTGCTGGCAGGCGGTGGTGTGGATAACCTTTCTGCTGGTTGCCTCAGTCCCAGGTAAGAGGGGAAAGAACAAGACAGCGTGGCAATGTTGTGTCTAGGACAAGGACACTGGAGCTGCTCTCTGCAGACCTCAGGGCTGCTGCTGGACTCTGTGTGTTACCTGGATCTTACCTCCCATCTCCTGCCTGAGATGGGGAGCGAATCTGGCTCCAGTTCCCTGGAGGGGGCCAGCTGTGATGACTACTCCATGGGGTGTATTTATTTCTTTGGAAGCACTACGGTAAAGAGAACAGGTCAAGGAGAGGAAGATGGAGAAATCAAAGCCCTCGATAATCTGTAGACAGGAAAGCTGGGAAATGAGATTCATCTGATCTAAAGGATCTGCCTTTGAGAGAAAGGAAGAGCCTGGAACCAGAGCCAGGCCTGGGGTGTCTCAGCAATGCAGGGCTTTCAGAGCAGCTTTCAGAGCTGCCTGATTGCAGTCTGTGACTTTGTCTCTCCCTGTTCTTCAGGTTTGACTCAGCCCTCAAGGAACCCAGTGCAACCACCCCAAGACATGGTCCCCATGGAGGAGAGCGAGGCGGGCAAGCTGGAAGCCAAGCAGGTTGTCTTGATCGATAGCTCTTACCAATGCCAGTTCTGCCCCAACAAATTCAACACCTACTTCCAGCTCAAATCGCACATGACACAGCACAAGAATGAGCAGGTGAGTGGGGATGAGAGTACCTTGTGTTGGTGGTGAGACTGAGACAGGCTTTGTCCTGTGCCCCAGCGCCCAGTATCTGTCCCTGGTGCACTGCTCACTCTCTAAAGCTGCCTGTGCTCCCCCTGCGCTGTGGCTTGTTGCATTGCTGGGTTGCAGGTATGTGGTCTGGGCGGTTTTGAAAAGCTCCACTGCCTTTGCTCTGCGGAGCTGCCTGTGAGAAATCAGCCAAGCAGGTTCGGGCAGCTAGAGAAAAAGGAAAGAAACAAAGTCCAAAGTCTTCAGTGTAGGTGGCAGCTCTCAGGTCGTGGGACAGTCACTGCTGGGGTGTTGTGATCTCACCTGCTCGGGTGATTTCATGTGTTCAGAGCAACACCCCTTTCTCCATCTCACTGTCCTCAGAGGAATTGCCCTGATGTTCTGCGTTTGCAGAACAAACGTCACATGGCAGTTGAGCAGGTTCAGCCCAGTCCTCAGAGACGGGAGAGGCGAGGGCTAGTGGGGCTTACCTTCTGGAGCCACATTTGCTTGTGGGCCTGGTCTCCTCTCAGTGATCGTAATGGAAAGGGAGCAAGCCCTGCCTGGGGGGCTGTGCTGAATTTGCAAATCCTCTGCAGCTGTTGGCCAGCAGCTGTGTGGGTCAGGGAAGGAGTCTAGTCATGTGGGATTAGCTGTGCTCCGTGGGGACCTCCTGTGGGCAAAGTGGGCCTTGGATATTAGCCCAATGGGTGCTGTGCAGAGCGAGTAGAGTTTGTCCTAGTTCCTGTTCCACTTCCAGGAGGTTCTGCTGTTGTCCTGACCTAGAGCTGTCAGCCACATTTTGACGATGAAGCTGCTCTGCACTGTTCTCTAAAGACCTTCCTCTGGGGAAGGCAACAGAGGAAGGGGATGTTTTACCACCACATTGTCCTGCTGCAGTGCAATGCAGGGTTTCATTGCTGTGCCCCTTCCTGAGCGCCAATGGCCTTGTGGCGGACCCATGGGCATGATGGGGCACTCTGGGAACTGTGGTGCTGCTTCGTTCATGACATCAGCTCAGCTACTCCCCAACACAGGGGACAAAGGGACAGGGGTTGTGCTCTGAAAGTAGACCCAGTGGCCACAGTTTCCGAACTGTAAGGCCGCATTGTCTGTCAGCAGAGGATTTGCCCAGTTGGTTTCCATGGTGTGCCGCTCCAGTCACTCTCCTGTCTTCCCCCAGGTGTACAAGTGTGTGGTGAAAAGCTGCGCTCAGACCTTCCAGAAGCTGGAGTCCTTCCTTGAGCACATCAAGAGCCACCAGGAGGAGCTGAGTTATCGCTGCCACCTCTGCAGCAAGGACTTCCCCTCCCTGTATGAGCTGGGTGTCCACCAGTACTCCCACAGCCTGCTGCCCCAGCATAGCCCAAAGAAGGATGTGGCCGTGTACAAGTACAGTAGCAATTCGTGCTTACAAGGCTTGTAGGAGTGAGTGTGTGCTGAGTGCGTTTGGCTGAGAGCTGTCAGGACCCTAGAGGGGAGAGGGGGCCGTGTGTTCAGCAGCTGCGGTTTCTTTGGGCACCCGAGTGGCAATGGGAGGGTCCCTCCACCAGGCTGCTGGGCTGAGCACTTTGTACGCAGAATCTGGGCCTGAGGTTTAGGATGCTATGAGAGCGTGACCCATTATAGTTCATTCTCAGCTCCTGGAACGTGAGCTGGTCAAGGTGCTAACAGTCTCCTGAAGAGAGCAAAAGCAAAAGGTGATCTCCATGTGAGTGGCAGACAGGACAGGGAATGATGGGTTGAAATTCCAGCAAGGAATATTTCAGAAAGATGGTGAAATACTGGTATTGGTTGCACAGGAAGATCCCATCACTGCAAATCCTCTGTCGGGGCCAAGAGTGAGATGGGCACAGCTGAGCCTGCCTTGGGCTGGGCGAGAAACCTAGGGGAGCCCCTTCCCAGCCCGTCTTCTGTGGTTCTCTAATCACCTGCAGCAAAGGAAGTGAGGGCTGCAAAAGCTGTGCCCAGGTAAAAGACTTATTTCGCCTTCTCTCTTGCTGCAAAGGAGACCGTTGCCTGGGAAAGCCTTTCTATTATATAGAGAGGAAGCGTGAGAATGTTTCATGAACAGCAGTCAGGAACAGTTGAAGTGTATGTAGGTACATACAGGAAGAGTAAGAGGTCCAGTAGATACTGGAAGTCACTTAGGAGCCTCATGGAATAAATATCTGCTACTTCTTAGTTGGGCCATAATTTCTCCTTATCCTTGTGCTGGGGAGGTTCATCCTACAGCTTGCTAGCAGTGATCTTTGAGATCAGAAGCCTGCTTATGTTTGAGGAGGTTTTAGTCTGATCTCCGAAGGAAAAGAGGTTTCACAACAGATACACCGTGCGAGTGCCTGTGTGTTCATTGTTGATGATACTCGTACCCATTGCCCATGATCGGTCAGGTTTGGCGGAGGTCTCAGAAGTACTGCCAAGATTTATGAGGATAAGTGAGCAGCTGGAGGAGGGCCCAGGTGGTGCGGGAGAGGCAGCAATGTGAGCTCAAACTTTATTAGACACCGGAAACTCCACATGGGAGAATGTTACCTTGTGGCTGTCCCAACCACAGGTAACGCTTCCATTGCTCTGTGCAGTCACCCAAGAACTTCTTCACTGGGAGCAGTTGTCTTCTGGCAGTGAGAATGGGAAGAGATGTTTTAAGTAAGGTGAAGTCTTTACGTAGGGCTTGTTTCCACAAGGAAGCTGTGAAATATGTGCTTGGGTACCTGGGTGCTCTCATGCCAGTAGCATGGGGAGTTAGTGTGGCAGAGGACTAGCAATTCCAAGGCTTCTCCACCCAATTTTCCAGCACCTCCCCCTTGCGAAGGAAGCTAAGTGTGAGTGTGATCCGGCCATGTGGGTCGTGGAGGTTTCAGAACATCTCGATGTTGGTATCGTCTGTACCAATCCATCCCTGCCAAAAATCAACCTGGAAGGTGGCTGGTGAGTGGGTGTGTGCCGCCCAGCGTGGGGTTTGCCTGTGGTGTGGGGTTTGCCTGCGATATGGGGTTTGCCAGTGGTAGCCTCGTTCACAGGCTCTGTCCTTTCTCTCCACATTCAGATGTGTGAAGTGTGTAAATAAGTACTCCACCCCGGAAGCCCTGGAGCACCATCTGCAGACAGCAACGCACAACTTTCCCTGCCCTCATTGCCAGAAGGTGGGTGGGTGACCGCTGCCAGAGCCGATCCTGGCCATGCAGTTAGGGCTCTGAGGGGAACGGGAACCCTTGACTCCCTTTCCTCTCCCTTCCTACCTCAGTACGGACTGGCAGGCTCGTGAGGTGCTTTTCAGAGAGACGGAGGTGATTGCATCCCGGCCTCCAGCTCTCTTGCCTCTCTCGTGCAGAGTACGTTCCTCCCCACAGTGCTGGCTTTTCTGCCGGGCCCTGTTTGATGCACAGGATTTGCAAGGGGATGTTTCTCCCTGTCTGCCCTCTGTGCGCCCACGTGTTGCGTTGGGCTCGTGCTGTGCAAAGAGCCAAGCTCCCTTACTCCCTTGACACACTCAGTGCGGTGCTGGCTCGGGTCTTTGACAGCATGGGACTTTACACCCTGGGCTGCCATCCTTATTTCTTAGAAGCAGGCGTGCCAGGAGAAGAGAGGCAGGTTTTGGGGAAGTGTTAGGGTGGCGTCAGTGCTACGCATCTCAAGGGCTTTGACCCACCATGCCTGGCTATCTGTGGCTGGAAGGGTTATGCCTGGGAAGTCCTGGGAGAGCCTGGACGCCTATGTTGCTCTCCTCAACTCCTGCCACAGTAGAAGTCTCTGGGTCTCCCCATGTTCCCTTCTTTTGGATGAATGCTCGGTGTCCTTGGAAAAGAGAAATCTGTCTGAGTGATGTGACTGGGACTGGAACGATGCCCGGGTAGGTTTTGGCTGGAAATACTCTTGTCAGCATGGCCCCTGAGGGGGCTTGAGGGGCAGAATTTTGTGGGGTTTGAATTCTAATAAATTATTCTTTGAAATCCAGACTAAAATTTGGACCCTTGCTCCTCTGTTTATAGCCAAGGAAATGAAAATCCTGCAGTGGGGGCAGGGACAATCTCAAAGGAGTGACCATTCTGTACTGAGGTAGCTCAGGAAGGGGAAACGCACTCCTGCCATGGTTAGTAACCCATCTTTCTTTACCTGTCTTTTCTCCACTCCCCCCACCAGGTGACAGATGCCCTTTTGGGCCTGGGTGGGACTTTGAGCAGCAGCAGCAACAGGGCTTTGAGAGCCCATTAATTGCAGCGGTGTTTTTTACTTCTGTTTGTATTCTTATTAATATTGCTGACTTCTGGAGATGCTGTGAGAGCACAGCCTTGGGTACCAGAGCTCCTGGCTCTCCTGTGCTCCTGCCGATGCGTGCTTGCAGTGATCTCTTTAGGAATTCACTTAGCTTGGGTATTTTCAGTATCCCCATTAGCCAAAGGAGCCATTCACACTGACTTTATAAAGACCATAAATGTGTGTACACCTGCATTGGGAGCCTTTGGTAATAGATGATTGGGAAGCACAAAATAAGTTTAATGCTGTGGGAAGGTAGTAACTACTGGGGTTCCTTGCCCAGCCTGTGCTTCTGATGGCTCCAACAGGGTGTCCATCTGGGGTGCTGGTCCTCAGTACTTCTGTGGTGTCATAAAACTTAGCAGCAAGGTTATGGCTTACGTGTTTCTTAAGGATAAGAAGTTTTTTGTTTTTTGGTTTTTTTTTCCAAAAAAGCTGTATCTGTATTTTTCTTACACCAAACTGAAGATTTCCTCAGTGCTTTCTTTCCAAGAAAGCAATCACCATGGGCTTCATTGGCTTTTTATATAGGCTGTGCCTCCCTTGGCCGTGCAGACCCAGTGATATCCCTCACGTGCTGCTGGCTCTTAGCCTTGTTCTTGTGTGTTAACAGGTGTTCCCCTGTGAGAGGTATCTGCGCCGACACATCCCCACGCATGGTGGGGGCAGCAAATTCAAGTGCCAGATCTGCAAGAAGTTCTTTCGCCGGGAGCACTACCTCAAGCTGCACGCCCACATCCACTCGGGTATGGGCGCCACCGGTACTGGAATGCCTTCCCTGCCAGCTGGCAGCCCCCGGGAACAGACATTTTGGGATCAGAGCTCAGTGATCAGGACCTTCCTCTTCCCAGCTCTCTGGTGATCGCATTTCAGCTGAGCTGTAACCTTGGGCACCTTATCCAGATGACAGATGCAGAGCCAGCTTGGGGCTGTCAGGGCTTGTTATCCCAGGCACAGTGCCACAGAAGTGCAGCCGTACAGCTTCCACACTCGGCTCTGGGCTGGAAGTGGGTTGCCTTTTGGGGGTGATGCTGGGCCCATGCACTTTAAAGTAGTGGAGCCACCCAGGCTGGACCCAGAAATTCTGGGAGTACAGTACAGAGATGATGCCTAGGTGGCTCTGGATGATTTGGCTTAGGCCCAAGAGACTTTACCAGTCCCAGTGCACTGCTGGCCTTGCTGGATCCAAACTGGCCTGTGCCTACTGCTCAGTGTCTCCATATCATGGTCCTTGCTGCACCCTGTAATGCCCTGACTAGTTTCCTAATAACTAGAAAAACAGAGTCAACTGTATGAGTCATCTGTAATAATATATGGTTTTCGATCAGCCTCATGCCCAATACTGCACCAGTTAGGAGCAGGACACAGAGCTGGCTTCCCTGTTGCCCAGGGTTGCAGAAGCTAAGGAAGCTGGCCCTGGGGAGGAGGAGCAGCATGTGGTGGGGATTGTAGCCATCCATCCATTCATCCACCAGGCAGCCTAGGGAAACCTGGGAGAGATTATAGAGAAGAACAGACTGGCTCTGCTGCCAGAGCAAATCCTGTACAGGATGAGAACAGCCTTGTGTCACTGGGCTCTCTCTGACTCTTGGTTTCTTTCTTACACAGGAGAGAAGCCCTTTAAGTGCTCAGTGTGTGATGCAGCCTTCAATCGGAAAGATAAACTCAAGCGGCATATGCTGATTCACGAGCCTTTCAAGAAGTATAAATGTCCCTTCTCGTACGTAGTTTGTCTCCAGCATGGTGCTATGTCTTAATGGGTCATGATGGGATTTGGGAGGGAAGGAATGTTTCCTGTGGGTCTCCCAGGGTATGTGTATGGCATTTGCCAACCCACTGCTTCTTGGGAAGGCAGTAATGCTGGGTGCTGTTGAACTGGGAACCTAGAAATCCCAGTTCCGGGTATTGACTTCCTGCAGGGCCACATCATTTCATCTCAGTTCATCAACCTGTGTAAAATAATGCCTGCCTGCATGGGAGGCTTGGGGAATTGCACCTGGGGAGCATTGGGGAAAAGAAAGTAATATCTGAGCACAAAGTGCTGAATGAAGTGATCTTCCCAACTGTCATGTCTCAAAAAGCACTTGGCAATGTGGGAGCTAATGCACAAGCCAGAGAGAGAAAGGTTTAGGAGGTGCACCCTAAAGTCTGTGGGACAGTCATGGGCCCTCTGAGACAGCCAAGACCAACTGACTTCCCCCTACTCCAACCAACTTGCAGCTCCCTCCAGAATATTTCTGTGTCCAGCTGGGATCTTGAACATGCTGCTTTTAGGAGCATTTGTGGTGAGACAAGAGCAATGTGTAGTCTAGTGGAAGACACATGTGTCCCTGTAGCAGCCTGTTTATTCCTTGCCCCTTCCAGAAGGGCTGAAATAATGTGGGTCCTGCTGTGAGTGCATCTGGGGATCTGCCTGTGGGCTGCTAAGGACAAGGGCTGAGCATTTCTGCATCAATCCCCAGTTGATTCATGCTGCCCACTGGTGTTTGTTATTCTTACAGAAGCCACACAGGCTGCAGTAAAGAGTTTAACAGGCCTGACAAGCTGAAGGCTCACATACTGTCCCATTCAGGTAAGTGCAGCTGGCCTCTGCCCTTGCTGCTAGTAGTTGGGAACAAAGAAGTTGTTGGGACTCGCTGTGACTGGGAGAGCGTGTTATGGAAGGAGTAATCCAGAGAAACAGGAGGTGGCAAACAGTGAAAGTGCTTCTGCTTTGGGACCCCCAGAAGCACAAGATGTTCCTTGCAGATGCTTTCCCCACGGTGTCCCTCCACCCAGCCCTCAGCTAACACAGCCACTGTGTGTTTTATGGGAGAATTTTCCACACTGTATGGTACAGTGTTTCCCATACGTAAGCCTAAATTCTTAATACTGCTTATTAGCTTTAGCTTTTTTTTAATCTCTGTTGTTGCAGGCCTGATTATGTGAGCTTGTGGTTTATATCTGTGTCTAAGTTTTTGGCTTTTTCCTAAAGCAGTATAAATCTGTAGGCAGGGCCTACTGGGTGAGACTCTGAGGCAGTGCTGGATTATTCAGTGCGTTCACTGTCAAATGAATGTCCACAGTGATCTGTCCACTGCTTACTGATAATATCTTCTATTCAAGAGGAGAGCTCTTGGGATTCAACTCCCTTCTCTCTATGTTCCAAAAAGATGCTCCCACTCCTAATAAAGGCAAACCATTTCTTCCTCAGCCCTAGGGAACTCTGTGGTTTTTGTCTGTTGGGGTAAAACTCAGTCTTTTTTTGTGCTTGTCATGTGCAGATGGAACTGTGCTGACAGTGCAGTGGCTGATGTGTTTCCAACTCCAGTATATTCCCATAGTTGGGAGAAAAAAAGTGAAACAATTTGTTTTTTATTTAGAAAATACACTTGGTATTTGGTATTTGGTAAAAAAAGCAAAAACAAAAGAACCCCCAGAGTTTAAGCCTATGTTCTGTCTTTTCACCACAATCGCCTGACACTTTTTCCTGCTAATATTTTAAACCTCTTATTTGGAGGCAAAGGCTAATGTTGTAACCCTTCCTAAACCCTGGCATTCAGTGGGTAAGCACCTACTTTTCTGATTGCAAATATGCCTGGCACAATGCCTTCTTAGACCATGGTGGGGGTAGGGGGGAGGGTTGGTTGGCTGTTTTAGTTAGCAAACCAAAAAAGCATGTGGCTGCTTGGGCGAAGAGATGGCTGTTTCAAGCTGCAGGGTAAGAGAGGGAGAGAGGGTGTGTGTCAGGATGGACAGGGAACATCAGGGAACATCTGCTTGGAAGAGGAGCTAGAGCTGCCATGCCCTCCCTCAGTGCAGTGCAGATTTGTCTGAATATCTGCGTTTTAATGCAGGGTTCTTTAATGGCGCTTTCTCTCTTCCTATGCCCTGTGCAGGGATGAAGATCCACAAGTGCCAGTACTGTAACAAGTCCTTCAGCCGACGAGCCCACATGATGGAACATCAGCGCTCGCACACCGGCAACTACAAGTACCGCTGCCCCACCTGCAGCAAAGGTTTCACGCGCCACAAGTACATGAAGGACCACAAGTGCCGGCTGGGCTCACCCAAGGACAAAGACCTGCAGCTCAGGAAGCCCCAGAAGAAGCGGGTGGCACGAGGGCGCAAGGCAGGCCTTTCCCTCCCCAACCAGCTGGCCCTGGCAGAGCTGAAGGACGGTGCCACTGGGGAAAGCTCCCGGGAGGGCGGCCCGAACAAAGAACAGTTCCAGGAGTCAGATGCCGTCCTGTCCATCGTGGTGGGGGGGTCAGGAGCTGCTGAATCGGATCTTGTCGTTCCCGGGCAGCCCAGCAGCATTGCGTCCAATTTGGCCCTAGCAGAGTTGCAGACTGCCTCGGATGGCCCCTGCACCATGCTGGCTGTCCCTGTTTACATCCAAACAGCTGAGTGATGATGTGTAGGGCCACTGTGTGGCTGGGGCCTGCTGCTGGGGTGTCAGACTGTGCTGAAAATTATCACAGTGAAAAAGACCAAAGCTCTTGTTGGGAGGTAGATGGATATGAGAGAGAGTGGCTTTCATTTCCACTTGTTCTTCCCTTCCTTGGGCAAAGGACTGCTTGGAAGCCATTGATGGCTAGAAGGCACTGAAGGGAATAGCTCCATATTATCTTGTCCTTCTACATCACTGGTCAGCCTAGGGCAAGAAGGACTAAGATCCCTGAATCAGGGTGAGAAGAAGGAGCGTACCGCCTCACAACAAACAGAGCTGCTGAAACCAGATGGCTTTGCAAATCACAGCCTATCCCATCTGTGGTTTTTCTGGCCTAAAATCTGTATTGCCCAGTATTTGGGTGGCCTTTCCAAGAGTAAACAAATGATCCTTCCTAGTGGAAGCAAGTTCATCCTGAGGTCCTTTGGGAACACTGTTCAGAAATACCCTGAATGACACGTCTGGTATCTTTCTCTTCTCTGACTCGATCAGTAGAAAGATTGCCTTGTCTGTACTACCTGTGTTACAAACACCATGGAGCTGAAGTGCTGTGTGGAGTTGGGAGCAGCTACGTGTTGTGTTGGCGGTGCCAGGTCTGAGTGCGTGTGTGTGTTGGATCTTCTGTCTGCTTGGTGTTCTCTCTACAGTGTTTGCTCTTTTCTGTTTTTTCTTCATATCCAAGGATCTTGAAGTGCCTTAGACACCAAGAAGTCAGTTCTCATAAGCGGTAAACGTGACACCTCCTTTCTTGACACCTCCTCTGTACAGCAGCGGAAACTAAGGCATGGAGGTGATCTGTCCAGGGTCACACAGGAGACTTGGGATGCATCTAGGAACCAATCTTCTAATACCAGTGCTTCAGGGTACTTCTGTACATGTCCTCTTCTCTGTTAGCTGCTTCCCAGCCTGCAGATTTCCTTAGCTCAGTTTTATGGGCCAGTTGTTAGGGTTTCAGTGAACCACTGGCTAGTGGGCAGTCAGCGTAGTCAGGGAGTGGGAAAGCCCTGTGTCTCTGGGACAGTTTCTGTTGTGCACTCAGCTTCTTTCTGTGACTTCCCAAGCAGGAGTCCCTCCCTATTCCTTTCCCTCTAGATTCCAAGTAGTGTCTCGTTTTGGCAACTTATTTTTCCTCTGTTTTTCCAGAACTGGAAGGGGTGAAAAAGCAATGCCAGCAATCTTGCCCATACAGTGAGGACTGTGTGAGGGAAAGGCACAGGAGAGCTCTCCACCCTGCTTACATCCAGTTCAAGCTCAGTCATTGACACTTAATCAGTGGGAGCGCTGATGGTCTGTGTCACCCCAAGAGACCACAGGAGAAATCGTCTGCTCCGTCTCCCTGTTGTGCCAAAGGTGCCTGTTGCCCCATGCTGTAAGAGAGCTTTTCCTAACTCTGCTGTCCTTTCTCACTGAAGCTTTCTGTGATCCCTTGCTGGCCCAGGGAGTCTTGGTGCACAGGCACGTTGAACTTGAGGCGCCTAATAGGAGGGAACTGAAAAATACCATCGTGTAGTGCTGGTAAAGGAGCTACACCGGCAGGTCTGGTGTCCTAGGTAGGTAGGATAGCTGTCGAGTATGCTGTTCCCTTCTCTGCTGGGCTCCCTATTCCTTCTCGCTCTGCTCTCAGCCTCCGGGTTTATTTTGCGACGGGAGGGTCTCGATTGTTGGGAAAGGGGACTCGACCAGGCTGGAGAACATTGCTGCCACCTCCCGCTCCAGTCAGGACACGCTGTCCCTGTGTTTGCTCTCCACTGCTTTCTTCCCACTCCGTGTATAGATCAGCTGAGCTGAGCTTGCCTTTCTTGGTAGCTTTTGTCTGATGATATACTGAATGGCCTGGAGATTCAGGAGGCTGCATTTGCAGTTGCCTTCTCCTGTGGCAGTGCAAGGCAGAGTGTGGGCTGGGTCAGTTCTGGGTACTGAAGCCCTGGCTGTGTATTCCCACCTTCCCTCCTGCTGTCACATCTGGGGAGCTGTGTGTGTCTCTGGCGGCTGGAGCAGTCAGCCCAGCACTACTGCTCTGACTGGTCTCACCCTGATGCCCGTCCACAAGCTCCCTGAGCTCCCTCAAAGTGCTCTTCCTGGCTCCTTGCAGTGCACTTTGCTCAAATCTAGTAATAGCAATCTGCAGGGACAGAGTGCGCTGTTGTCTTGCCCGTTGTAGACATCTGCCTCCTGATGGCATGTTCTTCCAGACTGCATCCAGCCTAATGATAAGTTATGGTCCTAAGACCACTGTCACCCCTGGAAGGTGATCACACAGTCCCTGTCAGGATGGTTCCCATCACCAATTCTCTCTGCTCAGTTCCATCTTCTTAACCCCTCCTAACTCACTTTTTGCTTGTTTCACTATTTTCTGATGTTTCTGTACTTCCAGCCATTGGCATTTGTTAGGAAATGGAGCACAGGACTTAGGAGGAAAGGCTGAGAGAACTGGGTTTGTTCAGTCTTAAGAAGAAGTTAAGGGGAGGTCTTATTGCTATCTTCACCAGCAATGGGAGACTGTAGAGAAGATGGAGCCAGGCTCTTCTCAGAGGTGCACAGGGACAGGACAGGAGGCAACGGGGGCTGACTGGAACGTGGGAAATTCTGATTCAATGTAAAGAAACAAAAAAGCTCTACCAAGAGGGTGGTGAAACACTGGAACGAGGGCACAGGGAGGCTGTGAGATCTCCATCCTTGACGATATTCAGAAGTCAACGAGAGCATCGTGCTCTGCCTGGACCTGCACAGAGGCCTCCAGAGAGCCTTCTTACCTATGTGCTTCTGTGAAATTTCTTGTCTGCTTTGAAGGGCATTTTTTTTGCCCACAATATTTGTTTTACGTATTTGGCTCTCATGGGAGGGGAACAGTCACCAGGAAATGGTTTGCTAAATACACTTTTTCTATTTTTCTCTCCTCTGTACCCATTCTGTACAGTGTCATTATGTGGCCTCTGTGTTTGCTGTAGCATTGCAGTCAGGTCTATTTTGAGATGATGGTGTGTGGGTAGAGCACTCCTCCAGCCAGGAGGAAAGGTCTGGAGGCATTCTCTTCCCTTCCGGCCTCTGCTTTCCACCCGTCCTGATCACAGGGCAGCCAGTCTAAATGAGATGCTGAAAACTGTTTTTTGCTGGCTACCCTGAACATAATTAAGAGTTGGAAGCAGAGCCTCAAAACAGCTTTGCATGTGACTTTGGGAGGCAGGGGCTGAGAGACACTGCGCTATTTGCTCGATGGCAATTGGTGCGTGTGGTGCTGTTTCACCCAAACACGAGCGCTGAGTATTGTCTTGACCATAATGATTGTTCTCTTTAGAGAAAATGTCGAAGTGACTGCACCTAAGATTATAAAGTAATAGATCAGAAGGGAAACTGGGCTGGTTGATGGCACGGCTCTTGCCTTGGGAAGCTCTGTGGATGAGCATCTCGTCTGTGTCTGCTGGATGCTCCAGCCCCGGGGGATTTGTGGAAGGAAGGATGAGCGACTGCCTGCAAGAGTGGCAGCCGCTGTCCCCCCACTTCCCAGCTGAGCTAGCTGCACAGGAGCAACAGCACGCCTGGCAGCTGGCTCCACAGCTGCTTTCAGGTCTTGGCATTCCCTACAGACCTGGGAAGATACTACCAGAGCCTTATTGCCCTTTTAGTAAAAAGGAAAAAAAATGCAGTTATTTAAAAAGCAAAACACAACATAACCCTTCTCTGTAGCCATGCTGCCTGCAGTTTAAATTTTGACATGGAGGGAAGTCTTGTGGGAAAGAGAATTTAATTAGAAAAAGTACATGCTATCACTGAGACATCATGAGTTACGTACCGTACTCAGCGCTATTCTCTGTGCAGCGAACAGTCGTGCATGGAACATGTCCATTACAGCAGGCCAGGAGCTTCCAAAATCCTCTTTCTTCCTTTCTGTCCCAGTCTTGTCCGGCTATTTAAACTCACCCAAAAACCTAACTTCATTGGAGTCAATTCAGATGCACACAAGTCTATTCTCTGCTGGCCAAAATGGGTAATAGCCTTCTCACAGGCATAACACACCTGTAATCACCACGCAGATACTGAGATTTTGCTGTGTAGTATGTCATCCCCAAGGCACTAACGGCCTAGAGTTAATTCTCCCTAGGAATCACAATTTTGCTTCCTTTAGTGTGGAACCTCGCCACTGCTTAACAGTGCACTGCAGTGCACACTGGAGTGCATCTCAGGTGGCTTTAAGGTGCTGTTGCTCCCCATGCTGGGAAGGGTGCTGTGCACACTGTGCACTCAGAGCACTGACTTTGTCCTAGCATCATTCCACATGACTGGTTCAATCCTGCCTCTCAGGCACAATTGTTATCTTTACGGACCCACTGTCAGAAGCATCTTGGCATTTTCTGGAAGTCTCCTGTAGTACCCCAGGGCCACACCTATCCCTGGGATGAAGTGGCAGCATTTATGTAAGAACTGGATCTGATACAGGATCAGAACAAAGGTCTATGGTGCCCAGCATCTGCTTTCTGATAGCAGTAAGGAAAGGGCAGGTAAAACACTATCACCCTTTGTCCCCTCCCAGTCTCTAATGTTGTCAGTTTGGGGGCTTTTCTGACCTCGGAGAGTGGTTTCTATAAGCCTCAGTGGACTTCTGTATCTAATACTACAAAGTTAACAAGACAGAACGAGGCAGGATCTGGTTAGAAAGCTTTGTTGCTAAACTCCTGTAGACTGTTGATTTGTCTCTTTTCACTCCTGTTCTGCAGGTTCCAGGCTTGTTGTAGGAGGTACTTACACTGTTCATCGTACTGCAAATTCAAATATACTATGTCCAAACTTCCCTAGGGCGGCCAGTTTGTAACAGTCTAGTGTGGGGTTTCTAGTTTAAACATACCCACTGCTGCTTCTTCTCCAGCCTCCAGCTTTGATACCTAAGCAGAGGACAGTGATGGATGATGAAATGCTATGCTGACTGGGACTCTAGAAATCTTTTACATACGTTCAGTAACAGTAGAAAATAGGCCAAATGCACTCAACAATGTGTGAATGAAAGGCTTGAATTAGCAATAAAGGAAGGGGAATGATAAAGCCGGGAGTTTTCTAAATATGTCAATGGATTTTTTTAGAGTATGCGCTGTTGCTATAGCCACTACTTGTTTGAGGAGTTCCCTTGCATTTCTCTAAAGATATGCCACAAGAAGAGGGTTAAAAGTATCGGTGTAAAAAATGAGCGAGAGCTCTTGTGATTCTCCCTACTTGTACATAATGACGCTGTCTTCAATTATATTAGCCTGGGCAGTGTTTTTTCCGGTTTGCTCAAGGCACAAAAAGGTTATCTTACTCAACAAGCAGTTTTTTATATTGTGTGGTTTTTCCTCTTTGCCATTTGGTGCATCATAGATCCAGGCTTTCTTTACTAGTCCAACCCTGCTCAGAAGACGGAATGATTAATTTTTTGGGCAGCTTCCTGCTGACCGTCACTGCAGTTGTCCGAGTGCGTTACTAATTAACTTGTTTTCACAACAGCGCGGGACAGGAGAGGGGGTTGTTCATGCGTGTGGCTCAGCCGAGGAACCCACGAGCTCGCAGTTAGTCACCACCACTGAGCAGCGCAACCCCCCCCCTCCCAGCTCCCTTCCCCCAAGCCGAGCCGAGCCGCCTCTCCCCGGCCGCCGCCCACAGGCGCCCGGCGCCACAAGGGAGGCAGAGCCATGGCGCCGCTCCCCTCTCCCTCAGGTCACACTCCCGCAGCGTCACGCGGCCTCCTGACGTCACCGCGCCGCGTGACGCCACGCCCCGGTTCCGCTCGGAGGCCGCGCCTCCCCGCACACCGGCCCTGCCCGCCCTTCCCGTCGTGCTCCTCGCCGCCCTCCCTCCCGAGCGGACTACACGTCCCAGCGTGCCCTGCGATCAGCGGCCGGGCCCCGGGGGCGCGGGGCGCCGCGGGGCACGCCGGGAGCTGTATGCGGCGCAGGGGCGGCGGCGAGTGACGGGGCAGGGCGGGGCAGCTGCGCGCCGAGCGGACCGGCCGGCGGCGGGGACGCCTGGGCCTCGCTGGCGGTGGCCGCTCCGACGGGGACGCGCGGCGGGTGCGGCAGCGGCCGAACGAGCGACCCAGCGAGCGCGTGAGGGGCCGCCCGCGCCCGGCGGCTCTGCCCGCCGCTCTCTCCGCCTCGCCGCGCGGCCTGCGCGGCCTCCGCGGCGCAGCCATGTCGGGGCTGCTGGGGAAGCTGTTCGGGACGGGCGCCGGCGGGAAGGGCGCCGGCAAGGGCCCGTCGCCGCAGGAGGCGATCCAGCGGCTCCGCGACACCGAGGAGATGCTCAGCAAGAAGCAGGAGTTCCTGGAGAAGAAGATCGAGCAGGAGCTGGCGGCCGCCCGCAAGCACGGCACCAAGAACAAGCGCGGTGAGCGCCGCGGCGGGGGGCGGCCCGGTCGTGCCCCGGGGCGGGGGGGGAGGTCGCTGCGGGGCCCGCCGGCACGGCACAGCCCCCCCCCCGCCGCCGCTGCGGGCCGGGGAGGAGCCGCGGCGGGGGCTGCGCCGCCCTCCCGGGGCGGCTACGCCGCGGTTCCGCCCGGCTCGGCCGTGCGCGGCCGCTGCCGGCGGGCGGGGCGGCGGGAGCCCCCCCGAGCAGAGGCGGGGTGCTGGCTGTGCGCTGGCGAGCGGCGAATCCCCTTCGGAGTAGTTCTGGCTGCTTTACTCTGGGTTTTATTACTATTACTTCTTTTTTTAAACAAAACTCTTTACCAGGATCCTGCTTAAATCGAGGGTTTGGGTAGAAACCTTCCGGCTGTTTTGGGGGTATTCTGAAATCCCACTTTGGGAAGGGTTGGTAGGCGTTGGTGTTAGGCGAGTTGGACTCTGCCTTCCTGGGAAGGTCTAGCTGCATAATTGCAATTGATGCTTGGTTTAAATCTCTCTTCTGTCAACCTGAAGATAAGAAGTGGGTTGTCAGCAGATGTGCTTCAGTGCTGCGATAAGCTTTTTGCTTGTTTTACAATGGCTATGAAACACAGCGGCTTCAGGAAAGAGTGTTTGCATCTCTGTGTTGCTGTTCCCCCTTTCCGTGCTGTGGGACAGCAGAGTAGAGCAGGCGTTTCAGCACATGTGAGTTACTTAGAGCTAGCAACCTGCTGTAAGTTAATCTTCGCCATGTGGGCCCCAGGTACGACATAAAAGCGGTTTCTTGGTTTCTGCCTCATATTGCTACTTCAATCAACTTTTTAAGCCTGCTTTGAAACGTCAAAACAGTGTGCTGTATCAGGGCTTCTCATTTGTGTTGCATTTGAATAATAGTACAAATAGAGCAAGTTCATGAGTTCTTGTGGGATTTCTATGCAACAAAGATGCAAAAAAAGGGCTAACTTGCTGCCCTATGTTTTTTCCTAAGGGTCTCAACAGAGCCTGATTACAGGAGTCTTCTTTCTGAATAATCACATCTACTTAACTGAATGAGTTTCTAAATTCAGTTGTAACTTATTGTAATACGTATGAATTTCTTGTGCAGATTTTTAGCATAATTTTGTAACAAGCTTCAAGGAAGAACTAAAATACATGTGTTTCTAGCCTTCCTGCTGAACTGCAGTTCCAGCATCCTGTGTCTTTCACTGGTCCTGTTTAGTTTCTCCTAAACTTGTTTTCCTCCCACTGCTGCTTGTTCTCCAGCTTTTTATCTTGCTCCGCTGTAATGTCATCTCCCTTCGTGCTGTTCTGCCTGCATCTCCCCTTCAGTGTAGACTAAAGCACTTTGGGTACTGGAGGGATTAAATTTCTTCTGAGGTGGAGGAAGGAGAAAAACCTGCCTGTTCTGTAGAGGGATTCTGGGTCAGACTAGTCGAGGTCTCCCAGAAGGACAGGGATCTTCATGAGTAATTAAGGAATTGTGAAAAGGAGAAGGGTTTGGGATGGCTTTCTGGCAGAAAGCAACCTTTTTTTTTTTTTTTCAGAGGACTTCTGAAACCAAGTGGCCAGCTTTATTATTGGGCTGCTGGGAAAGGGAGCTGGTTATCAGATAGCTTGCTGAGAAGCGAGTTCTGCTCGGGACAGACTGAGGGGCTGTTTGTTTGTTCTGGGTTCAAGATGTCATTCATCAGCTGAGCTGTAACACATTTCTCTTTTTTTCCACGTAATTGTTAGGATTTTCCCCTCTCTGACTTTAGGCTGTTTTATAATCCAGAGAGATGTGATTTTGATGCAGTGTTGCTAAAATCCATAATTTAACTGAAAATAGAAGTGTTTGTTTTATATGTGGAAGTCTGTCTTTTTAATGGAAATGCTTCCATATAAGTGCTTTATGCAAAAAGAAATGAAAATTAACTTAGTAGGAATGTTTTAAGTATTGGATCATCCTTCAAAAAATACAGCTGTAAGAATCCTTTAACTCTTATACTTGCCCAAGACTTCTGGATTTTATTCTGGGGGGTTTTGTATATCCCTGCTATGTAGAGAGAAGTACACTATGAATGGTGCATGTATTTAATGCTTGTTTGGACAGTCTCATTGATGTTAACAGAAAACGGTACGGTAAAGCAGGCAGTAGAATGTATATGTCTGTGCTATTGGGGCAAGTAACTTAACTGAAAAATTAAGACAGCTTGGAAAATGTGAAATGACGTTTTCTTAGAGGAAAGATATGTCTTGCACGCTCAGAGTAACAAAAGGAAACGTGCTCTGGTCTCCAACACACTGCACGATTGTTTGGATGCCAAGTGAGCGGAGTTTCCAAAGGCTCATTGAATAATTTCTTCAGCACTTCTGGAGTCTAAAGACAGCACAGAAGCTTATTATAGGCCTCCTGTTTTTCTTCGTGTGTGTCCCAAGCTTATTTTATGTATGTATTTTCATAATCTGCATTTTAAAATATCTAGGCTGTGTAACCACATGGCTTTTCAAGGATTTCTGAAGTTAAGATAGGTAACTAACTGGTATAAATATCCTCAGTCTGCTTTGTTTCTTGGCATGAGACACTCTCAACTTTTATTTAAAGTGTCATTTTTCATAGGCTTTGTGTTCTCTTCTGACTGTGCAGACGTGGCATTATTATGTGTATAGTGCCTTCTGAAGAGACTCAAGCGTTGGTATTTTAACAACTAGCAACTTTTTTGCTTTCACTCTACCAGTTCCTTCTCATTAATCCACAGTATCAGAATAACTCCTGGGGAAGGGAGAAGGCAAGAATCTCCAAGAGTTAGGTTGATGCAAAGGTGTTTGTGCTGCTAGTACAGTGTGCTAGGAAGACCTGCAGTTATGACTTTAAAGTGCACATCATTTTTTCTCTTTGGGATGGAAAACTGCTGGGGAGGAGAAGGATCATCTTTAGATGCCTAAAGAGGGGTTGTTGGAAAATATGCAAGTTAAAATTCCTTCTTCTGGAAAGGACTTAGAGTATGTTTGCGTCTGTTTTGTTTTGTGTTATCTCTGATGTAAATGTTTAGGCTATATTCTTTTGAAAACAGCGTGAGGTGTGTGTTTATTTCTGTTTCTCAAGAAACTCTCCCCAACACTTTTGCTCTAGCTTGCTCATGTGTAATGGACTTGCTCCTCTCAGTGAAGTTAATGGAAGTAACAGTAGTCTAATGTGGTTTGGACCAGTAAGCAGCCAGTATCTTGCTAGATTTTTAATCTGTCCTGAAAGTAAATTTCTTTTAACAGAAGAAATGGGCAGCTGCAAGTTTGAGGGTTTTGAAGTAGCACCCAGTTCCTGCATCCTTTCATTCCTTTACAGCTTGTGTATATGGTGCTTTTGCATGAACTCTGGGATGTTTTATCAGGCACTCAAGCTTCATGAAACCGAGCTAATTGACTAGGTTTTGCCAAGGATTGTGAAGTACTGGCACTTAGCATTCATTTCCAGCATGGTTCAAGCTGATCTTAATCACCGCTGCTCCCGTTCTGTCACTCCCCTGATGGCTATCATCTGATCCCACAATGAGCCGCTTCACAGAGCTGAGCTGCTGGAAAACTAACCCTGCAAAAATGGGCTGAATTCCTTGACCTCTGTCTAACTGCTTTGGCTATAAGACTCCCAGAATGCTTTTGCATTATATTTTCGGGTAGCAACCCCAAGCTTGAGCTGCATCTCAATGCAAAAGCTGCAGTCGAGAGAGAAACCTGGCCCTGTTCTAGGGTGCCACTTTTCTAAGTAGTCCACTTTAGTGTTTAAATACAGAATAAATCAATGCAGTTATGTTTCTGTCTGTCACTAGATTTTACCTTTTTGTTAATGAACACTAGGTCCGTGTACACTGGAGTGAGCAAGAAGCTAGCATTGAGCTAATGTGCTAGTAGATGTATTCAGGCTGTAGCAGGAAACTGGCATTTCATGGATTTTCTGTCAACTGTAATTTCTGTTAGCTCGTGTTTTTCTTCTCTGATGTCAAAGGTTCTCCTTCACTGTAAATAAATACAATGAAATGCAATGCTGTTTTTTTTTTGATGTTGGAAACTGAGTACAAAATAGATACAAAATGCTGCTTGATTTCTGCTGTGTAATTCTGGATTCTGCTGGAAAGGATACTCCTGTCCCCCCACTTCCCCCCAGCCCCCCAAGAAAAAACATTTGGTGTAAGCTGAAGCCAAAAAGCATGATTTTTATGTCCACCTTTGGCTTGTAATAGATCACAGTGCAGCCACAGGTAAGTCAGTTCAGCTGGCTCATCTGATGGAAAATTAACTCTACTTACCATCCACCTACTTTTTTTTTTAATGTCACTTTGGCCTGCTTAATCAGTTTGCCTGTTGCTGATGGTCACTATATCTGACACCTGAGAGGAGACAGAACTGTCCCTTTCGGGGGTAGCTCAGTTAAACTGGCTAAAATAGAAAACTGTTCCGCGTTGGTGTGGTTATGAAATTGGCTTCAGCTGATCTCGGACTATGTGACTGCTGGAAGGGGTAGCGTCTCGTTCCTCCTGTTTCCCTTGTGTTGGCATTAGCATTGGTATGGGCAGTGCATGAGTTCAGCAAGCTGATACAACTGAAAACTTAAAAAAAAAAAAAAAAAAAAAAAAAAAAGTTTTGCGGCACATAAGTGCTAGAGCTGGCACAAGAGAGGGATGAGAATGTGGTTGGAAGGAAGAGATTGATTCTGCCTCTTCTGGCAAGAGTCCCCTGCTTGGTCAACTTGGACACATTCATTAGGATAAAATCTGAGGGTGACTTGAGATCTCTTAAGAAGGGAGCCAGCTGATCATTATTTAAAAAAATGAAGCATGCCTGCAAGATGGTGTGGACATGTTTTAGTTAGAAGCTTCAGTGGTTCAAAATGTTGTGATGATTTGGGATTTGAGGAAGGGAAAGCTGTAACCTCAGGCCTGGATACAGACAGAGACTCAAATGACCTGTGACCGTGTGTGTGTGGTTCTTTAGGTTCTGGCTTAAAGACATTAATGCATTGCTTGCAAACAGGTTTTTAAGGTGCTGCTTGATACTTGTCAAGAAAAAGGATCTCTAGTCTCAAAATCAAATAACACAAGCCTGGTTTTGTTTTCATGAATCAGTAAGATACTGAGGTGGAGAGGAAGCAGGGTTTCCACAGCAAATATTATCTTGGCCTTTTTGTAATACTTAAGTTTGCCTTTTCTGTGTTTTAAGTCATAGTCTAATTTAAAATACATCTTTGAATTCCAGGTGCTTTAACTGTAAAACACTGTTTCAGTATAAGAACAGTGAAAACAATGCTGGCCTGAGTCCCTCATCACCCCCAGAGGTTAACAGGAGTAGAGTGTCAAGCACCTGGCTTTGGAGGAGTGTGATGATTACTGTTTTAAAATAGATGTTTAAAAATGAGTAAGCTTTCAGTGTGCAACTCTATCCTGCTTCTGCTTAAGAGAGTCTTTTTGAGACAGATTGGTATAGTATTGGACAATTCGGAAGGTTTGGGGGTTCACAAATACCCTTTAAAGAGTTTCCAACAGCAGCACCAATAAAAACAAAAAAATGTATGTGTCTGCCAGATTCTCCATTTTGATAACTGTATCTGATGTAATACATCCTTCCTCTCTTCCTGTTCTCTGCCAGGTTCTATCAAAAGGAAATCTGGCATGTTTGCAGCCACTGACTTTATTAGTTTTTCTCTCCAAACATATTAGATGCTAGTTTTTAACGAAAAGCATGATGGTCTGGTTCACGAAAACTGCTGTTGTTACTGGTAAGCTGTTTTAGTATGAAGGGCCCTAACTTTATTTTGTCTTGTAGCATATGAATTCAGAAGCTTGTGCATGATACCGCTGCTGTGACAAGCCCTGAAACGCCAAGAGATTTGGTACAAGGGAGTCTCCGTTGTCCGAGAGTTGTAGATGTGAGTTTTGAGAGTATTTTTGTTTTTGTGTGGGGTTTTTTTTTCCTGTCACATATGGTTTGAGATGTTGGTGAAGCAGGTGCTGAAGTACTGCAGTTTGTAATCTAGCATTCGTCCAGTACCAGTTTGTTTTGGTATCTTGTTAAGCTCCAGCTCTAGTTACTGAAGCAGGCTTAAAGTCTTCTACTTCAAAGCTGCAGTTTGCAGATGATGCAAATTGCTAATCCAGTTTGAGCTTCCTTTACTTATTCAGACTTGTTTAGAAAACTTTGCCAGGTTGTTTCTTACTGGCAAAATTTATTCTGACTTATATGATGTTTGTCTAGACCAGAATGTTGTTGGCCTTCACACTTGTATCCTTCAGGCCTTTTTGCCCTTTGGCCACTGACGTGGCTGTCTTCAGATGCTTCCTTCTCCTTCAGAAGCACAGGCTCTGTGCTTTAGCGCAGCTGAAGTGCTTGCTGGGAGATGGGAGCCTTCCTGCTGCCAACACTTAAATTGGGCTTTGCCTTAGTGTAGAAGACACTGACCTCCTCCTGACTTGATTCCAATGAAAACTATGTGCTCATAGTGCAGCATCATCTGGGCCATGCAGCAGAATCGCAGTTAAACCTCCTGGGATGCTGGGCGAAGGCCAGACTGTGTAGCAATTCGTTGCTGGGAAGATATGCTTAGTGTCCTGATCTATAACTGCTGAGCAGATAGATCACCATAGGGTTCTCCAGTAATGCTCGGGAAGGTATGGGGCTCAGAAGCAAAAGAGGTCACTGCTTTACCTGAGGGATCTCAGGGCTTCCAGGCCTAACCTGATGGTGAAGGACATGATTATGCTTCATTGTTGAGCAAGAGATTAATATAAAGTAGAGAAGGGACGAGGCAGTGTTGCATCAAGAGGAATCTGCAGTCAGTGCTACCCCGGAGAAGCATTTTTTATTGCTGTAATTGTGTTGCAGTTGTTTTTGGCATTCATGAATAGCCTAAATAAGGAGGGTGCCACCTCTAAGCTCTTGCAGGCCTCATGGCAGACTGCTGGACTTACTGGACATCGTTGCAAGAGGTCCGCACCGGCTGGGCAGGTCCTGTGCGCCTGTGTTGTGGCATCTGTGTCGTCTTTTCTGGGAGCCGGGGCTCTCCTGTGTGCATGCCACGGGCTTTCCTTGGGGCGATGCTTATACTTGCTGGAGCAGTAGCAGGCTTGGGGGGCACGTTGCTGACACTCTTTGTGAACCTGGGAAGCTGGGATAAAACCACCATGGTTTTGGCAGCTCTTTGCTCTCCCCTGTGAAATCCTCATTTGGAAAAACAAATGTTAACGCTGTCCTTTTAGTTGTTTGGGTCAGGATGTGCTCTTTGTCCCAGACACTTTGCATAGGATGTGGTATGAGTGGAGAAGATGCGGCCTGACCTGCTGCAGCCAGCAAGACTCTGAAAGAGAGCACGTGCGCGCGCGTGTGTGTGTGTGTGTGTGTGTGTGTGTGTAGGGAGGGAGGGTTGTAAAGTAAAATCTTGTCGTTCATGCAAAATGGATGATTTTGCAAAACTGAAAATTGGAGCAGCTTCTGTGCTCAACATGAAGTATGTAGCCAGGTGTCCAGCAAAATGCAGCTCTTGGATCAAAGTGGGTGAAATGGAAAGGCTGCAGTTGTAGAATCATTAATAAGCTGCACAGCAGATATTGATAGACCTTTGCCTTTCCCTCAGACCACCAAAGGCCTCAGCACATAGCAGGTGATAAGGAGGTAGTTCTGTTGGTGTTCATTGCGAATGAGCATGGCTTTATAGGTATGCAGGGTCTTTGAGAAGAAGGGATGTTATAGTTGCTGTAGATGTTGGCAGATGCAGGCAGGTCTGCTCGTACGGGTATAGCTAGGTTGTAGTTAAGGAACCTGGGAGCACTGTGGACCTTCCTAGGCTGGCTAGTGTTGAGGAAAATGAAATGGCCAAAGTGACCTCCTGCTAGTCGGAACAAAGTACAGCAGAAGTTACCTGTTGATGAAGCTCCTTGCCTGGATTGAGTAAAGGCAATAATAGTACTGTCCGTAATGTCCATGTATTTGGAAATCCAGCTGGGAAGAATCTGTTACGGCCTCCTGCTGATTCATTGCTTAAATGAAACCTTGCTAAGAACCTGTTTTATAGGTGCTAATTAAATATAACCTGATTACACAGGCAGCTGTTGCCTTCCTAACTCTCAACTGATTGGCAGTGAACCATGGAAGTTTGGAGTTGGTGTTGTCCAGATAACCAGGACAGTCATCTCTGCGCATACTGGGACATGTGTGTTAATCCTCGTGCAGCAAGTGAGAACTGAGCTTGGTACAGACTTTCATGGCTGCTGCCTTCCCCTCTCCAAGTTTTTGCATCAATCTGTGCTCATGCGGTCTGATCCACTGCACTAGCTCCTTCCTCTCTCCCATACAACAGGGAAAAAGGTCAGCAGGAATATCAGGAAAATTGACAGTCCATCCTGGACTGTGCTGTTCCAGGCTGCAGGATCCTGTCTGGGGTGGTAGCCAGGTATCTTCCAATACAGCTACTTCCTCAACAGCAATTGCTTCAGAACAGAATACAAGATTAACAGGTTTCTGCCCCTCAGTCCCTCATCCAGTAGGTCTGATGTATTTCAGTCAAGGGTTGGTTTAGGCACAAGGTAAACCAAGATACTAAGTAACATGGTCACCATCCTGCTAGCAAAAAATCCTTGAGGTTAATCTGGAAGTGACCATTTGTGAATTTGGCCGTGTAATTGCATCTCGAACTGGCTTGGATGTCTGCTGTCAGGTTACTCAGTGCATGCATAGACTTGCAACTGCTTGTCTTGTGTGATAAAACCCATCTTTTGGAGTCCCTCTCTCTGGTGAGGCTGTGATCAGCCATGTTGGCAGCAGAGCGGTTTCACCAATGTGGTGGTGTGTTAAGTGTTACCCAGTGCCCAGGTTGTATGTGGCTCTGCATGCCTTGGCAGGTACTTTTTCAGGGTTAGAGGTGCCGTGTTTACTTCCTGGTGACAGCACAGAGGTGGTTTAGTTGTTGTGGAACTGTAAAGAGACAAATGGCAGGGGAACAGGAACATCAAACAGTGCTGTGGTCAGAAACTGCAGGTGACTTTTGCTCATGACTTTATAACTACCCCACAGCTGATATTGCCCTCCTTTAGCTGAGTAGAAGCACCTGATGTATAGCAGACTTAGGCTGTTGCAATGTAAAATAAAACGAGTTGGTATAAAACCACCTTTGCCATCACTGGCAGTAGGATGGCAAACCTCATTTCATGACGGCTGACTAGGAACCATGCGCAGTCACTGCATCTCCCCCAAAGGTGGCACCTCGATCAAATGGCTTGCCAGCATCTCCACGGGGAGCTCATCATGTGCGATGTCCTGGGAGGAAAGAGTCTTGGAAAAACTCCTCTAGTAAATGCTTCCCTGGCAGCACCATTAACCTTTGGGATACAAAGACTGCAATACCAGTACTCCCTACTAAACCTAGCTTCTGGAGTCAGTCGCTCTCCGAGTATGAACTTTCACTAAAAATGAAATCAAAGTCTGGCCTTGAGAGACATACTGCAGTGTTGCCAGTGAAGCGTTTAGAAGTTGATGCAGGAAAAACAAAGTTTTTGGGAAATAAATATGGTTCATTTTGTTTGCTTTATAATTTTGGGGCATCTGAAGGCTTGAGTTTTCAACTTTTTTCCCCTTATAGTCATCAGTGTTAGAATCTGAGCTTTCATGAAAAGGTTTTAATTTTCACATCTCAAAATAGCATAACTTTAACAGCTGAAATAATAAGAGAAATTCTAAATATTATGACAATTTCAATAAAATTCTTAGGCTTCGCAACACTGTAATAATAATTGTCCAAAGCTGGAAAATGCATGATTAATTACCTGCTCAGGCACTTGTTTCATTCCACAGGAAGAACGGGCCTCAAATTCTTTTAGATGTATTTAAGATGACTGTCTCACATAAGAGTAGGATGTTCTGTGACTTAATCACAAAACTATTGCAAAACAGGGATTTTTTTCTTTTTCGTAGCAGATTAGATGGGTTTTTTTGAGATACTTTACAAGAACAGAAGTATCTCTTCTTAAGTTGAACCTCTCCCCGATGCATTTCTGGCAGAGAGATTCAGAGGAAGGTTACAGTTTCTCATTAGACTTCTCTTTAACAAAGTATCTTCAACAATCACAAAATAAAAGAAGGAAACCCATAGAGAGTAATTGCAGGCTGTGAGAATCCAAGAACATCTTTATGGAATGTAACTTTTTCATCCTAGAAGTTTAAGTATTTGTTGAATTTTGAATAATTCTGTTTTGATTATGTATAAATATAGAAATCTGATGTGAAATAAGGTGCAGATTTTAAACAATGAAAGTTATAGGGCAGTTTAAAAGGATAAGGGAGAATTATATACCCAGCAATCTGAGAAAAATATCTCGTCTTTATTTTAAAAGAAAAAAATTAGAGTAAGTTGATTTTGGACATACCGTATAACTCACTGCCATCATCTGGTGACATGCAAGACCATGAGAAGTAAAATACTGAAAACTGGGATAATACCGTATGTGCTTTGCTTCTGGAAGATGGATCAGATATAATACTTTGAAGCCTTAGGTCATCTTAGTTAATCCAGCAGTTTCTTTAGGCTCACTTCAGCTCCTACATACAGACTTCCTCAAAACAAACTGATCAGCTCCTTCTCTGTAATTGGGTTCTTCCTTGGTTTTCTCATTTGGGCTTCAGAGCTGATGGTAGTTGACTTTTTTTTCCTGTTTTTCTGGACAAAACTGTCCCTGAATCAATTTGGAATTATCCCAGGGAGGATTATTGACCAGAGGATTGTCGCCTTGGTTTTTGAGGGGCAAAAAAATTAACTGCCAAGGCTGAAGAAGCTCCCTTTTGCTCTGGAGTACGGACATCTATTGCCTGCAGATGGCCAAGGCACAGAAAAAGGTGATTCAGCTTGCCGGTTCTGGACCCACAGATGCGATAGGTTTCAGTCTGTAAAATTTTAGCCTGAAAGAATTAGTCACTCTGTCAGGAATAAATAGCTCCGTAATCATGGTTTCTGACCTTCAGCAAGGCACTCTCTGCACTCCTTGTGAGCATGAGTGCTTGTGACTCATTTGTAATAAGGAAGTGCATTACAGTTCAAATGCAGCCGTCTTGCATCCCAGCAATGAGACGTAGGACCCGCTGAGCTGGTGCCAGAGCATTGAGAATGTAGTCGCTGGCATAACAGTTGAGCTGATGATTAAACAGGGTACTGAGCCGTGCTGCAATCAGTAGCTATGTGAAGCTGATGGCTACCGCTTGCCGTGGTAGTGCTCCTTCCGCGCATGCGTCAAAGCTTTGATTGCTACTGTGCAGGAATGCTCTTTGTGTTTTCTTCCTTGTGTGTTTTAGATTTTCAGATCAGGAATCTTATTGTTTAGTTTGATCTTTTGCACAATAGGCTAAATGTTCTTGCACTGCTTTGCTCAAGAGGAAGTTGTAATCTTGTTGTTTTAAATACACATAGGATAGAAACTTCCTTTCATTTTCTGCCAGAGTTTAGATGCTTTCTTGAAAAAGCTTTAATCAGCCACTTAAGCTCGGTGCTGGGTGTAGTTGCCTGTCTTTAAAGAGAAAATTTGGGAGCTTTATTGGATGCTTAGAAGAAAGCCATGGAAAGTTAAGTGGAGAACTGAAGACTGCACTCCACTCTCAGTTCCCTGCTAAAATCGCAGCATCTCCCCCAAAGAAGGCACAGGAGGCTGCTGCCAGTTCTTGCAAACTGCTGTCTTGGAGCTCTGTTAGAGATCTTAGGCCCTGGCGTTAGGGGACAGACATGGTAATGCCCACAGACATTTAGTGTAGAGGGACTTTTAGGCCTGTATATAACCTTTACAAATCTTAATTCTCAGCGAGTGATCTGCAGCGGAAAAGCAATAATGCTGCTTTGCACTGTTAGCCTGGGAGTTGATAAGAATTGAATTTAACCATGCTATCGCTGGTAGTTCTTCAGTACCTCTGTGTCTCCCAACTACTTGCACACCATGGTGCTTAAAATTGACGCTCGTTTGTTCTTAGACCTTTGAAGCATCTTGCTCTGCGGTTGCCTTTGCTGGATGTGCCCAGGTATTTAAATAATGGGCAGCCAGTTAGTCATTTATGTAGCAGCCATGCTTTATTTCTTCCTTTACAGTCAGTGCCTTGTACAAGGCCTGCACATTGTTACTGTTTATGTTTCTTTATAGAGAAATCTGGCCAAGATGCAGGTCCTCCGCCAGGTTCTACTGGAGCCAGTGAAGGACAAAGTATTTCCAGAACTGGTACCAGGGTCTCATCAAAGCAGTGATGCTCAGACAGAAGCATGCAAGACGAGGGTGCTCTCTAGTTGTACCCCAAATACTTGTCTAGTTTCCCATGGTACCCTGAAAGGGGTCTGTCCAACCCTTAGGGAGTCGAGAGTCCCTGGCTCCTGCATCTTGAAAGCCCCTCCAACAAAAACCGCTCTGAGATGAGTGTTCCTCGATGTGTACTGCAGATCTGCTGCGGCAAGCTGACGTTGCCTGGCTACCTTTGTCCTGGGTCAGGTTTGAAGCAGCATGAATGTTTTACACCTAACTGTTTCCTGAGCTACTACGTCTCTGCAGAAGTAGATTTATCCAAGGCTACACCTAGTGGTTTGAAAGCAGTTAGGTAAAACTGTCCGTTGTAGGATTTATCGCTATTGGATATATATATGTACTTTTTTATCTGCTTGTAACATTGGAGGATATTTTGTGAATTACTTTAAATTATCCTCTCTCCTCTCAGGAAGTTTATTGTAGGCTGTTTGCTAATTTGCAATAGATTGAGATTCACAGTCCCTGCCTGAGATCAAGCCACTGTGACTGTGTTGCTGGCAAGGCCGCAAATTACTTCTTACACCTAGCGCTGCCTCTTGTCTATCCCATTTCAAAGAGAGCAAGGATGCTGTTGTTGATTAAATTTTCTGCCTAGGTAAATGTCAGGAAGAATCGCTCTTTCAGAAGCAGCAAAAATAATGATGCCTCCTTCCATTGACCAAATTACAGATGGATACCCAATGTAGCGTGCTTGGTTACCCAGTAACAGGCTGCTTATCTCAGGCATCTCTAGCATCTAGGCTTTCTGCTGGAGGGCCAAGAGACTCATTTGCAAAGCCCCTCTGCTGCTATCTTGCACTATTTATTTTGGCATGGCTGGCAATTGAAATATGTTATTTTTGAGGCTGTTGGGGAACTTTTCCATCCCATATGAAGACGGCTGATTCCCTTTTCAGTGGTGTATCTGCTTCTGCTGTTTCTTCTCTCGTTTGCTAGGGAGAACTTAAAAACTAGATGTGGGGTTAGATTTTTCTCAATTGCACTGATCAGAGCTATTAACTGCTGATTCTCTGCTGGATTAGATGTCTTTCTACTTTAGGTATCAGATGTGATTCTTATTGAGTTTTTTTTTTTTTTTTTCTGTAACAGCCAATAGCAGAGATGGGTGATGGATAAGTAGCATGTGAATGCGCTGTGAGCCGTCAGCCAGGCTGAAACTCCCAGGGTTCACAAACATGTGAGCTGCTGTAGAAATGTATGTTTTTGGAATTCAGTGAAACTCCTGAATTTTATTCCAGACTTTTTCCAGTACTCTTTGAAGCAACTCGTCCTCCTTTTCAAGTTAAAAAAAGTGTTTTTCCTAGCAAGAATGGGGTTGTAAGTATATAGAAAAAGGGGGTCTTGTTCTTTCTTGCTTTTTTCTTCTAACCTATACTTCTAATGATATTTTAAAGCATTAATTTGATGAAATTGCGCTATGTATAAATATCCCATTAAGTCTACTTGTCCTGCAAGTATATATGCAGTACTTGCTTGCAGTAGGGCAGTTGACTTTTAAAGAAATCAGAGACATTCACCATTAATTTTTCTCTCTGAAAGCAGTATTGTCTAGTAAAATATATTTTTATTCTGCTTATTTCTGATCACAGTGAACATTATTTTAGTACAAAACTGCTGTAAATATTACAAGGAAAATCAGCCTTACAACAGCTCTGTTAATAATAACTAGCTTGTTCATGTACAGGTTGAAATATTTGCTTTAAAAAACATAAAATTGCATTCTTACAGGTGGCTTTTTTTTTTTTTTTTTTTTGGAGAACAAAGTGAAATTAAGTTTATTGGGTGAGTAGCTTTTCAGACTGCAGGCCTTGCTAGAGGAGGATAGCGTGGCGAAACGGCTGCCTTTTCTGCTTGTGGGTATTCATTAATCAGAAACAGTAGTGGCCAAAAATCTTAATGCAAGTTCCTGCTCATCAGTTGTGTTGGAGTACTGTGTGCTGTTGTGGGAGGTGCACTAATAGGATCCTAGGCTGCTTGTTGTACACCGTGGTCCACCAGTAAGTGCAAAACTGCTATGGGGGTATCGCAGAAATTCCAAAAATTAGGAAATTTTAAACAACAAGTTGGTATTATGTGATTGAACAGCTGAGGACTTAAAAACAACAACAACAAAAAAACCCAGAAAAGCCTTTTTAATATATTTAAAAAAATTTTTTAAGGGCTGTAAAATTCTTCTTAAATTTACTTAGACTTTTTTGCATTTAGGTAATTAAAGCCTGCAGTCCAGACCTGACTGTTCTTGGCTCGGCTGCTGTTTTGCAGGTCTTGCCTTCCCTCTCTGGAAGCTTAAATTTTCTTTGAATTATTTCTGTATAAAAACTTCAGAGGTGAGAAGCTGATTCTCATTAACACTAAGTCCTTTTATTTTGCTCTGCCAGTGGAGAAAAGATTATAAATTATTTTATCCGTTTTAACCGGTCAGAGCTCTGTGGCGAAATCTTTGAATGAAAATTGGGTCCAATATCTGATGTTAGCTACTAATAAAGGTGGTAGCTAGATCAAGATGTCGCATGGAGAAGATCGCTTTGAGCCTTGCTCCACATCTCTCAATGGATGACAGCAGTGATCCAGTTTGAAATGTATCATCTTCTAATTTAATTATAAATAAATATATAAGTGCTTTTCCCTGGTGCATGGTTACCTATGTGATCGTCTGCTGTTTTACAGAGTTAAAAGTGTTACTAAAATTCAAGTATGTTGCAACTAACTTTTTTGTCGGCATCATCTTGTGCAAGCCAACTTCCCAGGGGATGATCAGATAGGTTTGCTCTCGTCGGATTTGTTTTGATTCATTCACTGGAGATCGTCTTAGGGGCAATTCAGGAATAAACTAACCAGCGCCCCAAGCTCGGGTGCTTTCGGGAGCAGAAATTTCCAATGTTGTCTGGGGACCTTTGGGGGACGTCATTTCTTTTGGGGGAGGGCTGTTTCTGTGATGGCGACATATGTTCAGTGATTGCGGATCGAAGAGGCGGCGGTGCCTTTCCGGCACGCGGCGGAGCGGCTGGTGGGCTCGTTGCACTGCGCTGGGTTCCTCGCCTCCGAGAGCGGGACGATGTGGAGTGATCCTGCAAAGGCTGCGCCCTGCCTCGAATTCACAGCCTCGCGTGCACTGAACTTACCAACTGCGCTTAAGTGAGTAATAATCGGGTCCTTTTGAGTTTTATCCTGCACAAAGATACTCTCGTGAGAAATACGTACCACACAACATGATGAAAATAGTGAGGAAAATGAGCATCAGCTCCTATTTGTTTAGAGCCTATGAATATCGGGTCTTTCTTAGAGGACGCTGTCTGGGTCGCGCTGTCGGAAAACTTAAGCTCTTTCTAGAAAAATCTCTCTCTAGCAACAGGTCCTGGGTCGTGAGTGAGGTACGTCTCACTAAGTTGGAGGATAAAATGCTTGAAACCTAATACGTGGTCACAGTGCCTGCTTGGGTGCTGGGTGCTGGACGACGTTGCCTGCTGCTGCAGCCGCTCTCCGGGCAGCGGCGTAGCGGGAGGTGCGGGCCCGCAGGCTGCCTCTGCGGCCGCCCAGTGCGCCGGTGGCCTCCCGAAAGGGCAAAGCCGAGCTGCGTCACGCCGGCTTCAAACGCACCTTTCACGCGTATGAAACAACGCAGTGCTAGAGGACGTATTTGTAGCCCCTTGTCTCTTGTTTTGTACTTATCGCAAATGGCGGGAAAGGATTTTGTGGAGAAAAAGAGCTAATGAGTCCTTTCGGGTTAAGTATTTATAGCTTTGGCTTCATGGCAGATGAAATACTACCATTGCTGCGGTAGTACCTAAGATTTCAGTATGTATTTATGCAGATAATAGAGACTGTTTTGCAGGAAAAAAGCAACAGAGCTGCTTACCAGTTTTCAGAAATCAACCCTGAAATAGGAGAGTAGAGAAAAAGTTGCTATAGACCGGCCCAGAGTCGTCCCCTCGCATCTGTGCCTCAGAGGGCTCTCACGGCTCCCTAAAGTGCCGTAGCGGGATATGGAAAACTTACAGTGCTCCTATTTGTGCTACTAAAGGTGGTTATTAGGTTGATGTTTTGAGCAGAAGTTGAAGCGGTGCTTCCCCCTCGCGTATGCCCATTCCTGTTGCCCGACCCTGGGCCAGGCGCAGAGGTCCGAGGAGCTCTCGCTCCTGGACGCTCGACGCGCCCGCGGTCCCCCCCGAGCTGCGAGCAGCAACGTGGCCTGCCCTTCTAGGCATGCCTGAGAACCAGGAAATCCAGCCTGAGAGCTGGATAACAGTCTTGTAAATGTGATTATTAAATATTATTTAAAGAAAACACTTCTATTAGCCTTGCTTACTTTTTATGAGATGCAGAGAAATGATTATTTAGTAATTTGTTTTAGTGGCTGAGACAGATACTAAGTAGAAGGATCTGCATCGGACCACAGCGGTCTCCGCTAAGCGGTGTTGAGGGTGGGAAGGCGTTCTCCGAATTACGTTTGCCTTCTGACTCGGGTGTCCTGGTGCATCTGTGAAAGGGATGTGGTGAAAGGACTTGGCTGGCGATTGCAAAAAGGAAATTTCTGAATGTAAAATGCACACCCCTTTCTGTGGGGGGAGGAATACGGGGAAATGAATCGCTAAACCTTGCAGGATGAAATGAATGTGAATGACCTCAATTCACATAGTGTTTTCTTATCTTTTCAATTTAATAAAATCTTCTGATTATACATAAGAACCTTACATTAAAAACCAAGCTAGTTAAGCAAGAAAGCACAGCTGAAAAATTTTCAGGAAGTTATGATCATCTGATTTGACACACTGAGTATCTTGATCTACAAGATATTTTGCTTTTGGCTTTGCTTTTAGCTGCAAGAATCTGCCTTGGCTGCAGAAACTCATTTATGACTCTGATGTTAATTGGCCTGTGTTAAATATTTATCCTGAACTGTCCAGACACAGAAGCTGGATGCATGGTCCTGCATTTATTTTCTTAGGGCTATGTACTGGCTCTGTGTATGCACTTTTTAGGCTGCTCCTTCCATGCTTAAATATATAGGCACTTCTGCTGCTTGATCCCTGGAGCAGGTATATGTGGATGTGTGAGGCCATGGGAAACTTTGCCCTTGCATTGGCCTTATTACAGAGAGGGAGAAGCATGGATACCTTTGTTGGCCACTTCTGGCCCAAAGAAGTCGGGAACATGTCTAGAAAATACCAGAAATCTATTCTGAGTTTTCACTTGAAATAAGGCAAGCGTTTACAATTAGCGTATTTATTCCTATCCCCTGCACCGTGGTCTGTGTTAGGCTTCCTACCTTAGTGGGTTTGAGCGTGGTTGGTGCTTTGCCCGGGAGACCAGCAGGAACTGGTGGAGGCTCGGCGGCTCGTTCCGTGGGTAGCGGTGCTGCGGCCCCAACCCGCGTGGGAGACGCACGCCACCTTTGCGGTCTTGTGGGGGATGCCCGCTTAGTTTTTGCAAGCTAGGAGATTTCCTGCCACATTTTTGTAAAACCAGAAGCCTTGATATGAGGGAAGCAGGGCAGTAGGGGATGTGGAATGAGCCTATTTTTCACATCTGAGAAGTGCCTTGGGATCTGATATTGGTGAGAATTTGTCCATCGGAGCTTTTTTTCAGATGCATCCCAGAGGTTTTCTTGAGCAGGAGCCTGATACACAAGTGAGAAGTTAACCAAGGGAAGGAATTATAAAACCCAGTCAAGGAAGTGAAGGCTGGGAGGTGCAGTTCCCCTACGTTGAACTTGCATGCGTGGGGAAGGGAGGGGTAGGATTGCCCAACAGTTCTGACAAACATTTCCTGATCACAAGTTGATTTTCATTCATGCTTGCAATATTTGATACCTGAGCAGCTTGTTTCAAAAGTACCTAATTATGCAATGTAGATAAACTGTGGCTATTCTCAGAGAAAGCTGTGGTGGGGAAATGGTATGAAGATGATAGTACTTTACTTGGGTTTTTATAATGGTTATAAAATCTCAGGTCTTTCCGACAGTTCTCCATGATGCACAAAGTCCTCAATAAACAGCGTTTGGTCACTATCTGACTCCCTTCTAGCATCTGTCACTATATAAGCACAGCCTGTTACCAGTCTTATCTTTGTGAGTAAGATAACTTGATATAGCCTAAATTAAACAATTAATGAGATATTAAACGGACTAAATATACCAGTAATATATTGCTCATCACTTTGTGATCTGGCATAAAGCTGGAATGTTTCAGATTATGTTTGTGTTGTGCTTGATTCTGCCAAGCAAACGTTAGCCTTTGTGTTATACAGAACCCCAGTCCGGCTCCCACTTCGGCGAAATGGAAAGCTGCCACTGCTGTGAATGGATGTTGGATCGGCCCCAGAGTAGTGGGGAGATGTGGTAGTCGCTGGAGTGAAAGTCGCTGATTGGACTCGTTTTCAGTCCTTTGGCTTGTGTTGGGACAACTGGGGTGACCATTGCTTGCATTTTTGATCACATCTATTAAATCAACCAGTGGTACTTTGAAACCGCTTGGCAAACTTGACTTTAGCTTTGCAATTTTTTATGCTTTAATACATTAGAGTCATTACAAAGTAATGAAATGTAGCGTATTCATAACCAATTTTGGAACTAAAGGAATAAGTAAGGCTTCTGGATGTCAGGCCATTATCTTGAAGGACTGTCAAGCTGCTCAGGATGGCATCTGACAATACATGAGGTGCCTGCAGGCTTCATCCACTCTTAGGAGACAAGCCAGTTTGCTTGTGTTGCAGGAACATACTCAGCATGTCACAAAGTTGTCACTCCTCTAGCAGAGGAGATAAGGAAAGCTGTCTTCTGTCAAGATCTCCCCTCTCCTATTCCTCTCCAAAATTTAAAATAAAGTCAAGTCTGTTGTGGAATCGTAGCAGGGATGGGGATGCAAAGGTTTGAAATAATGTCTTAAAGGTTTTGTACCAGGACTTGAAGCCTTTATTTACCATCATTCTTGGTGCATGTGTGACAGTCTGTTGGAAGGTCCAGGATGCTTGTTTGCAGCAGAAGACATGTTCAAGTAATACATGAGTATTACTGCAACAGTGGTGCCTGCGTCACATTGCCTATTTTCTGTTACGAGTTTCATGTGGGTTAGAGCATTGAAGGAATGAAGCATGCATGTGGCTGAGTTTAGAAGCTGAGAGCAAGGCTGTTAGGACAGCAAGTTGTGTCCCACTTAAGTTTTTAAAGTAGATAATAAATGACCAAGTCTGTTTTGTAGTGGAGAACAAGTCGATTTGTACCAGAGAGGGGAAGTAGAAATGCCATGAAGGGAACTTGTTTCATTCAGTATTTCTTACCTTGGAGAAGTTGAGTTGCACTTAGTGCCCTTAGATTGTCTACAGCTGGCTAGAAACGTGTTGGTGGAGGAAGGTACTGTGTTTGGTTGCACAGCAGCAGTTGATTCCATCATTCGGATTTACCGTAATGACGTTTAAAACCGTGGTTAGTCATGCGTTTCACTCTTTGGTATATTGACCTTTGTGCTTCAGCTGCCTCTGCTCAGTGCTTGGTAGGTCTTGCCCTCCCTATGGCTCCTACCAAAACTTACAGCTGCTTACAGGCAAGATTATGTATAAACCTAGTTTATATTCACTGTCTGCCTTTCTGGGATGAACCTGCAACCAGCTGAGTGTCTTACCTGGCAGCACGTCTGGGGATGAGCTAGCTGTGGACTTCTGTAGCAGTTCGATGTGTGGGTGGGTGGAGCGGACTGTTGCAGGAGGAGCTGGAGAAGCCTAGCTGTGCAACGAGCTGGACCAGTCCTCCTCCCGCCTGCACGCCGGGTGCTCTTCCGTGGGCGTAGACCTTGGTGTCGGTGCTGTCGTGTGTGGGCTTCTCCAGGTACTCTTGCTGTGCAAAGGCATGCTGGGACAGTTTGGGTTGCGTACCACGAGCAGACATCGTGCAAGTGCTTATGACCAGCAAGTTGCTGGTCAAGCTTCAGGCGTTTAAACCAATTTGAGTGATAGCATCTCTCTTCTCATCTCTATTGCTAGATACCTTATAGTAGGAGTAATGTATAATTAATAATATAAAAAATATTTATATATGTGTACATATAACAATCTTTATGTATTTCACAGCATTAAGAAGTGAAGATTAGAAACAAATCTGTCTTGCTTGTATTTGAATGAGGTTTCTTTTCTCGCAGCAGCTGCACAGAAGTTTAGCTGGCTGGCAGGGACCCTGCAGCAGCACTGTCACCTTGTCTGACAGTCATTACACCATTAACTGGCCTGTGATGTGTTGGGGAGTTGGAAACAAAGATGTTTTTAGATAGATCAGCTTACATATTGAAGCCTGCTGCTTGCTGTAGCACAGTCTCTGGTTTGTGGTGTGCTAAGAGCAACTGCACTACCAATCCAGGACAGAAAAATCTTGTTTAAGGAGGCAAACACAATGGTTAGACTTAATTAATCTAGGAAGAAAAGTAGATGACAAAAATTAGAACGTGTGAAACATTGTTTTGTATGAAGTGACACTTGGTACAAAATTTGAATGGCTATTTCAGGCACAAATCTCACAAATCCTAACTTTTTATTTTACTTTTTGTCCAGCTGCTCTTCAGGCCCTAAAGCGCAAGAAGAGGTACGAGAAGCAGCTTGCACAAATAGATGGCACATTATCAACAATTGAATTTCAGAGGGAAGCCCTTGAAAATGCCAACACGAACACTGAGGTGCTTAAGAATATGGGTTATGCTGCGAAAGCTATGAAAGCTGCTCATGACAACATGTAAGTCACTCCCTTCTGCATCGTTATGTATGACCTTCTCTTTAGTTTGTGGTTCATTTGATCTGCTGAATACTAAGTGTTTTATAACCAAAGATACAGCTAGACTAGCAAAACCTTATTTTGAAAGACTAGAACTTAAATGTGACTAAAAGCACTAGATATATTTGCTTGTTGACCAAAATGTGAAGTACCAACACTTTCTCAGTTCGGCAACATTTTGTATGACATGAAGCTGCTGATTGTAAATACTCTGTCCAGCAAAAGACGCCATCAGTGTAGTTTGAAGCAAATGGGAGTGTGTACTGGTTATAAGTACACCTAGTAGCAGCGAGAATTTTAAGCCTCAAAGGGAGACTTGTGCTTTTTTTTTCCCTGTGCAGTGGAGCTCTGCAGTAGAGTTTGTTTATGTAGCGTTAATTAAAGATAAACTACATTATGGGAATGTTGCGCTTACTCCAAAAGCAAGTATTGTAGAAGCAATATAATAGTGCTTGATCAGGGAATACAGCAAATTATGATTAATGCTAATAATACAAAACAAAACCTCTGTGTGAGGTCTTGGCATATGACTACTGTGAGTTAAGCTTTTAGGGAAAAATAACGTATCTATATATATGCATAATTTTGCTGTGACTGTGGGGTATTAAACTCAGACTTGCATTCCAAGTGTATTTCACACCATGATGTGGCATTGTTACAAAACCGGAAAATACAGTCTTAAGTGCCAGGTTGGGAAAGTGCTTGATTGCACTGAAACCTTTCCTTTGTTTTACAGGGATATCGATAAAGTAGATGAATTAATGCAGGACATTGCAGAACAGCAAGAACTGGCAGATGAGATTTCAACAGCCATCTCAAAGCCTGTAGGATTTGGGGAAGAATTTGATGAGGTATGCTTTGAATGTTCCTCTGTTTAAATGAAATCCTTAAGATCTGTCTAGGTATAGTATTAGGATATAAAATCTCTTCTGAAACTGGTTAATTGCTGCTTTTACCTGTGTGCACAGCAGCTGTGATCTTGACTTAATGCTAAGAATGATCTGGGTAGCCTAGTTAGAGAATGTTTGAATTTAAATTTTTTCCTTTCCACTGCTTCCTCCAAGCATGTGCAGGAATTCAGATGAAGATTTAGACCCATCTTCTCAGTCCACTCTGAACCTATGACTTTAAGCTATTTTCTGCAATAACATGACCAATCTGCTTGATAATAAATATGATCTAGAAATTTCTTTTTTTTCCTTTATAAAACTAGGATGAACTCATGGCAGAACTAGAGGAATTAGAGCAAGAAGAATTAGACAAAAACTTGCTGGAAATAAGTGGTCCTGAGACAGTACCACTACCAAATGTGCCCTCAATATCAATACCATCAAAGCCAGGTATGTGCGTACCTTTACCAAAAACATCTTGTTTTTTTGGCAAGTACATTAATTCAACTGCTAGCTCTACAGATTTGAGAGTCCTACCTGTAGGCAATACAGACGTTTCATGTGGAATTGTTTCGGGAATGATGAGGTACATCTAGTGCTGTCTCTCCATGGGGGTAACTCGCTTTTCATTAGATCCATGAAAATTAATAGCTAGCATACGGGAGCACTTATTGTGTATTTTAGCACTTCCAGTTTATCTACAGCATGGATGAGGCTCCAGATAGAGCTGGAGCTGTGGAAAAAGGAAGCTAGAGGGAGCATTCTGCCAGTTGCTGCTGACCCAACAGAGAAGTAATCTTGAAAAACAGACTAAGGAGGTGAAAGGAAGGGAGTGGAGTGAAAATTAATGGTTAGAACTAGTCTCGGGGTGGTTCAAATAGCCAGATACCATGCTTTCTGAATTTTATTTATTTTATCCAATCTCTGCTTTTATGGCTTTTGGGAGGAACTAACCTGGCTGTCATCAGTCCCCTCTTTGGGGGCAGCTGTGGCCTCCTCTAGCTAAGGTATGCCTATGCTTAAGCTAGACTACCAAAATTAGGGTCATGCTAGTCTTGGAGCAAGTACATCTAGGAAATTCTAGTTAGTGTGACGATACTACATGGAGAATGGACAGGAAATGTTTGTATTTACACAGACAATTCAAAGCTGCTGTTCTGTCTGGATTAATCACTCTTCTGTGAACTGGAAGTGATGTCTCATGAAATATAGCTGAGATGGAATATCTTTGGCATGCATTAATGGAATATGAAACTTTACTACTCTATTTCACTGAATCTGCCTTATTGTATTATAAATAGGTTGTATAATTTGTGGCTCTACTTTAGTGTGCTTGCCTAAGAAAGAAAAACTTTCAAAAAGCTAGAGGATGAATACTGTCTCAGTTGGTCAACATATCTGTAGTTATCCTGTTGCTTTTTCATGGCTGATAAGAAACTGTGAAAGAGCAGACACTGATATACAAGGTTCTGCTTTAGATGGTATACTGTGAAGCTAGTTGCCAGTGAGCTAGTTGTTTTATTTTGAAGTTATTGATTTTTGCATTATTTTTTTCTAGTTTTGTTTTGGTAGGCAGAACTGCTGAGAAATGTTGGTGACAAGGGAGTGAGTTATGTCACAATATCCTGAATCAGAGACTTGATCCAGATTCAGATTCAAAAACAGTGAAACTAGATTTAAGTAACATATGCATTACCTTTATACTTCATAGCTATGTTTTAATGAGGTTTATTCTCTTAAGTGTTGGTTGGGCATGGACATTAAAACACTGACTTGAAACTAAATGTGGCTTTTTTATGTTAGGTAGTAATGACTGCTAACTAGGCAGATGCATTATAATTATATACATATTTAAGCAACTATACAACATAATATAAGATTTATGTAAACATACCATTTCCTAACATAATAAAAATTGTAAAAAATATGAATGTGTTTACTAGATGAGTTTTTCTCAGGATTTATATTAAAGCTGCATTTGGATGGAAATTGGAATTCCATTAATGTATTAAAACAGCATGCTACTTGCTTTTTACACAGGGAATGTGGGGGGAAGCCTCCAAACAAGTCCTGTATTTAGAAGAATTTTGGGATTTGGAGGGGAGGATTTTTTTTTCAATTTTTTCACCAAAAATGTTTTTCATGTAGCATTGACTGAATATACCCTGGAATTAAAGGCTTTTTTCTGATCAGTGGGTCAGATTTTCAAAGGGTCAGATTTACCTAACAGTGTAGGTATGTGATTAATGCCTTTTAAACATAAGGAGTGTGTCTTCTGAAGTAGAGCCGATTCTATTGCATCCATATCTGTTGAATGGAAGATGATCACAAGCTTTTCTGCTTTTCTGGTCTCAGTGGCTGTCTGGATTTGGACTTAATCTGAATGAGAAAATTTTTCTGTTGCCTGCCAGCTAAACATGTCTAAAGTAATTCAGGCAAAAGCTGTTTTTGTTTAACAGAGACCAGAAAAGCTTATTTTAGGAAAAATAAATTCTGAACTTGCACAAATGATAATGTTTGAGTTTAACTTAAAGCTTACTCCGTTCCCTCTTACATAAATGGTTCATTCAGAATGGCACAAACCGTTCTGAGTGTGAATAATTTGACTCATTTTTTTTTCCCTCTTTTTGAAGCGTAGGTAAAAACACTGTCTGAAAATAACTACTTTTTGGATATTTTTCCAAAATTGTTGCAGCCATTTCTGGGTTAAAACCCTTTTGCTGAGTTAATGCTTTTCATTTCCAGAAACTGGATTTGTCTTATTATAAGAAACAGCAGCATTTGCTTCCCTGGTAAGAAGCAAACATGATAGCAGAGCAGCATATATAGACTGCAGCCTAATATCCACGTCCAGCCAGTTATTAGTGAGCGTGGCAAGAAGGGGAGTAGCACATACCTAGCGCTAGTTAGCTCATGCCGGTTCTCTCTGCAGCCACTTGAAGAGCTCGAACTATGATACAAAAGTTGAAGGTCTCCCAATCCTGAACATAGCTAGACCTCGAAGTGCACCAAATGAGTACTGGGTTTTGGACTTACTGATGTAGCAAGTAATTTAATTTTGTTTGAGAGAGAGAATGTAAAACTAGAAACTTGAGACCTCTCCCTGTGAGAAAGTATGTCCCCCCGAGGGATTCAGAAGCCAAAACCTCAGAGTTTTCTACTTTGAGGCTTGCCGATTATGGAAGATTGATAGATGCTGCTGATGTACCCATCCAAACCTACATGAATATTTGCAGTTGTTCCAAATAAGCCTCCCCCCCCCCCCCCCCCCCCCCCCCATTTACAGCGATAACATCAGAAGGCTTAGTCCTTGCTGGCTTTTTCGGAAGACATCTTTTACTTCAGTTGAAAAAGGTCTTGTGGGTTTTCTTTTTCTCTAATGGCATTTGGTGCTGTGCTCATTAGTTTGATTAGTTGCACAGAGGCTTTTGTCCTGCAAAAAATCAAGAAATTGCTGGATTCTGTCAAGGTTCCCACTCCTGATTGATTGCTTTTTTGTTACTTAGCAGGTAAGAAGAAAGAAGAGGAAGAGGATGATGACATGAAAGAGCTGGAAGCTTGGGCAGGAACCATGTAACCAGTAACTGGCTGAAAAAAAGACTTTGGTTGCCTGTTCTGGGTGCTAATGTGTTGTGTTGAAGAGAAAGTAAAAGCAAAATGTCTTTATCTTTAATTTTAACCCAAAGCAGTGGGAGTTGCATTGCTGTTTCTGCATAGCATGGGCTGCACAAAGGAAACAAAGGGGAGCAGGGGGAATTGCCTGCAGTTTAAGCAGTTGAATTTCTGTAAAAGGGTATTCGCAAAATTGAACATTCAGCTTTTGGACTATGCTAATGCCACTGTTGGATCTTCATCTTCTAAAATTTGGGCCATATTGAATTGAAATAAGCTGAAAAACAGTGTAATTTTAAGTCAGGTGATGTGCGTAGAAGTCTCGTAAGGCATTTAAAAAAAAAAAGGAAAAGTCATAAGCCGACAGTGATTTCTTATTGTGTTTAGGTGCTTTAGGTTTTTAGCTCTTTGCAGTTCATATTTATATCCCTTGACTGATGTGTGGCCAGCCTTGTGTTTGTCACTGCAACAATGTAGTCGCTATTCCCATTTTAATTGGTGATATTGATTTGCAATGGACAAATGCTGTTTTGGAAGCAGGGAAGATTTAAATTTCAGCTGTACATTTTTCTACATAGCACCGCAATGTTTATTGCTTTTTGTGATAATTGATAACCCACTCAGATACATGCACACAAGTATTTTAATTAAGAAACTACTATGGATTGCACTGTATTAAATATCTTGATTAATTTTCATCCCTGGCTACTGTCATCAATTCTGGGATGTTCAAGGAATCTGACTTTATAACTTATGCAGTTTGGTCTCTTTCTACATCAATGACATAGACTCTTTAATGCTAATTGATCTTTGGCTTGTGTGGCTCTGGGTTAGTTATTTAAAACTACAGCCTTAGCTGAGTAAAATAGCAGAGGGCTCCAATAGGTGCTTTCTTAGTGGAGTAATATTCTGGGCCACCATGTCAGAATCCGCAGTAAGGAGGAATCAAAGCTTAATTAACAACAGAAGCAACAGGTTTAAGGAGAGAGCTGAGAGCCTTGGCTTTATATTTTTTGTCATAGAAATGATATCTAATGTGCACCTTATTAACAGTCTTGTATTTTATAGCGCTGTTATTTTTATAGCATCTCAGGTGTAGTAAACTGTCTTAAGAGAAACATTCAGGTTTAGCTGGAAAAGGAAAAAAGAAAAAAAAAACCCATTGCATTGTTACTGCTTTTTGGCAGTTACTGATGCAGAAGCTCGGAAACTGTAAGCGACAGAGGCATCACCCGGCAACGCAGCTGTTTCCTGGGTTGTGTTTTCTTTCCAGTTCATTCAGCCAATTGCTTTAACTAAAGGAAGAACCTAGTTTGCACAGCAAGAAGAAAATGCAATAATAATCAAGTGTTGTGATTCCTGTTTACTCTTAGCCAGATGGCTGGGACAATCTTTCTCTTATAGCCAGCTTTTTTTCCCCTTTCTCGAGTAAGAAACGATCCTACAATTTATTAGTATGTCTGAGGATTAATCACCCTCTTTCTGCATTAAGTGTCGCTGCATTCCTTAGTGTGTTGCATAATATCAGTGAATAGCTGGAATTCTTGGAGTGAAACACTTTGTGCTTTGCTCGGACTCATTCTGTGGGCAAAACTTGTTTGTAAAGAACACCAAGATACAGTGTAGAAAGCAGCGTTTAACTATGAGCTGTCTTTCTGTAGCTGTGTACTCAGTGCCCATGGTTCCCCCTTTCCCAGGAAAGGCAGTCTGACTCCTGACAGGAAACTATTATCAATTAAGTTGCCCTCATTAGGGGGCAGCTGCATCTGCTTTTTCCTGCAGATCTCCTCTTGCATGCAAAAGGAGGCAAGGAGAAAAATGGGATCTGGATCTTTTCAGTTTGTGATTAACCCTTTTTTTCCCCCAACAGAGAAGAAAGGCATTGTTGCTTTTTCAGGTATGTATGATACTGACACATTTAAAGTAGGGCAAAAAAATATGGTCCAGGCTGAGGGACCTCATTACGTCTTTGCCCTTATAATGTTTTCAGCCTTTTACAGGGGGGATGGCTGTTATCTCTGTGGTGTGGGTAAAGAAACCAGGACGCTTCACTTATACTTTCACCCTAGGGAAGCACAGCAGTTTTACCAGAAGTGGCAGAGAAGCATTTTGTATTTTGTAGGTAAATGTCGTGTGTTTGGGGTGGGGGAGTTGGTATAGAAATCATTGCATGGTGACTGCTTAAAGGCTTGGGTTTTCAGTCACACAGAGTATCTGGTGTCTGCCTTTAGAAAAGGGGGAACAATGCAAAGAGCACTAGTAAAAGCAAGATCAGAGAGGTTGTGGTTAAGGTGGCTTTGCTTTCACTGGTTCTAATGTAAACCTCTGCACACTTCCTCCCCCAGGGCTGAAGAGTGCTATTGTGTTAGTACAGCAGGCTGTGCCACTCTCCAGTTTTCTACCTGATGAATTGCAAACAAGTTGTTAGCTTGTTAGTTAATGTGTCTTAGTAATGAGCCCTCACAAAGTGCTTCATGGGACTTCCCTGATGAGAGCAATCAAGAGACCTAGCTGAAGAGTGATTGGCCTTGCATGCAGATCCAGATGTGGTAGGAGCAAAGCAATGGCTCTTGGGAGGGGGGGAGGTGGGTAGGCAGCACACCAGGAACCATCTCAGGGTGTGGTGGGGGACATTATGCTGACTAAAATGTGTAATTCTTTTCTGGGTGCTTGAAGCATCTGAGCATTTGTGAGGGAAAGCATGACTTCTCCAGAAAGTCATCATACCCTTGTCTTTGCTTTTCCATGCAGGGAAATGCTGCCTGCCTCCCCAAGAGTGAGTGATGTGGCCCTGTTACCTGATGTTATGGACCTTGTGTGGACCAAAGGCTTTGCTGCCAGGCTTGCTGTGACTGTTACTGCATTCATAGGTTTGCCATTATTGCTTCTAGTTAAATGGCCTACTTTGTGGCTGTGAGGATAATAGCTCCAGTGCTGAGAGAATGAGGAGTTCTCTCTTCCCTCCAGTTGAAGTGTTTCAAATTCAGTGTGCGTGAGGCATGGAGTTCAGCATGTCAGCTGGCTGCATATGGCCCTGGTTCACTTTCCCAGCATGGCTGAGCCTGATCCCAGTGCCCTTTGCTCTGAGCACCTTTGGGGTAGCAGTTCATTAGCGTGGTCGCCTCATTAATGGGTTGGGGTATGACTGTTCCCTAAGTCCCTATGCAGCACCTTTGTCCTCAGCTAAGGAAGGTGGATTTGGAAGTGGTTGGGGTGGGGGCAGGAGAAGAGCTTGTGTTTGCATACTGCAGTTGGGAGTCTGTGGTTGAACAGGCAATGCTGATGTGTGGGGCTGAGCTGTGATCCTGGCAGTTGGTGCAGAGGTAGCAAAGAGGTGATGGGAATCAGTCGGGATAGGGAAAGCAGGTGGAGCAGTGTGCCCTGAGAAGGGAACAGTGGAGAAGATGAGGAGCAAACCAGATAACATAGTCCTTGTCTGATGTGTAAGGTGTTTTTCTGTGCATTTGCCTTTCCCTGAGCAACTCCTGAGTGTGTTTTGCAATGAGCAGGGAAGCCGGAGGCATTTTGACCTTGGTGGCCTTTGTTTCGGTTTTGGTAACTCAAGTGAATAAACAGGCCGAGATGGTGTCTCCACTGTGTTTGTACTGTGAGGGGAGGGAGCAGGAGCGCTTGCCTAGCTCTCTGCAGGACATGGCTTTTCAATTAGGAATAAAAGCTAATGACTGTCACTTAGTGCCAGAAATCAGCTGCCATGTTTTCCCTGGAGACTTCCTTTCCCCTGTCTGAAATGTTAGCTACTATCCCACCCCTGTCATTGTCCCACCTCTAACGGCCTCTCATCACGTGGCTGTAAAGCTCTGAGATCCCCCCTCAGGACCTAGTGCTGATCTGGGGGACAGCTGAGTCTTATTTCAGTGCCAAATAAACCCTACTTCCAGCTCTCCGTGGCCTCACAGCAAGGTGGTAGGGCTCCTTGGTGCTCTCTCTCTTTGCCCCCAGGGTCTTTGATACAGATTATTGTCCCATTGATTCTTTCTCCAGTTTTCTTCCTCCTTTATTGGCCTTCAGGCCCTGGACTCCTGCTCTGTGTCTCACTGCTGGGTTTTCTTGCAGGTCAGGTGGGTGCCCTGGGCTGAGCTCCTCAGGAGCAGTGGATGTGGGTGCTACGAGGTCTGTGCTAGCCTGCCTCTCCCTTACAGAGCTAGGAGCCCTGCCTGCCTCTCGTTGGGAGGAGGTTGGTGCCCCATCCGTGTGTTTTGGCAGTGAAGAACCGGTGTCCCCTGGTCAGCCTTGCCCTGGAGGTTTTCACCTGGATTTACCTTTTTCCTCCTCTTCTCTACCCTGCACCTACCTAACCCGCAGCCTTCGTTATTCTCTGGTATGGAAACCCATCAAGCCCTCCTGCGACACTGCAGCTCCTCTGTTCCCGGCCACAGCCCCTGCTGCACTGTCAGCTCTGGTGTCCGGAGAGCATCCCCATCACCCCGTGATGGGAAAAGTGCCCTGTGCATCGCTGGTGCCAAGTGAGTGTCTCCTCCACCTTTGCCTTGGACGCAGGGAGCACAGGAAGAGCAGGGGACGTGCAAGGAACAGGCGGTCTCTCCGTGGCTGTCCTGGGCTGCTGGCACCAGCCCTGGGGAGTGCCTGAGATTGCCAAGGGCTTGTCCAAATCTCTGCCACACTCTGGCATATGGCACAGAGTGTGGCAGCTTGTTTGGTTACTATGGCAATGTCACTTTATCCCCAGAGACCCGGCTCACCAGTTGCAACTCTCGCTAATCCCTTTGCAGATGTATTTTTAAATCTGGAACTTTTCTTTAAAAATGATCAGCCTATTGAAGCCTCTGAATGCAGAGTATTTATGAAATTAGCTTGCCTATAAGAATGAATTTCTTCTCAGTCAAGAGGTGTAATACCATTAATTGATATAATAGGTTAAACCCTTTTATTATGACTCTGCTGAGAGGATCTGGAACTTGACATTTGTATGCCACGTGCTCAGCTCCCTTTCTCCCCTGCTAGTTATTTTTATCATTATTTTGGTCCTCATTACAAAACTGCACACTGCTCATCTGGAAAGCTCTTCCCTTCTAAATCCTGCTCGCATTCAGCTTACGCTCAACCCCGTGGCAAGGAAAAGAGCTCTCTTGATTTAATTTTCAAACATGAAGGTCTGTTAAATCAAGGTGATGCTTTCCAGATCTCATGGCTCTCAGCAGCCCATCCCCTTCCTCCCCCCTCTGGTTCTGGGCATTTCAGCTCTGCCAGCTCTCTCCAGAGTCTGGAGCTGGTCAGCTGGCAGAATTTGGAGATGACCCTTCGAGGCTTTGTCTGAGGCTTCCCCTTGTCTTGGCTATGTGATGGGAACCCCGTGATGTCCTTGCATGTGTCAGCTTGGAGCTGTGGTCAAGAACATCCCTTGTTGGCTGTCCTGGGGTGGGACCTTGCAGCCCTGGCTGATGCAGGAGAAGAGGAAAGTTCCTGTGCGTGAGGGGCAAAGTGGGGACACGTGGCCGGTTCCAGATGCCTGTTCCAGAGCTGGATCCAGAAGCTGGTTTAGCTCCTGACCTTTCTGCCCTGGCCAGCTCATGTCACCCATTCCAGCCCTTCTTGGGTTTCTCCTGCCCTTTTGTTTGTAGTTATTTGCCTCCGATCCTCTTCTCACTACCTGCTAGGCTAATGGGGTGAAGTTCACCGCCCTCTTCCATGATCAGCCCCGTGCATGTGACATGAAGGAGCTTGGCTGGGAGGTGAGGAGAGTGTTCAGCAGACAGGAGGGTTGCGACATGCAGGGCCAAACGGCTTGAGCAGGGAGTGCCGAGAGCCCAGATTGCCCCCATCCCTGATGAGTTCCTAAAATTAACTGCCTTGGCCTTCCTGGCAGGTGGGGATGGCTGTGCTGAGGGCTCTGGTAGTGGCACCAGAGAGAGAGCTTTGGGGTGGTGGTTTGGGGATCAGGTGGAACAAAGACTTCTATGGCCTTTTGGGGCTAGGATGGGCAGTGCCCCAGCCTTAGGGTCCCAAATGGGGCACCAGTGGAGCATAGGCTGGGCTATGAGGCACAGAGTTACAGCCCAAAATGTTATACTGCTGCCCTAGGCTGTCCGGTGCTCTCTGCTGTGCGTGCATGCACACTTGTGCACACTTATACACCTGCATGCACACACACACCACCCCTCTGCATGCTGCACTCAGCCTGGCATGTGACAATGCAATTTATAAACAGTAGTGCACTATGTAAGAGGATTAAATCAGCTAATACCATTGGAGTGCAATATCGTACTTGAACGCTTGGAGGCAAAACTGCATCTCTGGACACACAGCTGATGCCACAGCCCCCTGCTCTGTCTCCTGCTCCCACTTCCCTGCTCTGGCCCGGCTCCTAGGGTGGCTGCTAGGGCTGGGGGTGCACGTGTGGCCCGAGGGACCCCTTCCCCAGCTCCTCCTTCCCCTTTTGGGGGAAGGCACTAACCCCTGGCTCCCGGGTTTTGCTTGGGAGCAGGGTGCTGGCCTGAAGGTCCTGCTCAGCCTCCCTGCAGTGACAGGCTGGGGCAGCACAGCTGCTTTTGCTGAGCCTGGGGGCTCTGTAGGCAGCTGAGCCGCTGCCGTGCTTCCTGCTGTTGAGCAGAGAGGAGGCAGGCCCGGGGCAGTGCTGGCAGCCCCCTCATTGAGCGGTGCTCGCTGCGACCTAGCAGCCCATGGGGCTTGGTGCACGTGTCCTGCAGCAGAGCCCCAGCTCCCGCGCTTCACTTTCCTTGTGCCTTCGTCAAGGAGGCCACGCGAGCGAGACCCCCAGCAGCTGCTGGGGGAAGGGGCAGCAAGGCTGGGGCCATGATGGCAGGCAGCGTGGCGCGGGAGCCCAGCCGCCCCTTGGCATCCCACGGGGCCGAGCGAGTGTCTGTGCCAGGGAGGTCTGTGGCTGAAGCTCTGCGAGGTGAGGCTCCTGGCGAGGCCTTGCTTTCCCCTTGCTGTCCCGCTTCGCTGATGTGCGAGGGTCGGGCTCCTGCTGGAAGGTTTCTCCGGGAGCGCTTGCCAGCAGAGGGCAATGCCGGGATGGGTTTCCACCTCCGCGCAGCTCTGCTGCGAGCCGGGCCACCGTGTCGGGGAGGCCGCCGCGGGCAGGAGGAGGGAGCAACTGCTTTGGCTGGGAGGATGAGCCCACCTGCCAGGCTGGGCCGCGGCACTGCTGCCCCCTTGACACTTTCCTGCTGCCCTGGGGAGGCTGTGGGCCCATGTCCTGCTGGGGAGCGGCGGCGATGGCAGCTTTAACATGAGGCCAGAGTGTGCTGAGCTGCACCCTCCATCCCTTCGGGAAGCGGCTGGCTGGGCGTTTGCTCCTCGCCCACGCTCCTGTACTGTCGGTGGAGCCAACAACATCCTTCCAGACCCTGAGTCTGCTAAAACCCACCAGTCTGCATGTAGCAGGCTGTGGCAGGGCAGCCCTGGGTTGTGGGTGCCAGGTTTGGGGATCCAAGGCTGCTGCTCCCCTGCTTGCTCCTTTCTTAAGCAAAGCCTGTTGTCCCTTTGCATTTAATTCTTTTATTTTGCCCCTCAGTGAAGCTGCAGTTCTTAATGCTGCCATGAGCATAACCCTCTCCCCAAAGCTGAGAAAGCCTGGCTGGACTCACAGTCTGCATGTTCCAAGATTATATGTATACCTCTTTGCTTCCAGGGAAGACGTTTGCCTCATTCTTACAAAAAGACCTGGACAAGGAGGCCTGTTCCATCATAAATAAAATACTTGCTGTCTCTGTTATTAAATGTATACCTGTTCCAGCATCAATTATGGATAAGGAGCGTTATTGGCCCCAACACTTGGGGCTGGAGGCAAAAGCCTGCTTGCTGGTTAGAAAATGGTCAGGGTGAAACATCCTGAGCCCTCGTCCTTGGCCGTTCTGGGATGCGGCCTCTGCCCTCAGGAATGACTGGCTCTAGGGTGCCCTCGCTCCTCTCCGTCCTGCTGGAAGGTGCTGGGGGAAGGTGGGCAGCTGCAGAAGGGTTTCTTCTTGGGAAGAGCAGGCATCCTTATGCCTGGCCCTAGTGTTGATGCCAGCACAAGCCCTCACCCATGCTGGCCTAGGACACTGTCTGAAATGTCCATGCTGATTTATGACTAGCAATCCACGTCCAAACGTCTCTGAAGGTGGTTCAGGTTCCCTGAAGAGAGGTCTGCCTCGCCCCTACCCTGCACAGAGGTGAATCCTGGCTCGATCCCTCCCGAAGGCAACATGAAAGCCCTGCTGTCGCCTTGCTGGGGGCTGGTGGGGAGCAAGCGTCCCCTTGTGCACTGCCCCAACCTCACCTGGGGCAGGTGCTTGCTCTTAAGACTGGCCACGGCTGACATGGGAGACAGACCTAGGTGCTCCCAGAGGGATGCGATATCCCCGCTCAGTGAGAGGGAGGAATTTCTCCGGGGAAAGAGAGAGATGTGGGCAGAGACAGGGGATTAAATAGCAACAGGGAAACCTTATCACAGAAGATGTCTGCTCTAAGGGGATCACAAGAGAAAGAGATGGTCCAAGAGATGATCTCATGGACACCGTGAGAAGGATGAAATTCCAGCTGTTTGGCCACATCTGTCTGGCAAACATGACTACCTGCTGCTGGCTGAAGCACGCAACAGTGGAGAGGGGAAGGAGAGCAGGTCCAGAGCTGTTTGTCCCTTATGAGGTCTTGTAGGCTCTGCGAGGAACCACAAGTCTTAGAGAAATGACCTGCTCCAATTCTCCCAAGCTAGATTTCACTCTGAAACCTAATGATGGCAATGCAAATGATAGCAGCCTTGCAGAGCTGGTTGCTCTACCAGCAATATCCAAAGGCTCTGTGTTTGTGCACTGAGCATGGGACTGAGCAGAACTTGGAGTGCTCATCTTGTCTGAACCTGTGTCCTGAGCAGCTCTTTTTCCTTTGATAGTCATCTCCTTGGGTGTAACACCCCAGGGATGGTGCTGGGTGCTCCATGCTTTGGTGGAGACTCTTCCTGCTCTTGTGTCCACCCATCCCATCCCTGCTCCCTCGGGGCTGGAGGGTCAGGTCTTGGTTGCGCCCTGGGGGTAGGAAGGACACCTGCGTAGCTGGTGGGGCCAGCGCGCCAGGCTCAGCACGGGCGTATTCACTGTGACCGAGCTGCCCCCTTCATGCTAGGTGTGAGACAAAACCTCAGCCACGCTGCCCGTCCCACTGCGTGTAGCCCTGTGCCATCCTTGCTCCACACCTGCGTTGTGCTCTCGCCGAGGTGCGAGGGCCAGAGCGCTCTCTCTTCAAACCCCACTGCCAAAACCCCGCTGGCAAGAGAGCTGCCTGAGGGTCCAATCCCCCGGCGCAGAAAATGCAAGTGTTTCTTACTCGTCTCCGTTAACAAAAAGCATCCCTATATCCTACCCCTGCTCCAGGTGCATCGCAAACAACTACGTCAAAGTAAAACCTTCAGGGCCCTGTCGCTACCAGTGATGATGCTGAGATACAATGTAAAAGGCACTTATTTATTGCAGGGAAGATATAATCCAAGGCTCTTCTTTCCCACCCTGGCAATGCACCTAAAATTTATACCTCCTTGAAGGCTGGAGGGCTATAAAGAGATTGTGGCGCACACAGGAATCTGGCCCATGCAATAAATCCTGGGCAGATCTGGCCAGCTTTCCGGGCCGCGGCGAATCTCCCGGTCCCTCCTCGCCCACGTGACTTGGAGGCTGCCCGACGCCGGGCTCGGCTCTCCCGCGGCGGGCGTTAAACGTCCGTCTGGCTTCAACGTCTCCTGCTTTGGAGGGTTTTTAACAGGCACCCAGGTGGCCCAGCTGGCACTGGACAGCGAGGGGCTCTGGTTTGGCTTGTTGGGTGTGAGTGCGCTGGTGTGAAAGAGGGGGGTGCTTGGCACCTGGGTGACCCTTTTGGATGGTCTCTATCCTGCGAGACCCTGGCTCTCACATCTCTGATAAGAAAAAAACCTGTATTTAGAGGAAAGCGAGTAAAAATTGCTCAAGGCCAGGTTTTCCAAGGTATTAGGGCTGATGCTGGGATGGTCAAAGGCTTCGTGGGGGCTCCGCTGACCTTGTGACAGTCCCCACGCTTCCTTCATACCTGCGGCTCCTCCGGCAGTTTCACCGTCCCGTTCTGGGTTATGTGGCTGGGAAGGACGCAGGGAAAAGCAGGTGCGTAGACAGAAGTGGTGTTGCAGAGGCTTGTTAATCATTTCTGTTTTATAGATGGGGAAACTGAGGCAGGGAGAGGCAGTATTGCCCGGTGGACAGGAGAGCAGGCAGCCGGAGAAGCCTGCGCTCGGTGAGGCCCTGCTGCCTTGGGACATGCGGTGCCTCTCCGGGTGCCACCTCGCGCCTCAACGGCATCCTGACGGGCAGCGCGTTTCTCCTGTGGCCCTAGTGTTAGCGTTGTTAAATCGCCCCTACGATCCTTCCTCTCCTTCTCCTCTGATGGAAAATTAGAGGGTGCAAATTTGCCACGTGGTTTTCTTGCACATTGCTGTAAGCGGAGCAACTACAGGCGCAAATGAAGGGTTTTAAACAACGAGCGTGCTACTGAGCGGGAGCGGGAAGCCCTTTGCCTCTGCGATGCTTTCAATTAGGCAGGGTTCGGAGCAGCTGCCAGCCCTGCCGCGGGGCACCACACAGCCCTCGCCAAGGCCACAGCTCCCCTCCGGGCCCTTCCGCTTGCCGGTGGGAGCGAGGGGGCGGCTTTGGGTGCGAACGGGCCGTTGCACCCGAAGGTAGAGCCGGATGATAGCAGCTTCACAGCGCCCTCCTCGTCTGCAGCCCGCTAGTGAATGCACGATATTTTACTTGCTTCCATCCTTGCATTTCTCGCTGGCTCTCTTCGCGCCTCCTCACCGGCAGGCACCATCGCTGCGGGGCCGCAAGCGAGAACGCTCCCTAATGTGACGCGTGCCGCCTACCTGGAGATGCCGGCACGTCGCCGGCCGGACGAGGCGGTGCTTGTGAGCAGACACGTGCGTCAGGGGGAGCGGTTAGCCATCCGTCATTCCTTTCCAACCAATGCTGGGTTTGATACGACAATCAGCGCTGACTTCTGCGTTAATTTGTGCTAGTTATTTACAAAACCGTTTTGGGTAGTCGTCCGTGTTTTGTGCAAAAGCAACAGCCGGTGGCCATCTCGGATGGTAATTTGGGCGGTAACTCTTAGCGTGGCGACAGTCCGGGAGGAAGATGGCAGCGAGGAGTCATTGCTGGCAGCTCCCAATTTCCTCGGGAAGTTACTCTGGTCGCCCTGGGGAGGGCTGTCAAGGGGCCGAGGGGTCCCCAGGCCTGCGGCGCGGCAGGCGGTGCCACCGGGGAGACCGGGGCCGGCTCCGGCTCCGCTCGCGGTGCTGAGCAGCGGCGCACGACGGGGGAGCCGCCAGGGCCGGGGCGTCCTGCTGGCCAGATGTGGCGGGGCCCAGCAGCGCCTGGGGCTTGCGCTGCTGGCCATGGCCCGGCCATCTCCTGGTCGCCGGGAAGGCCGGAGCCGTGGGCTGCGGATTCTGCTTTGGGCTCTCGGGAAGAGAGCCGCGGCCCACGGCAAGACAGCGGGAGCCCAGGGAGCAAAGCACCTTGGGATCCGTGGCGAGACTGGCGCTCCAAACTGGGTTTTTTTGTGCAACGCAAACCACGGCAGTGCTTGCGGCTGCAAACAGGAGTGTTAAGGCAAGCTGTGCTCTGGGCTCCCCCCGCCTTGGCCTCCTGGAAGACAAGGGCCTCTTTCGTCGCCAGATGAGGTGCGAAAGCCCGGGCGGCTTTTGCAGCCCTGGCTCCAATGGGAAGAGCAGGCGTGCGAATCCACGAGCTGTGGAGGAAAGCCTGGCCCCAGGGCACCACCAAGCAGCTGCGACAGCCACCTCGGAAATGTCAGCCGCAAGCAAGGTGCCTGGCATTTCAAAGCGATGACATTTGAACCAGCTGCAACACCGAGAGCTGTCTGCATTTCGGGTGCCGCGGGGAGGAGCGGCAGCAGCAGGCAGCCGTGGGGCTCAGCACCCCAGGCCCCGGCTTTTCTGGGCAGAGCGGTGGCTCCGCGCCGGCACTGGGGGCAACACGGGCACCCGCAGCCGGTGGCTGGGTGCTGCCGGGGGGCTTTTGCAGCTCTGCGGGCCAGAGTGTGTGCAGGGACCGAGGAGGAGTGGAGCCATCGCCGCGCCGGGAGAGCCCCGGCTGCCGCGGTTGGGGACACCTTGCCCCGGGACGGCACCAGCCTCCTCCCATGGCATGGGGAAGCATGGCTGGAGGCTGCGGGCCACCGGGGAGCCCTGTGCAAGGAAGCGCATGTGATTTTTATGGGTAGCCGAGGTTTTTCCCGGCGACACAGGGAAGAAAGGGGCTCCAAAAGACACGCTGGCAGCCTGGTCTGAGGCAACTTTCTCTTGTGGACGCCAGCTCCGAAGGCTGCCGTGCTCCTCGGCGGGGAGATGGGCCCCCACGTGCATCGTCAGGGCGGTTTGGGTGCCTTGGTGGTTTCAAGACACTGGACACAGCAGCGGCACTGAGCTGGGGTCGCTGCTGGATGCAGAGATCCCACAGCCAGCTGTGCCGCTCCTGGAAATCCAGGGAAAACCTCTGCTGGGAGAGCGGCAGTGAGCGATGGGGGTCTGGTGGCCGCTGCTGGGCCATCCCGGGCAGAAAGCAGGGAGTGATGGAGCAAAACCGAAGCCCAGGCACAAGCAGAGTCCCCGGGCAGAAGAGGCCGCCGGAGGGGGATCTGCCGGGGCTGCACCCCGCCGGGACAGCAGTTCAGAGGAGGGCATTTCCCCTTCGCCAGTATGAAACAAGTGTGCGGATCAGATCGCCCCGCTGAGCGTATTATAGGCTGCTGGTTTTATGCACCGGTAGGCTCCGTGGCTGTATAACGTGTAATTCACAATCAATTTACCCAAAGTGAAAATATGAAGGCGAGGAGAAAAAGAAAAAAAGAAACTTTTCAGTTTAACAGCTGGTAATGCCTCGATAGCTGCCACAGCTGGGCCATCAACTGCGCTTTAAAATCCAATATGTGACATTATTTCTCGGCCTCGCTCGGTTCAGTTTCACCTTGATCCTGGGCAAATATTGACAAGCGCCTATAATCCTGCTGCTACCGCACCAAAGAACTTTATTTTGTTTGCAGCGTGCTCAGGATCAACTGCATCCCCTGGGCAGGAGCTGAGCGGAGATGAGCGCAAAGCAGCTTGTTCCCTGCCTGTCCCGCGGCCGGAGGGGATGCACAGCGGCTTAATGGCCTCGATGCCTGAGGGGACCACGGCGGCCCCTATCCTGAGCTCCACTTCCCACCGCTGGAGCCTGAGCAAGGCTGCGAGATGCTGTAACGGATCATGGCAAAGAGAGAAACATCGCTCGGGTGGGAAAGCTCTGTGATTTTTGTTTAGATATTCACTCCAGGGCAATTTCTAAGTCAGCTTTTGGAATGAGCGGCAGGCCTTCCTGCGCCCACGACTTCCATCGCTTGAGTTTTAGGATCACCCACCGATCTCTCAGCGAGTCCAGGATGTGTTAAATCAGCTCCTCTCCCAGCTCAAAGCCTCACGTTATAGTTTCGAAGGTTTGGGGTGCTTTTGTTTTACCAATCCATCAAAACTCAAGTCCGGGGCAGGGAGAGCGATGGGCTGTGCTCTGCAGCACACACACCCGGCAACTGCTCCGGTTTCTCCTGGCCAGGGCTATCAGGCATCGCGTCGCTCCTGCGATGACCAGCGAGGCACCGGGGCTGGTGGGGCATCCCCGAGCCCGGCTGCGCCTCTGCGGGCTGCCGAGCACAGCGACGTCTTGGGCAGGGTGAACTGGCTCTGAGCTTTTGCTTCAAGCTTGATTGAGCCAAACATTGCAGCCAAGGCTGGGGGCAACTCTTTGCTTTTCCTTGCCTGGCCCAACAGAGCTGTGCGGCATTTGCGCTGAGCCGACAGCCGCTTCAGCGGCGTTCCTAGCCAGACGGCGTTCGGACTGCGGCACTCATCCCTTGAGCACGAGGGGCGCCGGGAGCCGCTGAGTCCCTTGCAGGCCGTTTTGGAGATGGCTCTGCACCCTGACGGCTGCAGCCGGCTCGGGGAGCGCCGGGCTGGCGAGTGAATCCCCGAGGCGAAATCACAGCGCTCGAATGGGAGAGGTCTGCCCTAGGGAACGTGGGGTCCCCTGGGTGCCGTAGCAAAACCAGGGGTCCCCTGGACCCCACGGCAAAGCTGGGCCCATGGTGGGGACCCACGGGGACCCTTTTCGCCCGGGGTGGCTGCTGTGGTGCCGCTGACAGTCGCTGGCCAGCGAAGGCTCACCGTAGCAGCGGGCTGAAGGCACCCACGTGCCAGGGCAGCTGCGGGCAGGGTGCAGCAGGGGACACCCTGCCCTCCAAGCCTCCCTGTCCTTGGCACATGACATATTCAGCGGCACTCAAATCTTTTGTTGGTTTGTCTTCTTATGGTGTATTTTTGAAAAATAGTATATGTGACAGGGAAGCCAAATTCCTACAGGTTGAAGCATTTAACTTCAGTTCGTCACCTGACATGATAATTTTGTTTGTAGAAAAAGTTTCTAATTTTATACTTATACTTTCCAAATAACGCTAAAGTGGCTCATTTTTGCAGTGAATAGAATAGCTGGGGCAACCCCAAATATTTTTTTCCAGGCTGATCGCAGCACCTGTGGCCTGAGCAAACCAGGGCCGAGCGCCCCGTGTCTCTGTGCGCAGAGCCGACCGCCCCGCTTGTGGCCGGGGCTGGCACAGCATGTGGAGAGGGGCAGGAGGAGGAGACCCCATCCTCGCTCTGAGTGCTTGATTCCTGCTCTCCCAGGACCTTGATGGAGGAATAATGCTGCTCCACGCAGTATTAATCACAGCCCAGGGTCCTAGGTTGACCTGGTCGAGACCAATCGTAGCTGGGGAAAAATGACATCTGTGGGTTGACCCGGCTGCAGCGTTCATTTTCTTCCAGGACAAAAGATCCAGTTGCCGACTTTGCGGCAATGCAAATGCCATGCTCTGTGGTTCAGCAGGACGCGGCGACACGTGGCCAAGGCACTGACCCTGCAAGCGGGGTGGCTCTCGCCATGCAGAGCCAGCCGATCAGGCAGACGGCGTCATTGCATCAGGGTAAGTCAGGGAGCTGTGGTCTGAATCAGGCCCTTGGATAGAGCCAGCGGCAAGCAAATTCCCACCCTCGTGTTGCTCTTCTCAGCCTTGCATCCTATCCCTCCGATTAAGATGGATTGCTTCTCTCATCACTTATCTACGGTGCATATATTAAAACACTTAACATAATTTAATCTTTTTAAAGTTCCACAGCATTGCTTGTTGAAATGCTGGGTAACATTGCTAATCTTCCTGATCTCTGCTCATTTAATTATCTTATCCCACACTTCACACTCCCCTTGCATCACCTCTAGGCTCTGCAGAGCCTGAAAAGCAGACCCTGGGGTGGCTCTCGGCATGAGGAGAGGGAGAAAAAAGCCGGTTACCCTGTCAGCTGGATAGAGTGAGGGCTTCACCTTCGGCTGGAGAACGTGTCTTTAGAGTCTCCCTTGAAAGCCTCACCTTAATTTAAAGTTTCCCTTCTGCATGCCACACCAGGGCGATGCTGGGAAGACTCATACATAAGTAAGTCTGTTGCAGAGAATTTTCCAGTTCATGACACTGGTGGCTGTGCTATAACAACTTGGCCAGGAGCTAAGGGCTACTCCGGGCTTGAATGTGTGTTTATTCTTCTGAGACCAAACAAGCAGCCCAACCACGCCGTTTGCTTGGGCCTGTATCTCTCCTGTTAGAAGAGCAGTGGCTGTGGGTCAACTGATTTTGCCCTCTAGTGTCACAGGAGAAGTAGCAGCAGAGGGTAACAATTTACCGTGATTATTTTACGAGGGCTACCTATAGTTGCAAGTGCGGAGTGCTTTCGTCTTAGCGCTGAAAGTCCTTCAAGCCCCGTGGGCAATCCTGGTTTCAGCAACCACCATCAAGAAACTAAAACCAATCCGGCAAAGGCGAGGAGCAATGGGGATCCACCCTGTTGCTGGCACTCCCGTCCTGGGCACTGACCAGGTCCCCAAAAACCAGCAGAAAATAACAATAATGAAATCCTGCCTCGCACTGCCTTTATAACTTATTTATGGCACAGGTGCAAAAAAAGTCTCCATATTTAATCAGCTCATTCCAAGCAGCCCAGTCGAGATGGGTTATACTGTTTCAACAGCTCAGGCTCCCAATTATGGAAATGTAGTATTATACATGTGGCGAGGAGCTGGCCACAGAAGAAAATTCTCTTCAGTGCGGTGGTGTGTGGTAATACATACTAATTAAGACAAATGTAATTACCCAGGCTGCAACTCATGCTTAACAAATTAGAACCGAAACACAGCAAACATGGAGAGAGAAGAAAAAGAGGCTTATGTCTTTGAAAAGCTCTGAGCCCCAGGCAAGAGCTCGGGCATCTTTTCAGGTCGGCAATGCATGAAATTGCCGAGGCGGAGGGAAAACTCCGCCGAGCTGGGCCGGACGGCCGTCTCCTCCACGCGTCCCCTTGGAGACCCTGTGTGGAATTCGTCCTGTTAGCAAGAGATGACTTTCCAGCTTCCCTCAGTATCGAAAAGTCTCTGCCACGAATTAAAGGGGCACCAAAAAAGAAAAAAAAAGCATGCATTTATTTACATACTGAGAACTTGGAGCTTCAAAATCAAACTGGGCATTCCCGCGCCTTGCAGAGAACCGCGAAGCGGCACTTTGCGAGGAGCTAGTGACAGGGCAAATAAATCCACGTTCTTAGTAGATGCCCACAGGGAGCAGTCCCATCCGTGCCCCTGGGCAGGGAGCAGCGGCGCCCGCGTTGCTCCGAGAGGCCATGGCCCAGCCGGAGGCTGTCATTTTGCAGGCTTGCTAGCCCAGGGGAGACCCCTGCTAGCTGAGGAGCTGGACTGATTCAGAAGGGCAGGTTTGCAGGCAAGTACCACTCAGGAGCGCTCTATGGTGGGCTAGGGGATGGCAGCAGGGCAGCCAAGGGTCCACGTGCCCTAGACACTGTGGGGACTTGGTGCTCCCTCTTTGCACAGTGTGTTTTTTCCCCCCTGCTCATTTTTTTACCGGAGGCTGGAGCTCCTCCTTGCTGTCTTCCTATGCTAGTCATAAAATAAGTTTAATGCAGGCCACATTAAAAATTCTCATTGCCTTTATGCACAGCCATAAACTAATCAAGGAGAGCTGACCTCTTGGTAAAATCCTGAGTTAAATCACTTTAGGTTTCCCATGGTAAATGGGGCTTTAATTGTTCTCTGGAAGGAGCTCCTGGTGAGAGCTTAATGCATTGATTCACTGGACAGGTGATAATGAGGACGGTGCAGCTGAGCTGCCCAGATTTCATACCAGCATATCCCCTGGCCCAGGTGCTGCGTGTTGATGTGCAGGAGCTCCCATGCCAGCACAGCTGCGCTCTCCTCCCTTGCCTGGGTATTTGCAAGCTGAGCTCAGGGTCCTCAGTGAGCGTCTTGCTTGGCTGTTTTTGGTCTCCCAGTTCAAATAAGCTGCCCCCCCATCAGCAGTTTAGTCTGGTGCAAATGTCCTGAAGTAGAGGCCTGGTTCAAGGAGAAAGATTCTTGGGAAACCAAGTTTCAGTGAAACCTTGCCACGTTTGGTGTGAACATCAGGAAGGGAATGAGACAGTGACTGTGTCTCGCTCCCCTGGAAAAGCAAAAAGAGGGTTTTGAGCACGCAGCTGAGAATGAGCAAACTCAACAGAGGAGTGGATGCTGCTGCAATGAGCAGGGCAGGGCAGGACCTTGCGCTTCTGCCCTTATATACTGGGGGGAAACTCTGGTGCATGCACTGGACCACCAGAAGGACTCACCGTGGTTTTCTGCGTGTAGATGTGGCCCTGTCTGCAAAGATGTTCCTGGCGGAGGTAAGAGTAGTTCCCGCGGCAGCTTGGCATTGCCAAACCCTTCCAGCTGTTTCTAGAGGAAGCAGCTTCTGGAAATGCCTTCCTCTGCAAACACTATCCTCCACCCTCTCCCTGCCCTGGTTAACGTTTGCCTTTTGGAAAAGCACAAGGTGACGGTCAGGCCCGGCTGCCTGGAGGCAGGTCCTAGTCGGAGGACCTGGGGTTGCTCTGCCTGGAGCCCAGCTTGTCTGAATTCGCTTAGCAGGAGTGAATGCATTCATTATCTTGCGGTTTCCACTCACAAAAGGATATTTGCAAAGGGATGTTAAAAAGCAGATTAATGAGCAAGACATTAAGAATTAAAACAATAAAAATCTGCACAGTAAGTAGAGCTGCTGTCAAATGGTGTTTCTGAGGGAGATAATACCCTTGCCCCTTAACTTCTTAATAAATCCATTATGATTAATGCCATTATAGAGAAAATACTACCTTTACAAATACATTGATGATGGCAGAGCTGCAGAATTAATAACACTGGGTATCACTTAAATAATTAGTTCGTGTTTTCAACAGGACCATTATCCAGACGCATTAAAACTGAGCCTTACGTTGTATTGTCCTCTGGGCTGTCTTTTTTGCAAGGGGACGAAATAAGAAGCGTCCCCTTCTTTTCAGCCAGAAGCCCTCTCACCTTGGCACTGTCGTTCAGCTGAGCTGCCCACTTTTTGGTGGTGCCTCTCGAAGCCCTGGGAAGCTGGTGGTGGAGTGTCCTGGGGTGCCTGAGAGGAGTAGCTGCAGAAGGGAGAGAGCAGGACCACGACCTGGTGTCTCCAGGCTGTCCTCAGTCCTCCAGGGCTGGCTGGCCCCAAGCTTGCAGCTGGCTCAGATCACGGGCGAAGGCTTCGACCGCTTGGAAACGTGCCCATCGCTCCCCTCATGATTTCAAGGCTCTTCTCTTCTAGTTACGTTTTCCTTTTCCTGTGCCCTTTTTTGCTTCCCTTATCATCTAATGCACAAGTGCAAAAACCAGCAGACCCTCATTAGCTGGATGTTTGCTTTGCACGTTGCTGATTGACATTTACGTGCTGGGAAATCCTGATAGCTGGCTGTCCATCGACGTTAACCGCATGAGTGGTAAGTGTCCAATGGACTAAGTGGGTTTGAACAGGAGCTGGAGGGAGATGGGCTGGTTGAATGTGCTTGATACGCTGATGCTGCATTGGTCACCAAGATCATGGGGACCACTTTCTCACCTTGGGAAAGCTGCCTCCTGTTGTCGGGTCTCAGAGCTGTGGACAGCCTTGGATGCTGTTGAATGATTGGGAACCAGGCTGGATGGGGAGGAAAGGAGTGCAAAAAGCATCTCTTTGCCCCCAAAGTTCCCTCTCCCTTCCCCAGCTAGCTCCTCTCCTCCCACCTCCAGGCTTCCCCTCTGCAGGGCTGGCCTTTAGCTCTGGATCCTTGTTCTCCCAGCATTTGCTCTCTAGCTGTTGCACTCCTGGGCCTGGTCTCTCCGTTGGGTAGATCCCTCAGCTGGTCATCTCCAGCCAGGCAGAAAGCAGGCTGCCTTCCCCTGTAACACAGCAGTTAGCAAGGCAGGTTTAATGGGTGAATATCTACCAGCACTGACTTAGCACGGCATTGCCTGCCCGCAGGCCATGGCGCCGTCTCTTCCCATCCTCTACCTTTCCTGATCCCATCTGCTGCTCCGTGCAGAGACAAATGAATCCTGATGCTGCCAGAGGGCTTCTTTCAGTGCCTTCAAATTAACACATACTTAAAATTCAAATGCAAATAAATTTTTAATTCCCTTAATTAAAATTATTTTCTCGTTAGAACTGAATAATGGGATTTGAATATTAGAAATAATGGGATGTGCCTGGCTTCTTGGGGCACATGTCAACCTCGTGCTGGAGTGGGGAGAGGCAGCGGCCAGCCAAGAGAGAGCCCGGCACGGCTGGGGCTGCGCTCCCCTCGTCCGGGCAGCCTGAACAAGCTGGCACTTGGCTGTCCCTTGTGCCTCCTGGCAGGGATGGCAGATCCCTCCAGCGGATGTCGGCACGGTGCTTCCCTCTTGCAGGGCGTGAGAGGTGGAGGGAGGGTGCCGTCGCTCCCTAGCCCGAGGGACGGATCCTGCCTGCGGGGCGGCTGGGGTCCTGGGCTCTGCCCTTTTCGGAGGGCTCTACGTGCTGAGCGATGTGGGCCTGCTCTGGGGCGCGCGGGACACGGAGGCAGGGTGCTGGTGGGGGTCCCCGCCGCAGCGTGGGCAGGCAGGGCCCCGCTGTGCGGCCCCCATTTGCCCATGTGCGGGGGGCTGGCTTGCTCTCATTAGCGCTGCAGGGGCAGCACGAGCCCAGGGCCAGGGCCGCTGTGCGTGGCCTTGGGCAAACGTAGAGTGAGAGCATCTGCAGACCGAACCACTGCAGCCCCGCGATAGGCGCGTGAGCAGCGGCGGGGGCTCCGTTGGCAACCCCAGCCCCAAAATGCCTCTGCCCTCGCCCTGCTGGGCTGCTCTAGCTGGTGGGTTGTCATCTGCTTTGGCTGTGGGGCCGGTGAGATGCACGAGAGCCACATATGGCATCCTTGGTGTTCACATGAATGCAAAAAAAAGGGAAAATATATGGCAGCACTATAGATAGCGATACCTTCCATCAGCTCTTGCTGCCCATACCTTCCCCTCCCCAGCCCCTGGGCTCTTGGACAGGAGATGCAGTACCAAAGAGATGAGATTGGCTCTGATCTCTCCTGGATTGGCTAAAGGACTGCTGCGTGGAAGCAGAGATGGTTGCGCTCACAATTTCTGAAACGTCCCCTCTTGCACCTGCGCCATCTGTGACACTCCCACCTGCTCTCAGCCTCTGCCTTGCGTTTCGGTGTCTTTGGAAGATTTTAATGGATTTTTTTTAAAAAATTAATAATAATATGCCCATGAAGAGACTGCAGGATCAATGAGCTATTCTTGAATGAGGTGAAGAGTCCTGCATGTATGGCTTGGTAGAATTTATTAGCGTGTGTATTTGCATCACTTGCAGAGCGCTTGTTAGATGTTGTACATAAAATGATTTATATAGACCTGCCATTTGCAGCAATCCAGCCTGGAATAATTAAAAAGCAATTGCATTAATCATTTATAAATTATTACTGAAGTATTTATGCAGTTAAATGGTGCCTTCATTTCAACTGTTGTCAATTTTTTACCAGCCTTTGCTGCGTCAACAGAACCCAGCAGTGCCTAACGCGTCCTGCTGACAGGCCGGGGGCCGCGCGGGGGTATTGGGCTGTGCCCTGGGCAAGCTCGTGCCAGGAGCGGCCCCTCTCTGCACCCCCGAAGAGGAGCCGTCCGCAGGCCGGGGGGAGCGTGTTGGCACAGCGCGGAACATCTCGGCTCACGGCATTTGGGGCGCCAAGGACCCATCGGCCCATTTTGGGTGCCGCTGCCACGGGCCCCGCCGACAGTCCTCTCGTCAATCCTTGCTGCCACCCGCAGCCAACAGGAGCTCCGGCACGAGCACAGTGTCATCCGATGCAGATGCACTGGGCTTTGGTGGGAATTCAATTACACAATTTTTTCTCGCTGAACGTAATGCATTTTGACACTACAGTAGTTTCAGCGTTAATGAGATGCATTTTAACTGTAGTGAAGACTGTATTTTTCCCCACACTTAGTAAGCAGGATCCACATTAATTACAGTTTCAGTGCAGAAAAACGCACAGAGTTACTACCTACATTTTACGCCTGGTAATAGCAGTTTCCTTGCATTGCCAGAAACACTATGGATTCACTTTTAAGCCACATTTTATACCAAACAACTTGATTGTGATAGCAGGGAGAAAACAATTCCACTTTACTTAGACTGCTCATACTGTGTCATAAAAGGGTCATTTACAGCAGGGAGATGAATCAGACACGTTTAAGTTGGAACATATTCAGAATAAAAGCGTTTATAGGAGTTGTTTTAAGAGCTGTTTTAAGGCACACAAAACTCAGGGCCAAATTAAAACGGCAGCTCGAGGTCCTGCTGGGGCTCCCGGGCAGGCGAAGGGCACTGGCTCCTCCTGTGCAGCTCCCGGGATCTGCTTGTCGGGCCCGAAGAGGAGCTGGCCCCGGGCGGGAGCCGGGCAAAGGCAGCGTGGTGACACCGGAGGTGGCCTGGGAGGGGGTGGCGGGAGCAGGGGACCGTGGCGGGCAGCGGCTGCGGGGCAGTGCACGGGCTGAGCTAGAGGGTCCCAAGGGATTGCTTTCTTCCAAGGAAAAATGCATTTGTCCTTTGATCTGTTTTTGAAGGGGTTTTGAACTCTCTGCGACAGCAGTGCTGAATTTCACCTCTGTCCTCAGGTGGGAAATTTCCCTACAAAAACCCCATTTTGATTCCCTTGCCCCCAAAGCTGTCCCTGCTTAGCAAAAACCGGTTCATATTTCCAAATGGCTCCGTGGTGCCGCTCCTGCCCCTGTGTGACCAAGCCCCCCGCTGCGGGTGAGGCGCGGAGCAGCCCGGCTCTTCACTGCAGCACCCTCGGGTCAGCACGGGGAGCAGGCTGGAGCGCCGGCTCCGGCAGGGTGGGAGAAGCCGCCTGCCGGGGGCTCTGATCCCTCCGCACCAGTGCTGCGGAGCTGCTGGGTTGCATCCAGCTAGAGCAGCCTTGGGGCTGCCCTAAAGCCAGCTCTGAAGCATTGGCCTTGGGCTTGGCACTTTATAAGATTTTTCTTTACAGCCATTGCCCTCTCTGTAGCCTCCGTGTAGGGGTTCAGGCTGCAAGACTGAAGCAGACAGCTTGAAAAACCTGAACAGTTGTAAGCTGCATGAAGCACAGGTGTTTGACAAGAAGTTAGCAGTCCAAAGCACTGCAGAGATGTTTAATAAAAGATCGAACAAATGCGTTGTAGCACGCTGTATAAATCATTTTGTGACCTTCGCTTAACACTGAGGCCTCATCTGTTAATAGCTGGAAATCATTTGTAGCCTTCTATAATGCATCTTGGAAACTGTCATGAAAAAATAAAAACAATTATTTCTGTTAATCATTCATGTCTTTAAGTATTTATATGTGTTCCCTTCGTTTAAACTTCCCTTCACTTTCAGCACAGGGGAGAGCTCAAACCCGTCTGCACCAATGAACTGCAGAGCGCTGTAGCCTTCCTGTGAACTGACATTAAAGCAGGTGACAAATAAACAAGTCGTTCCTTAGCTCAGCTAGGTAATTAGATTCTTGCTTTTTTTGGCTGAAGGAAATGGCTGAACAGACAAAGACATATTTGCTTTTGAAATGCTTTGATTATTGGGCATGGTTAAAAATTTAATGTCATGCACAAGGTGGGAAGAAGCCTTATTTTTCTATTTAGCTTCCCTGAGGAGTGGCAGTGCACAAGGAGGAGGAGGAGAAGACAATGGTATCCGTAGCCAGCTGCAGTGGGATTAGCAAGGAAAGGAGAGGGTCTTTGGAAAGTGGGTTGGCATGTAGAACTGAGGAGATAAATACATGGTCTCTGGGAAAAGTAGAGAGTGCATTTTGGCGAAAAGCAGTGAGAAGAATCTCATCCTGCTTTTTCCTTCATTCCCTCATTCCTTCTGAAACAAATGCTGCTCCTTTTCCAAAGTGTTTGAGGGTTTTTTTGGGGGGGTATTTATGGATAAAACAGAAGCAGGGGCTCACAGCTCTGTTGTACCCCTTTTGCGGGCTCCGTGTTTGCTGAAGCTCACAGCAAGAGGTTGGTTAAGGGGGCCACACTTTCTAGCGCCCTTTGCACCTCAAGCCTGCTGGATGCTTTTGAAGACATGACAAGCAGGCAGGTGCTGAGACCCTAAAAACCTGAGTCCTTCTGAAAAATCAGGCCTGTGTTTCAGGCAGTCATACCCTGATGCTTGATGCTGCTCTGGACTTTGTGATGGCCCATTGCACTGGGTGCCCTGGGGATGAGGGCAGAGGCTAGAGCACTGGTGAGCAGCGCAGGCTTTCACAGGGCTGCCAAACCCAAGTATTTGCAAATGGGAGCCTGTGGGAGATTAACGGACAGCACACCAATCAATATGATTAAATGCTGACACTTTATTAAGCCCGAATAGCGTCTTATATATGCCTTAACAGTGATCCCGTGAATCAGACTATACAGTGATTGGTACATGTTCATTTAGCACGCACATCTAAACAGTATATGATTGGATAGCATTTACTGTCTCCGAGGAGGCAAAGAAATTACCTAAGCCCGTAAGTTTCTCACTGAACATCTGGGAGTTGTTTTTCCTGGGAGCTGTTTTTCTCCTTCCAAGGACAGTTTCTCACCACATTGCATGCCCTCTAGTAACCTTACCGGTAGGCCGCAAAACCTACTTTCACACTCTTGCTATTAGCATTAGGGCTGGATTGCTCACATGTCCATTTTCCTCTAGAAAATCCTCCACAGGAGCCCAATCCCCAAAGAATCATCAGGTTTATTTTATTTGGGACAGGATTAAAAAAAAAACCAGAGACTCATTGTCCTTCTACTTTCTTGCTGGTTGCAAGTGCACCTGAATTGCATTTTTAGGTGTTCTCTGCAGTAACAATGGCTGAAAATGTACCAATTTTAAAAAACGGGAATGCAAGAGTCTCTGATAATCCTGGGATTCCAGGAGCTAGGGCTTTCAGAAACACGGAGGATAAATGGGCGGATAAAATCCCCATGCTGGCTGTCCACAGCCACATTGCACTAGATGGAGCTACAGGATAGCCAGCTGCCCAGTGGCTGCCCAGCTGCTCGGATCCATAACCCATCAGAGGAAGGTGGCTGGACACAGGGAGCTGATTAGGGTGGCCTGAACTGAAGGCATCCATGGGCACCTTGCTCATCCCAGCAAGGCCCCAGGATGTGTTAGGCTGACCACACCTGATGCCTGCTCTCTGGTTTTGCTCCTTGCGTGTGCGAACAGTTCTCGGTGCACTATCCAGAAATGCCCATGTGCTGAAAGCATTCTCCTGAACCGCCTGGTGTATGGTTTATGGGTGGTGTTGGTGCTCACCCATAGGCTGAAATGCAAATCGGTGTATGTGGCTACTTGATCCTTTCCTCAGTCTCCCTCGCTAGGATGGGCAGTACCAGGAACCCTCTTACAGGCCCTATTTCAGACATTAGAGGGTGACTACTCTGTAATCGCTCCTGCTTTGAGGAAGTACTTCAGGCTGGGACCAAGTGCTGAGGGCCACCGCATCTTGTAGCAGAGGGAAGGATGGGATCTCTGCTCTCCTTATGATCCCAATGTTATCCTAAAGATGCCCTGGGAGTTTAAGTGGCTGGGGTTGCTCCTGAGCACACGGGAGACAGTGACACCACTTGCAGTGATGGAGAAACCAGGAGAGGTTTAGCTTATATTCAACACCGATTTATTCAAATCTGCCTTTTTGTTTGTATGAATATTGTTGATTTTTGACCAAAAAATGTTCACAGGAATGTTTCTTGGGCTTGGGATGGGGCTTCTGATCTGAGAATAGAGCTGTCACCCTCCAGAGTCACTGTCACCAGGGTGCTAGGGTACAAGGGCTCCAGGTTGCATTTCTAGACTCACAAGGCCATGAATTTGGGTCCTAAGAAGGTACTCAGAAATCCCAGCTACTTGGGGCTGCATCTCTCTGGAGACCTCCATTTTTGTCCTGGAGCGGAACAGGATAACTTTAAAGAAAGACCTCCAAAATGCGGGTGCTGTGAGGCACCAACTTTTTTCTTTTCAGCAAGAGTCGCTTGAGGATGTGAAGACATTTGACTTGTCGAGATTTATCTGCTGTCTCAGCCTTTTCTACTGGGAAAGTACCATCATTCTCGCTTTGCCAGCTGGGGCTCAAACAAGGTCGATGTTAGCTCTTTGCACTTAGCAGGTGAAGCCAGGCCAGGCCAGGTGCACCTGCTGCCCATCTACTCCATTAAATGCTCTTATCTCACTGCCTCAGTGAAAAATTGCTGGATGAGTCAAGGACCATTTTTTGGGTCAAATATGCTATCTAAAATGCCAGTTCCCCCTTCTGTCCTCTACCAGAAACCAATCTGCCTGTCTCTTCCATCAGTGCCATGTGAGAAGCAGGCACATACCTTTCTCTTCAGTCTCAGGAAAGCAAAGTGGTGATACATATCCCTTACAGCTGGCCTCAAGGTTGACAGTCCCCCAGATGTGGTGTCTGAAATGCTGGCTTCAGCTCTGTATGTCCAGGTGACAGTAGCAGCCTCCAATTTAGCAAGAAAGTCATCAAAGGACCTAATGACTTTATGCTGTGGCAGGTACCCTTTCCTAGGCTCACTTTCTTCACCCCTCCCTGGGCGGCAGCATGGATTGTGAGAGAGGCTGTAACCCTTGCTTCAGCTGATGCATGGCTCCCAGGTTGCTCCAGCTGGGAGATCAGTCTGGGCTTTGCAGGCAGACGCGCTCTTGGTGGTATCTCGGTCTGCTGCCCTGGCTGTGCTAGCACTGAGGCTGTGCGAAGGGTACATCTGTCCCGCCCCAGCTAATGGGAATTGCAGTTGCCAGGAAGGGTTACAGCTTGCTGATAAAAAGGAGAATGAAGGGGAACTCATTTCAGTTGTAAGAAAGGTGGAAATACCTATCAGAAGTGGGGAAAAAACAGTAATAAATGAATCTGGAGGAATTTGTATGAAAGTGTAGCTTTCACCATTTCTTTAAATGAAACTTGCTCCCAGGTTCAGGTGGCCTAAATTCTTCTTAATTCTTCTGGTAGACACCTGTAAAGGATAAATGGAAACCAACAGGAAGCACTGGGTCTAGTTAGCAGGAGGGAGGGAAAGAAAACATGCTAGAGGAGTGGCCCTGGGGGAGCTATTTGTTATCTCTGAAGGCCTCAGGTCTTCAGCAAAATCCCTATTTTCAGGGATTTCAGATTTTCTTTAATAAAAGGGAGATTTTATTTAAAAGCCTATTTACAAATGAGACTAGAGCCTCAAATGTGACTCAAAAAAAAAAAAGAAAAAAAAAAAAAAAGAGAGAGACTGCTTCCTCTTGAACTGGGAAGATGATGATGAGGCTACTAGCAAGTTCCAGCTGGCTGTTGCTGCTTGTAGGGAGGAGCCCTTGGGGTGATGCACTAAGCTTAGCTGCCATACTGTGCTTGTGGCCCTTGTTGTGGAGTCTCAGCCTGGGCTCTACTTCCGGGTGAGGCTCTGATGCTGGGAATTTCCAACTGTTTGTTACTATTTGCATGAAAACATTGCTGATCTTGTGGCTGCTGATCTGGACCACTGAAAGCTGTCACGGGAATATGTCAGCTGGTGAAAGCTTTGCTGGGAGGGAGGCTTGTGAGGTTGATTTCAGCCCTGTGTTACGAGTTATTCCTGACTGCTCTGCTTCCCTCTGCCCTGCTCTGCCCCAAATGCAGATCTACTTTGGGGTCTTTGCTGTAAAGAAATGGTAGCCATCCGGTCAGTCTGCCTGGGCTTTTATTTTAATTCTCATTTCTGTGTCCTCTGCGCTAACTGTATGAGCTAGGAGGAGAGACTACCTTGCAAATGCTCTGTGCTCATAGCTGTTCTCAGTGTACTTCCCCAGAAGCACTGAAAAAAATCTCATAAGGAGCATGGGTTAGCCTGAGTATCTGAGTATTAGCCCAGTTTTATTCACCAAAGGGGAATGGATATTTTGCATCTATTCCAGAGAAGTAATCATGATTTTGATTCTTCTTTGCAGTGAATTGACCATGACAAGTTTTCTGGCTCACCAGCTCCACAGGTCTGGCTACAGAAATTTTTCCTGTTCTGCTACTTGAAAGCAGATGGCAATTTATTCTGTAGTCACGTCAAAATAATGCATATTTCGGTGCCTCAGTATATGGATGGTCAATAGGGAGCAGTACATCTTCATGTAATTTTAAATATCTTTCAGCTAAACAGAGGATCCAAATGCAAAACCCCATGCTTGGGGACTTCATGTAGATTTGTAAGCCTCTTTGGAAGAATTGGATCCATAAAGTAGTGACTGGAATCGAGAGAGACATAAATATTATATTTTCATCTGTGGCAGCTATAACCTTGCTTGAATATTGTTCATGTTATTTAGAAGGAATATAGACTCATTTGGCTTGTTCCATCATTCTAAAAGTTGCAAGGACAGGACTGAGGAAGTAGTTCTGATCATGAAATAAACTGCAAAAGACTTGAAAAGGCAGCTGGATGTCATCTGACACCAAAAAATGTTATTTTCAGGTCTTTCTAGCAGCTTCTTTATTGAGGAATGGATACTTCCATGCTCTTTGGAAAAGAGCAGAGCTTGTGGGAAGAGACATCTTTTTGCATTCATCAGAAAGCGATGTGCCGTGTCTTGCTGACCCTTTTATTTGGGATGAGCTGGGAGTGATGGTGTCTACAGACAGGAGAGTAACACTGGGACGCTTGGGAGGTCTTTATCGTGGAGTGCAGAGCTGGAGAGTCTCAGTTGTGCTGCCAAGTGACAAAGTGCCTAGCCCACAGTCTCAGTAGGGGTATTTTGGGACTCTAGGCTCAGACTGGGCCTCCAAGCACAACCATGTAGCATGCAACCATTCAATTCTGGGGCTGTCTGGTAAGCAAAGGTCTGATCCTCTGTAGTCCAAAGTTATCGCAGTGATGGTAAGCTCAGGGTAGGGGCAGTAATAATGCTTCTTCCCCCACTCCCTCTCCAAGGTAAGCTATCTATTTTGAGTTTTTAGGGAGTCAGAACATATTTACGAATAATTTATTCTACAAACTTTTTGACTGTCACAAAGTGATTTGTGAATAAATGTTTTCATTACTTGGCTGGCTCTGTGGATGGATGAATAATATCCATCAAATAAATTATTAATCTTTTTCTCTCCTTGTTATCATCAGATAAGTTTCTTGTGATTTATATTTGTTCATTATTCATCTGGCTACAAGAAACAGATGTATTGGAGATGGGTTAAGGGCTAAATCTGCTTTATTGAAAACAATGGCAAAGCTCCTGTTGAAATTGGAGGCTGTAGCAACAAAGATCTCATCCCACATAGTCTGAGTGCCCTCAGAGCAGTGGTGCTCAGAGCTGCTACATGGGCAGCAACAGCCCTGGAGTCCATGCTGAGGGCAAAGCCATGTTCTCCTGCTCTGATACCTAAGCCCCCACTTTTTGATTTCCTCTGGAATGTCAGAGTAGCCCATGGGCTACTTTTTGCCAAAAACCATGGGTTAAGGTTGCCATTCTGGATGGCGGATGAAATGTCTCCATTGGCCAGGTTGTGGCTGCAGCAAATGGACACGTGTGCTCTTGGAGGGTGAAATCTGACTGCATCACCTAAACCCTGGAGGGAAATTGTCAGTTCCTGTAGCAGCTTCTGCAATATTTTTCATAACATGGGGAGCCTGAGGCTGTAATCCCTCCATCCCTGGGCTCCCACTCTCCAGCCTCCTCAGGCTGCTTCTTTGCTCCCGGACAAAGCCGTGCCAGCAGCCTGGTCCAAAATGCAATGGGAGGGAGGCAACAGGCATGTGCCAAAGGCCAGGGAGGTCTGCATGTGGCGCCCCATCCTCCAGGGTCAGGTTGCCGCTAGGCTCAGGTGGGCACTTCGATGAGGGTGATGAGAAATGAGCCCAATTCACCTCTTTGGCTCCTGGCGTTGATGGGACTCTGAGTGACTGACTGCTGAGACTGGGGCACCAGGCCTGCAGGGGTTCACTTGGAGCAAGTGAACCCCCTGTAGGGGTAGATCTTCCAGTATTTTCTCTTTTGGCTCCCTCATCTTTTAAAACAGGAGAGTGAGCAGAGGGGAGGCAGAAGGGTATCTGTGTTTTGCCTCCCACCCCCTTCCCTCTGATCAAAGGGCTGGTGCTTGATGTACTTGGGACTTTGCTGCTTCCTATCAGCCTCTTGTTCAAAATATTCCAGCAACAAGAATGCAGGAAGACTTCCCAGTGATACCAGAGGAGACAGGGGGACAGGACTGCCTTTGGCTCCACTACAAAAAGAAGCAAAGAAAACTTTCATACTGAAGCTGACGAAAGGAAAGGAAACATGGGAGATGTCTGTTGCTCTTGCTCAGAAGTGACCTTTTGTTTGTCCATCTGGTTTAGGAGCATTATGTTATTCCCCAGGCCTGTGACTGCAACAGTTTCAAGTTTCAAACTTCTGCTTTCTTGCTTTATTCCAATTCAGAAAAGTGTCTGCCATTATTTTCTTAATAATGGCAAAAGCACCTTTCAATCATTCTCCCATAGTTCAATGACAAGTGAAAATGCTCTTCAACTCCCTTTCCTCCCCAAAAAACTTCAGACAGAAAATTTCACCTTTAAAAAGTGAATAGCTTGGAAAGTTACCTGCATGTGAACGGCAGAAGCAATAGTGGGGCTTGTTTTGTAACCTTAACGCTAGTGTGCTTTGCCAGACATCCACTTGTAGTAACAGGGTGATCTGCACAACATATTTGCAGAGAGCCTTGGAACACAAGAAAAGCTTTGATTTTTTCATTCGTGGCATCTAACATGACAGTCTCAGCTGAATTATCAAATACAGACATAAGCATCAAGAATCAGCTGGAAAGAAGAAATGACAGCTGAAGAAAAAAATGTAACTGAGGCAGATGAAAGGAAATGCATCCTGCACAGACAGAGAGGAGGCAGCGGGTGCTGGTTATTCTCTGTTTAGTGTTTCCTGGCCTAAACACATAATGCATTCGGGCAAAGGCTGGACTCCAGCTCACAGGCCACCTGTCTCTGATAGAAGTCAGAGTGTGCTGTATTGCAGCAAAGGCTTTCTCATGCAGTGTGTGGGGTGGAAGCCTCACAAGCCTGCAGTCCCTGAGCTCTGTAATGGAACTTATTTTTGCAGTCCAGTTTGATCAAAGTGATGTAGGTACCTCATGTAACCGCACCTGACTTTTCAGGCGGGTTATGATTGCATATAGGGCTCTGTGGAAAACTTGATCCTTCCGTTTGTGTGCTAGCTGGTGCTGGTAACCTCAAGGAGACAGAAGGCCCCCCGTCCCCTGCATTTCTGTTTGCCCGCTCTCATGCTGAGGCTGCGGCACAGGCACAGCCCATGCTCTGAGCCTTCGCTGCCGGCTGTGAGCCAGTACGGCTCTGCTGCTTGCGCGCTGGTACTGCATCTCTTGGAGATGTCCGTTCCTATGGCTAATGAGGGTTTCTTCCCACACAAAGAGCTCAGGAAGGCTCAGTCAAAAGTTGTTCTCTTTAAAGCCTTGGACTGTTTCTCTTTTTCTTTCTCTTTCTCCCCAGGCTCCACTTGGGAGACTCCTTTCACTGGCTCCAGTGAGCACGTACAGGTGGGTCTTGTGATTGCCAGCTTTCATGATAAAGACTCTGTGCTGGCTATCCCACTACTGTACGCTTCCATCCTTTGGTTCTCTCTTCAAGAGTATTTTGAATACACTGGGCCTGAATACCTGGTGTTTTATCCTGTATTTGCAGCATATAGCCCACTGGGTTCTGGTTTACAACTAGTGCTTCATAAAGCTGAGTTGTAATCTGGCCCCTGTCCTGCAAAAGCAGCCAAGCAAAAGATGCAGACCTTGGGCTAAAAGACCATACTTGTCAATTCTGGTGCTAAATTCTCCCATGGGAGCAGAGGGGAGATGTGGTCCCTGCTCCACTCTATGGAAGAAGCCAGGCTGCAAAAGGGAGTCTGGTATTACACTCCCCCAGAGGAGGTAACGATGGAAGGACTGCTAGTCCGTGTCAGTCTGACGCTGACTTTGCTCCTGGGCAGTCCTGCTCGGCCAGAGCTTGGTCAGAGGGGTGGCATGGGCCTGCTCCATGACACTGGGTGCTCGAGCTGTGGCTCCGCTCACTGCCAGAGTACTCTGCAGCAGTACCCCAGTGCACTGGCTTCAGAGGCTGTCATGGGAAGAGTGCTTCAAAATGCCTGCTCAGCTGCTGTAATCTATTTATCTGCTAGAGAAAGTGAATATGGCAGTGAGCAGGGGACCTTCATGCCTAAAAGATGTCTTGGAATATGATTTCTGGAGTGATTTTCTTCTTCCTGACAACTGTCTGGTCTGGGGGAATGTATCAATCTTTGAGTCTTTTCAAGCTCAGAAATATATTTCAGCAGGAATCGTTTGTCTTGTGCTTCTGTTTGGGATGGGGTGGAGGCTCAAAGAAAAAGGAGCATGGGGTCTGCTCTAGGAAGGAGTGCTGAAGGATGATATTTTACCTCTTGTTTTCTGCTTGCTTTTTGTCTGGCATCCAAGGTACCTGCTGCTTTCCTGGGGTGTGTCTAAAACGTGTCTAAAACATGTGCAGCTTGGGTCTGTGGCCTACACAGCTGGCTCTCTTTTTCCTTGATCTCCCTAATAGGCAATTCTGATTCACTGATACTCTCCCATGAATGTCAGCAGAGGAAAACAAGCAGAAGCACTTCACCAAGGTTTTGGATGAGGGAAAAAGGAGGTGAAACCAACCCTGCATCAGGCTTGAGGCATCTAACCCAAAAGCAGGCTGACTCTGCAGCCTGGCAAAGGGCTGCAACCTGTTTGTGAGTGTCTCTGTAAAGGGAGCTGCTGGGCAGCAGGACTGTGATACACCCCTTCCTGTTGTAACCTGTCACTGATGAGTCTGCTCTGATAAACTCAGGCAGACGGACATAAACAAGTAGGTACGCTGGCTTAATCTGCACTGATTAGTTTTCCTCAAGCATATGTACTGGGCAAAGCATTTGAATGTACATGGGAGAGCAGAGCTGTTGGTATCTAATGAGCTGCAAAGGTTGTGTTGCCTCGTGGCTTTATGCTCCCTGAGCCCTGGGTTTCAGGATGGGTTGCCTTGCTCTTCTGAGATGCAGCTGTTGAGCTGGGGGGGAATGAACTCAAGACACAGACCAGGAGCTGCAAAGGCAGCTGTGAACTTGAATCCTATCAAATCAACGGGAATTAGATACGCGTATGGTTCTGCAGCTCTGCTTCACAGTGATCTTGGCATATATCAATAGCAGAGCTTCAGGGACAAGTCAGGAGGATGGAGGACCACATGCCACCTGTATCCAGGCAAGGCTGCTTTGACTTTAGATGGGCAAACTTTTCAATGTGGTGGCTGACCTGGAATCAAGGAGAAATTATTCCAGGTAGGACAGGTGCAGACATGTCTGCCTTTTGTTGTTCTCTCAGCAGAGAAATGCAGTGGGCGCATTGATATGTTTGCTTCAGCTCCCTTGACTCAGGTTGTGAAAGGTGAAATTTCTTATACCTGTGCTCCAGAGACATTTGCCAGCTCTTGGCCACTGTTTGAGCAATAGCATCAGGCACTCTTGGCTGCTTCATTCCTGTCATAAGCTTGTTTGGGCTTCTGTGAGCTTGTGGTGGTGCTTAAAACATGTATGAATATGTTTCAGCCATTATTTGTCTAGAGACCTTTTGAAATGAGGGAATGAAAGACAATGACATGTCTCCTAGACCTGTGCAACCAAAGAGTCTTATCCTATGGGCCAGACTAACAGCATCTTGGAGAAATCAGGCTTATGATGATGCGTGAGACTTGGCTGTGTGTGGGAACTTTGGTTCAAGTGTGCAAATAGCTGCCATCCATGCAACAGACCAAAGTTGCTCTGCAGAGCTGTTTTTTGGGGGTACTGAGTTCTCGTGGTTGCACTTCTTTGCTAACAGCGGTCAATCTGTCACAAAATGTGGAAAAATAGCCATTCATGGTTATTGCAAACAATCTCATGTGAAGTTGGGAGATGACATTCGCTCATCTGACTTGCATGACATGGTTCAGAGCTGTCTTTAACTTCAGATGGAGGTTGTCTCTTTGGCCAGCATTGGGAACCACATTGCCAAAGTGTTCCTTTGGGCTACTTGTCCCCTCAAGATAAAGAGGTGACATTGAAAAGTTTAGGGCTAGGAACTTTACTGTCTGCTCATCCTACTTATGGTTCCCTGCAGTCTCAGTTTGTTAAAGGAATTTGCTGGGATATTTTTTGATCACTTCAAATTAACCAGCAGACAGCAGCGTTGCGCTATTATTAGCTGCTGTGTCTCCTGCAAATGTTGGAAACAGGTGCCACAAATGCAGGTTGGCAGGTGGATGGGCCAGGAAGATGAAGACTAGTGGGTCAACTGCTGTGTGTATTCCTCCTGATGAAGATTTGCAGACTTCTGTCTTCCAGCATCTCTGCCAGAAAGCAGAGAGAGGCCCAGAAAAGTGCTTAAGAAACATGCCTGGTCTCATGATGTTCAACAAGACAGTGCCTGTGGAAAAGCAATAATGGCTAGAAGTAATGATGCTTGCTGCTTTCAGAGTCTCTTATCTGTGAGTACTTTGTATAAGTGTCAGCTCCTACCACCAAAAGAAAGTTGATTATTAATCTGTCCTCCACAGCTGAGAGGGCAACTGGTGCCTGGGCAGACTTTGTGCCTCTCTAAAGGTCACCTGGAAAGCTGCTGAAGGGTTCCTGGGAGCCTCAGTTATAACTGCTAGTCCATGCTTCCTGAATTCCCTTTGCATGACTGTGTGTGTATGTTTTTAGGGGGGATGTCCTTGATTCAACTTTTTTTTTTTTTTTTTTTTTTTTTTTTTTATGGTCCAATTTCTAGTAGATATGGTCAAAGCTCTGGGCTTGGCTGTCAGACTCCATCCTCTGAAGACAGCTGTTGAGGGCAGTCTCATTATCGCCTTGCTGGTGATGCAGACCCAGAGCTTCACCTGAGTGTGGTTGGGTACATATTAGAAAACCAGATCACTCTATCAGTCTTGTCTTCCTTGTTTCATCACCTCCTGCTTGTTCCCTTGTGCCCCTTAGGGAAGAGCTTCTCCCTGATCAGGGTAGCTCTGGATGTCCAGGTGGAGCATGGTCATGGAATCGGCACCCTTAAGCTGTGGAGGGCTGTGTGGGCTGGCTGTAGAAATGCTCCTTGTTGAGCTTTGTAAAGCACAGGGTAGAAGCTGCTGTGCAGGGGTTGCTACTGGAGCTAACCTGCCCCAGAGACTGCTGAAGGCTGTTTGCTCTGTCTTTGGATCAGACAAGAAGGCCTTTAGATTTTTGCTGCTGAATGGCACAGGCTGGATGTGCTATTGCACTTGAGGATGATGAGAGGCAGTTTTTCCATAGGCAGACTTCAGGCCTACTCATTAAAAACATCATTTCCTTTTGTCTGCAAAGAAAGTTTTCCAAGTGGGGCCTGTTTGGGTGTGGGGGCAGTTCAGTAGTTTTGTTCTGGCAGCAGGAGCTCCAGGAGGTTTCCACTGAGATGTCTCCCTCGTGCTGAAGCCCAGGTGTCTTTAGCTCAGCTTCTGGAGCTTTCAGTTCACCAGTAAGTTTTTCTAACACACATATCTTACATAGAATATTCTGCAGCTCACTTGAAATTAAAAATGTAAGAGCTTGGCAAAATATATTGCATTTAATATCAAATTAAATAGTCCAATGGATTTTGCACTGATGGTATTCTGGATTTTCATATTTTATTCCGTAAACCCCTCTGTTCATGATGGTTTATCTGAAATTGCGCAGAATTTCTTTCCAGTAGCAGTGAACTGGCACAGAATTTAGCAGCCTTGTCTCAGCTTTTAGGCCAGGCTCTCTGCAGAGCAGGGAGTGCCTTGGCTATGCTGTAAGTATATTTGGTGGGGCCAGTTCTGATCCCAGATTGACAACAGTAAGTAAGGAGAGCGTCCACCGGGAGTCAAAGTTTTGTAGGTATAAAATTGGTTGGCAGAAGATTGCCTATCATCTGGTCCCTATCAAGCTGTCTTATAAACAAGAAAGGTGGTAAGCTGTATTTCTTGGAAAGCAAGCATGAACTCTTGCAGTTTCTGCAGGCAGGTGAAGTTGTTAGTCAAGCAGATCATCTTTCAGCTGTTTTCAGCATCACTTTTTTAAAATGAAGACCAAGTGGACAGATTTCCTAAGCTCTTTCCTTTTCTGCCTGATAACATGGTGTCCCTGAGAAGTGGCACCTTGGAGCTAGGGGCCATCTGCAGCTTTTAAGTGGGGATAGCATCTCCCTTGGCTCCAGGCAGCACAAGATGAATCTCAGCCCTTGGCACTGCCTCAGTTTAGTGTATTGCTGATGAGAAGATCTATTTCTTGTGAGCTGGGCAACGTGCTCCTTTTCTCAGCTTAACAGCATGGATGGTGTTGAAAAGCTGAGGCCAGCTTGTCCTGGAGCAGTGCTAACTCAGTTGCTCCAGCTCCTCTCAGTCTGGGCCTCTCCATGCACTGCCAGGTCTCCTGCCTGGTGTTTCCTGGTTCTCCTCTCTGGGGTGACTCTGCTCCTCTTGGCCCTGACAATTGCCCCAGGTACAGGGGGGAAATTGAAGATTTTTTTTCAAAATTGTTTTCCTCTCAAGGACCCTTAGGCTAACTGATCAGGAACACCGACCTCAAAGCCAGGAAGTGCTGTTACCATGACCTGAGCTGACCTCCCACATAGCCAGGAAATGCCCCTAGTGGCTTCTGCCTCAGGTCCAGCATTTTGTCTCTGCAAAGACTCTAGACTGTCTGGCCAGCCTTGACCTAAAGACCTTGCATGCAGGGAGGTTTCCATACCCACAGACAAGGCTTTCCAGAGGAATTTCCAATGAAAATGGGGTCAGCTTTCAGCTCTTCTTCTGCAATGTTAAACAGTGCCTCTATTTTGGACAGTAAGGGGACAGTTGTGACTTCCACGTGGACAAAGACATGGGCTGATTTCAGTGCAGAACAGATAACATTTGGGCTGTCCCATGTGAGCAGGTAAAGCCACCTCCTGCCTATGTGTCGCAGCGGGGTGGGGGGTATTAACGTTGGGTTTATTGCAAACAAGTTTATTGAAGATGGCTATACAGCGTAGTCTTACTGCACACTTGTTATTGCCCGAGTCTTGATTTCTTACCTCTTCAATGGTTTCTTGTCAGAGGTTCTCTGAACTCCCGGAGAGCACCCTTGAGAGGCGTCCCAACTGAAGGGGAGATTCACCACTGTGCAGCCTGTTGCTGTGCAGGAGATCTCTATGGGCTCTAGGTTGCAGCACTATTTATGGGCACGGCATTTGACTCATGGTCACATGATATTTGGTGTGAAGATGTACCCCTTTTGCTGATCTCATGCCCTGTTGGGGAAAATGTACCCCTTTTGCTGATCTTGTGCCTGTTTCTGGCCTCCCCAGTTGCAACCAGTATTGCCTCGTCCCTTCTGGTCAGCCCTGGGTGCTGTCAGTTATATATGGTCAGCTGGGGCCCGATATAAGGGCGGGAGGGGAGGAGTAGTTGTGCTCTGCCACACTACAGCTGCCACAAACTCTGGTAATGAGGAAAAAGTCTTCTGTGAGCTCATCTCCCACAGGACACAGAAAGCTGTGAGATGGCAAGTCTTCAAGCCATAGTGATGAGGGTGGTGTTTCCAAACATTCATGAGCCTGTCGCTCCATGCATGTGTCGAGCCAGGGAGCTGGGGAGGGTGGGCAGGGGAAGGCCTCAGGACCCACTTGGGCTAAGCCTTCCCTCCTGGAAGCAGGCACAGCGTGACTATGGCTTTGCTGTGGGATGTCTTGTGCTGCAGAGACCTTGGAGCTACTTTAGAGAAAAGCAGAAGGGTAAATGCATGATGTGAGCATGTGTGACTTGGGAAAGGTGGGGCAACTTAAAAAGCTGAATTTCTGTGAAACTTCTCAGGCTAATGCAGGGGGATGTTTTGCTCTGTGCCCTGTCACATCACATCTGGCTGTCCCCAGGGTGTTTGTGATGTGAGGAGACATAATGTTACTGGATAGGATGTATTCCAGAAAGAGCCCTTCAGCTAAGGGGATCAGTAAGAGATGGCTCGGGAGCCTGGGTGAAAAAGCAGACTTCACTGCTACCCAAGACCTTACATTTCACATGTAGCTTGTTGATCTCAAAAGAAGGACAGACACTCTGCTATAGGTGGATTTGGAGCAGATTGAGAAGTTGTTGCCTCTTGCTGCTAGACCTGCCCGTAGCTGGGGACTGCGTTCTGGGGCTGAGGTTGAGCAAACAGGCATGTACCTTTACACAGCCAGGAAGCAAATACAGTTCCCTGTGCACTGTCACGTAGCATGTTTCAGCTGTTGGAGCTGTGATCTCCTGTTGATGGGTGGTAATTAACAGCTGCTAGGAAGAGTGGGGGGTACTAACTTCTGAACCTGCTCAGATGTGATCAGCAGATGCCCATCTGTTCAAACTCTTAATTAATATCCTGCTGTGTGTCTTTTAAGTTCTTGACAGACCTGAGAAGTTAAGCAGAAGTGGCTCACGGTCCTGTTTGGATGGGTGTCTAAAGTCTAGGCACTGTTAGACATGCGTTAAGGGAATCAATAAGTAAAGTATTTACAGAGTCCTCTAGGCAGTACTGAATGTGACAAGCTAAGACTTGGTTTTCATGGCTTGTTACTGCATTCATGTTCTTTTTCTCCCCATTCCCAGCTGTGTTTTCACCCCCTAATGTTCCACCTTCAATTGTGCATCTTGTTCCAGAGATGAAGGACAAAAATGCTCTTTTTTTTTTTTTTTTTTTTTTTTTTTTTTTTTTTTTTTTTGAGGCTTAACCAAAATAACCTGTTCTGATTCAACATGTGGCACCATGGTCAGCTTTATCAATACAGCAGAAGAGTCCTTTAACAACAAGTAAAATGAGAAAATGAGGTCAGGAGCTGCTTATGCTGACAATGTGACCAGAAGGAAAAAACTGTGGCATTGTGGCCTGATGGAGGTGTGCAGTGGTAGCTTCCAGTAAGCCCACTGTGCTGATTGTGCTTTGTACCCACACATCTTCCATGCATGAACTTGAGTATGATTCATTCAGGCAGTGCAGTTCCACATGTTCCGCTCTATGTCCTGGAGGACACCTAACCTTCAATCACACTTGCTCCTGCTGGGTGCCACATGTCAGGACTGCAAGAAGGCAGATGGTCTCTTTCAGGCTCACAAAAGAAGGCAGGGCTGCAAAGAAGAAGAGAAAAACAGCCATGACCTGCTCAGAGGCAGAGGATGAGAAGTGAGAACAAGGAATCATACAGGATGGCACCAAAGGACAAGGCTAAGGCAACATGGCAATGTGCCAAAGCAGAAAGGAGGAGGCTAAGGGAGATGAGGCAGGGGCCCTGCACCCTCTAGCCATGCTCCTCTCCGGATCTTAGACCGGCATCTGGGACGTGAGTTCCAGTATTGCTCTGGTGACAGCAAGGAGCTGTGAAAGTCCCTGTCAAAACACATCTCTCTTCTCAGAGCACGCAGAGGATCAAAACCTATCACTGCTACAGTTACCCCCATTAGCTCCAGTGATGTCATCTCTTCTGTGTAAGAAGGTCTCCTTTTTGCTGCTGACCCAGTCCAATAGGGCAGAATCTTTTTGTTTTCAGGATATGGCTTTAATTCTTTTGTATTTATTTTTTCCTGGACATTTCAGTAGTAAAAGTGCACCTTCTTGTTGCAGAGTCAAGTGCCAATATCTTGTGTATTCATGTTAATGGCATTTTCTCTAACTACTACCTTTTGCTGCTGCTGCAGAGTCCTCTGGCCTTCAAAATCACTATTAAAGAATAGAGAACTGAAACTGTCTAGAGGTAGCCGCTTAGCACAACTTCTATAAAACTTGCTTAGCATGAGTAGCTAAATTTGCTGAAGCCTTAGGCCGCACTTAGATTAAAATAATGAACTTTTACTTAGTCCAGTAAGAAAAGGGCCTCAGAGCTGGTTCAAGCTAGGAAGATAAGGAAGTTACAAGCAGTCTGCATTCCTGCCTCTCACACCCCGAAAGGGAGGGTGTCAAGGCTTTGAAATAAGACCAGTGCAGGGCATTAGGACCTTGAGGGACAAAGCCTCAGCTCACTGCTGGGGCAGTGTAAATTGTTATGATTTAGAATCACCTCCTCCTCAGGACCTTAAGACACAACAGTAAGACCCAACAAAAACAGAGGTACAACCGTCATCAGAGACCGCAAAAAACAAAAATAAGGAGAAAAACAGCTTACCTCAGAATGACAATGAGACCCAATGAGGAGCAGGAGACCCCAGGCCAAAAAATTACTATTGGTCTAACTACCGCGTGAGGGGTGGGAAATGTAAGTTAAAAAAACTGTAATTGCCCAGGATTTGTTAATGTTAGGGTCCCTCTTAGGAGGCTCCCAGCTCGAGCTGTAATTACTGCATGCACGTCATTAAAATTTAATTATTTAATTTGCTTTGATTTGGCTCTGAACTTTTCTGCAGGAACCTAGGGTCGGGCCCTGTTATGGTGGCCGACAAGCCTAATTTCCATAACAGTTTGGCACCCCAGATGGGACCCTAGGCGACCACTGTCGGGGTCTCTCATCTCCAAACGATCATCTGGTGCCATCAGGTGAGTTCACCTGGGATCTTTGGCACCGAGAGGCACCGAGAAGGTGAGTCTTAAATTCCCGCCTAAATTCTAAATTCTGGTCTGGTAACAGTGCACTGTAAGGGGTAGGCGGGCTGATCACCGTAAGGCGTACCAGGCAGGGGGGTACACAGGCTGGCCACTGTAAGGCGTACCAGGGGGACGGGCGCGAGTCCCATCCCCAGGGTTTGAGTGGGTTGTAAGTCCCAGCTCAGTCCGGCTGGAGAAGGGATGCACAGCCTGATCAGCATAAGGCGCACTGCAAGACTGTAAGACAGAAGTCTAGAGTCACTGAGACTGCTGTGAGCGTGAACAGTACTCTGTGTGTGTGTGTGTGTAGCCTGGGAACCGACCGGGGCGCCCGTTGGCTGAGGAAGCCGCCCGCTGCGCAGGGACAGCAGTCCTAGCAGTTAAAGACTCGGGGGGTGGGAGTGCGGTTCCCAAAGAGTGAGAGGAAGAGAGGGAGAGAAATAGTGTGTGTGATCACACCAGCTACAGGGGCTGGTGTTACTGGTAAGGAAGTGCGCTGCCTGACTTGCTTAAGACGCACTTTTCAGAAACTCAATATGGGGAATAATTTCGGCATAGAAAAGGGGACGCCCTTAGCCGAAATTTTGGAAAACTGGAGTACCAAAAAAATCTAAGGAAAAAAGGTTGATCCAGCTGTGCCAGGAGGATTGCCCATTCCTGACAAAGGAGGGAAACCCAGCAGAACGGTGGCCACCGCAAGGGACTTTTGATCAGCAGGAACTAACTTCCTTGTGAAATCATCTAGAAGACAGGTTTCCAAGTCGAATGGATTACTGGTATGTTTGGGATAACTGGGCATGGGCGCGGAAGCATTTGAGCCAGGAGGGAGGGAGGAAAGAAACCTGCCGAAGGTAACACTTGTGCTAGCAGATACTAGTACCCCAGACTGTGCTCCAAAAGTTTCTGCTCCACCTTATATGCCTGATGATCTCTCTGTCATTACTTCTTCTCCTCCTCCCTCTCCCTCTACTCCACCGGCTGCCAGACTCTATCCTATGATCCCCAACGTGCTGACTAACCCTGCCGCTTTACAGCCGGGGGGAAAGGGAGGGGCCAGTCCCCCCCTCCTGTGCTGTGGGTATTTACTAATCAACCCCGGGACCCTGGCGATCTCACCTTATGGGGGGGGGGGGTAAAATGCAGAGATTAAGAAAAGATGCAGAGCGATGTGTCCAGTTATTTTCTAATATATGCACCGGGCACAACCCAAACTGGAGTGATACCCAAATTCTTTTGAGGGAATTATTTCAACCAAAAGAATGGGATAAGATAATTAAAGATGTGGAAGAAGCGCAGCAAGCGGGGGGAATAGAAACCTCTGGCTAGCAAATGATCCAAATTGGGACTGTAATAATGCAGGAGATAGAGCTGTGTGTCAAACAGGACTTTGAAATTTAGCAGAAGTAATTAGAGCATGCAGAGAGTTAGGAGTAAATTGGACTGAAGTGCAAGAATGCAGACAGTGATTAGATGAACACCCCCACGACTATGGGGGACTTTTGCGGTAAGCCCTGCTAAAATATGGAGGAATGACCCCACAAAACTTCAACGATGCTCTCGCAATTAGTGTTTTTATAGATCAAGCAGCCCCTGATACACAAAAGTATTTTAAAGAGCATATGGCAGGCTGGCAAGGGGAGGGGGCGTGGCAGAACCAGGGGAGATAGATGGAATCAAAGTGAACGCGGTGTACAATTGAGAGTTAATGATGTTTGTCATTATTGTGGGGAACAAGGACACTGGAAGCAGGAATGCCCAGTGAGGCCCTGTGTACTTGGGAGCATGAGAAAATCAAATACTGAGAATGAGACCAGGCAATTCCCAGTCAGTCCACAATGACAGGAGATAGGAAACTCAGAAAATACTGTGGAAATTGGGGTAAATTCATGGGATATAAATTTGGATTTGAGGGGCAGGTAATGGCAAATATAGAAGGTTTAGAAGTTCCCTTTCTAGTGGATACCGGAGCCACCCTTTCCCTTTTAAATTTTGAGCCTAAAGGATGCAAGTCATCAGACAAAATAGTGATGCAAGGAGTGATGGGAAAAGGTGAACGAATGTTATCTAAGCCCTTATTGCTCACTATTGGAGCTAAAAGAACGTGGGGATGTTTTATAATTTCCACAGACTCGCCCTCTTGCCTCTTAGGGAGAGATCTCCTGCAAGCCTTGGATACTCAGATCTGTTTACAGCCGGAAGGGATACAATTAATAATTATGGGCTCATGTGTTCTGGCTAAGACACCAGAACCAGAGTCGACTAATCTGCAAATTCCAACAAGTTTAGAATCAGTTTCTAAAAAGTTATGAAGCTCTTCAGGAATGGATGTGGAACTACTGAAATCAGCTAGTCCAGTCTCGATAAAAACAAAGGGGGGATTGCCTCCTGCAGTTAAACAATACCCTATCCCAAAGGAAGCAGAGAAGAGTATCCAAAAACAAATCAATCATTCTTTGAAACTGGGTATCCTTAGAGTCTGTGAATCTCTGTACAACACTCCGATTCTGCCGGTTAAAAAGAACAGGCAAGATTCTGATGGTGATCCGGAGTATCGGTTTGTACAAGACTTAAGGGCTATAAACATCTCTCAGATATCGAACTTCCAGGACGTTCAGTGTTAATACAATATGTGGATGATTTGTTATTAGCAGGTAAAGATCATGAGACATGTTTAAAAGACACTATTTCTCTAGGTAATGTTCTTGCAGAAAAAGGGCATCGGGCATCTCTGTCTAAACTTCAGCTGTGTCAAAGAGAGGTAAAATATTTGGGTTTTATTTTAAAGGAAGGACACAGGTTAGTTGGTCCAGAACGAGTAAAGACAATTCTTAATATGCCTCGTCCTGTAACAGAAAACAACTTAGGGGATTTTTAGGAGCTGTAGGATTCTGCCGACCATGGATTCCGGGGTTAGCAGAACTTACTAAGCCTCTAGTACAGGCAACAAAAAAGGAGGAGATAGAGCCTTTGGCCTGGGGCCCAGAAAGGGAGAAAGCTTTTACATCTGTGAAAAAAGTGTTAGTTTCAGCCCCTGCTCTAGGGTTACCAGATTATAGCAAACTATTTGAATTATTTGTCCATGAACGACAGGGAGTAGCAAGTGGGGTACTCACCCAAAAACTAGGTCCTCACCATAGACCAGTGGCCTATTACTCTACCCAGCTAGATGCAGTAGCTAAAGGCACTCCAGGATGCATCAGAGCAATAGCAGCTATTGCAGCTCTTATTGAAAAAAACACGACCTGTAGTTTTGGGTCACTCATTGACTGTGTATGTGCCACATGAAGTAGAACTGTTAATGAAACAATACGCGACTCAAGCACTATCCCACAGAGAGCTCACCGCTGTGAACTGATAATACTGCATGCAGATAATGTGACTTTAAAGAGATGCAATATCTTAAATCCAGCAACACTACTGCCTCTACCAGAGGATGGAGAGCCGCATCATTCCTGTGAGCAGGTGATCGTCAGCTCGAGCAAGCCCCGGGAGGAGCTTAAAGATGAACCTTTGGAGAACCCAGACTTAGTTCTGTTTACAGATGGATCATCCTATTATTTGGACGGAAGGCACCACTCCGGCTATGCTGTCACTAACGTCTTTGAGGTTCTTGAGGCCAATCCTTTGTCTCTGTCTGTAAGCGCTCAAGGAGCAGAATTAATAGCACTGACCCAAGCAGCAAAAACAGGTAAGAACCTGCGGGTAAATATCTATACCGATTCTAAATATGCATTTGGAGTATGTCACGCAACAGGGATGTGATGGAAAGAACGAGGATTCTTTTCGTCATCAGGAAAGAAATTAGCTAATGGAGAAGAAATACGTAATTTGCTGGAAGCAGTTCAACTGCCCAAAGAAATTGCTGTAATACACTGCCCGGCCCATACTAAAGACACTACAGAAATTAGCAGAGGAAATGCTTTAGCCGACGCTGCTGCAAAAGCTGCAGCTCGACAGCCTCTGAAAGAATGTATGGGGGCAGTTCCAAGGATGGACCAGAGTGAGTGGCCAAACTTAATAGACCCCAAAACTATGTATGAAAAAGACTGCTCAGTGGAAGAGAAAAAACAGTGGGAGCAGTGGGAAGCAAAACAAAGTGATGATGGAATATGGACAATTGGAGGAAAACCAATTCTACCAAAAAAAATATTTAATTACTATAGCTAGGTGGTTTCACGATAAAGCTCATGGGAGAGCCGGGGCAATAGCTAAGCAGGTACAGAAAGTATGGGCTGCTCCAGGAATTTATGCAGCTGCTAAAAGAATAACAAATAGCTGCCCAACCTGCCAGAAGTTTTCAAATAACAAGCCAAGCTCAGATTTAGGGGAGGCGACCATGGGCTGACTTCCCTTTCCAAAGGCTGCAAATAGATGATGCGGATATGCCATCCGCCAATGGGTACAAATACTTGTTAGTGATAGTAGATCAGTTATCAGGCTGGGTAGAAGCTTTCCCAACAAGAAAGGCCAACACAGGGGGAGTGGTAAAAGCCTTACTGAAAGAACTCATACCTAGGTATGGGGTCCCAGAAGCCATTGATTCAGATAGGGGTGCCCATTTCACAGCCAGCATAATCACTCAGTTATATAAATCATTAGGAATAGAAAGAAACCTATGTACCCCTTATCACTCACAATCTTCAGGACAAGTAGAAAGAATGAATAGAACATTAAAAGAAAAAATAGCAAGAATATGCACACGTGCTAGCCTAAAATGGCCAGAAGCATTAAACTTAGCTCTATGGCATGTTTGAAATGTCCCATGGCAACCCATAGGACTAACACCAGCAGAAATTCTCTTTGGGAGACATTTAGCTGTACTAGGGACTTATTATTCCAGCAAAGACCAGCCTGTTAGACAGAGATGAACGACTAACCCAGTATGTTCTAAGTATGCAAAAAGGTTTGAAAATCTTAAAATATATATATATATATATATATATGCTCAATGATATCAATCCACACCACCTGACATACAAGTGCTTGGTATACAGCCTGGGGATGAAGTTTTAGTTAAAGTATTTTCACAAAATCCAAGTTAAAACCTAAATGGAACAGGCCATATACTGTCATACTATGTTCTTCTTTTGCTGCTAAAGTTGAACTGTACTTGTATATGTTAAAAAAGGATGTGTATGTGTAAGAACACTTTGTAATCTTATATTCATAGATAACATTGCTGTAGATACAAGTAATCACTCAAATATTTGTATTTGTAACTTTACCAAAGATTATGGGATGCGACTTTAATTATTCAGCTCCTATTAGATCTTATCAATTGTTACAATCTACTTATACATTAATTCAAAATTTACTACCTACCCCCATTGGGATGAATCTCACACTGGTGAAGAAACTACTACAACATGCTGACCTGCATCGAGTGCTAGAACGCACCCGAAACAATGGTGGGGGGGGGAAACCTTTAATCACCATTCATCATGATGCAGAAGAGATACACCACATCTTGGAAAGGGTAAAGACAGACGGAGAACATCATGGCTGGGAAACTCTTCTAGGGTGGTCACCAACTGCAACAGGGATTTATAATCGTGTTGCACCCAGTAGTAGTTGTGTTAACTGTGTTATGCCTATTACTTACAATTATATTATACATAAGATTATGGAAAGTGACAGTACACCTCAAAAGGCTTCAAGAATTCTGTTTAAAGTATTGGCAGGGATGCCTAATAAAAACAAAGGGGGGACTGTTAAGGAACAGCAAACTGAAACTGTCTAGAGGTAGCTGCTTAGCACAACTTCTATAAAACTTGCTTAGCATGAGTAGCTAAATTTGCTGAAGCCTTAGGCCTCAGAGAAGCAGCAGAGTTTAGGTGTCTTTTCTACTGCCTTACTCAGTGTATTAGTCTATGAGCTATGGAAGTGTGTGGCGGTCTGATTCACGGACTCCAATGTGCTGGATCAGAATCAACTTTATTCAAGCAAGCAAGCCCTTTATATAAGCTCTAGCCCGGATCGGTACTTTCCCGAAGGTCAAGTTCCCGTCATCACTCTTTCTCATTCTGTGCGGCTACTACCTTATCTACATACTGCTATTTATTCTTCCCAAGGCTTTCGGCTCCTTAACTCTATCTTGTCCAATCCCTCGCTGTCTGCCCCTACAGAAGTGTATGTAGGAACAATATTTGGATTTAAGCTTTGTTAACCTTCCAACAATAGGTAAATGGCTTTCTGTTGAGTGTTTTTAATGGTGCCACTGTGTTTGACATAGGCCATCAAACCAATCTTGGATCATGCCTAGGCCCAGTAGTAGCTCATTCCAAGCTGCAAACTAACTGGATTCAATGGGAATCTTTCTCTTGCACTGGGCCGTTTCGTTGCCCTAAGCTAACTAATCTCTCTGATGCTTGGTGGACTGAGCTCACCAACACTGGCCATCTGAAGTTTAGGCACATCATTATAGCTAATTTTTTAGTTTTTTTGCAGAGATAGTGGAGAAAGGTGGGTGCCCTGGAGGGCAGTCCATCTAATCTGGAGGTTGGTAACTAAAGACAGATTGACTGGCAGGCTCCACTGCCTCTACAAGCCCAGGGTGACTAGGTTAGACTGGACACTGAGGGGAGATCCATGTCATCCAGCTTCATATGTCTCTAATACTGACAGCTACATCTGTTTGTGTTTACAGGCTTCCCTTGGAGCCAAGAAAGAAAGAAGTGTGATTCACCTCACCTGAATTGGGTGACAATACCTGTCCTTTAGGAGTGTATATTTTTCACCACGGAGCATTTTAAAAGGAATCTGAGTGAGTAGCTTGGACAGAGACATCTGAGTTGTTTACACCTAAATTTGGACAAATGAGCTTCTCCCCCTCCCCCTCCTTTTTTTCTTCACCCTCACCTTCCAGCAGTAAGTGAATGAAATCCACCTAGGTAAAGCAGGCTTAAGTCCTCTGCTCTTTCTACTCCCAAAACATGGCATGAAATGCTATTATAAAATGTTTTACTCTATAAAACAACATATTGTACTGTTCTCCATTCACTTTCAATTTTAGGTAACTTTCTTCACTGAAATGGGCTCAGCGATCTCAGGAAATAATTGGTGAGCTTGTTAGACTAATGGGATTTTTATTTCCAAGGCTATAGATCAAACAAGTATGCCTGAAAATTCATTATACATGCAGTGTGCACTAAATAATTATTCTTGCTCATGAAAGGGCTGGAGGAGAGACTATGAGAAGGTATAGCTTTAAAAAAGCTGTTTGATTTATCATTTATAAAGCAAAGTTCATATTAGATGTGCTAGTTAAATATTCAGCAAATAGTCACTTGATTAGTCAGGGTGCAGCAGGAAAGCCTGACAAGAATGATGACTTTTCTTATTTGACTTTATTTTTTGTCTGAAACTGAACAAAGGAGAGACATGGAACCTCTTCCTGGGCTCGCTTCTGTTCTGCTAGCAAAGACAGCCTTTGAGGTTGCTTGAAATGCCACAATCTTGGGCCACGCACATGATGGCCAAGGGCGATGCTCTCCTGCTTTCTCATGCTCCAGGGCTTGGGTCTCCATCCCTCTTCCCCTCTGCTCTTGTTGGCACCTGGACAAAGCAAGAGCAAACCTCAGTGTTCAACTAGGAGGGGAGTGTTTTGCCTAACACTGCACGTGGACACCTGGAAAAAGGGAGGGAAGCAATAGCCCTTTTTTTCTGAACCAACACCTGTAATATCCTAAAAAGACAAATGTTAGTGACTATGGTATGTCTCTGAAAAGCTGAAATGGCCCTGCCGTCTCAGCTAACAGCTGCTCCGCTTCATGCGGTACCTGTAGTGTTACTTTCCTTGTTTGCTGCTAATGATCTTTGCATTATCTTTAACCTCTATGGGTGACCAAGATAATAGAGGTGGCAAGAAACAACTGACCTTATCATCCTGAGCGTTTTGTATTTAAATCGAAACATTCAGGATTGTTCTGGCTGAGTTGCCAGGAGAGTGTTAAACTGAGATCTTGCCTACTAGCTGGGCTTGAGCAACTTGTTGCATTGTACCCTGTGTGGAGCCAGGTGAAGACAGTTATGTTTGGCCACGTGACGTCCTGGGCCAGCAACCCAGTCCAGCTCAGGCTCTAACTATATTTCAGCCTGGCTAACACTGATCTCTGTCCTACACCTCTGCCTGACCAACACATGCTTTGCTGTTCATTAAACAGCAGTGAGCAGCTTTTCTCACTGTGCCAAAGGTGGAGACAAGGAAAATGATGCTAGGGTGCAATTGTGCATAGATCATGTTGAAAACTGTGTACTACACAGACAACTTGAGGAGGGTGGTTATTACCCCAGGACCTGGCCTCTGCTGCTGCCTGCCGGGTGTTACTGCTCCCACTGGTGCGTTGGGGAAGTGCTGGTCCAGCCCAAATGAGGTGGGCTGGCAAAAGCTTCCTGTTACACCAGACCATACTGGGCGTGGGCAGGGTTCAATAACTTTGTGTTTTGGCATGGCTGGATACAGGAGAGATTTTTCTCACTGTAGTAATTCTTGCATTTGTTTTTAACTTTTTTTTGAATGAGTTTTGCCTTTGGTGTATTTGCAAATTGCAAATAACTGCAACTAAGAGTCTGCAACTAAATTTCACGGCTGTCTGTGAACTGAACAGTCTGAAGGATATTTTATCTGTCTGTGTAGGATGGAGTTGCCCACTCTGTGGTTGCTATTCTTCTATCAAGTATATGGTTTCATTTGTACAGTTGGTCAAAGAACTGGTCATTGAGATTTTCTATAGAAATAACTTTAAAAAAATCAGAAGTGAATACTCCCTCTGAAAAATTGATCAATGTTTGGGATATGACAGGAAAAAGAGAAAAACAAAAAAGACCGATATTTGTAAAAAGGATGAAAAGCATGCTCTATGAAAATGCTTGATAAAATTCAAGCAAACTTGAAAACAAATCCCACACAAAACTTCAAAATAGGGAAAAATAGTTATTCTCACTTTGCAGCCACAGAAAATAATTTTCAAGAAACATCATTTGAGAATGTTTTTGCAGTCTATTTTATTCACTTAGTATTTGCCTTCCTGGTCCTCCATCATGTGACATTTCTTCTCTTCAGGAATGGGATTGTTCTGTGCACAGGGAGGAGGAAGACTTTATTTAGCTCCCTTGTTTGAGACTGGATCGGATGCTCAAAGGAAGAGGCTCCTTTCCTGGCTGACAATGCCAACGGAGAGCTGGTGGAGTCTCCCAGCACATGATCTTCATGCCACAGGTACCCTGTGGCATGTCCAGCCTCCAGGCATGAATGGGGTGGCTGCCTCTTCCTCTGCCATCCTCTCCACAGGCTCTGGTGGTCCAGGCTGGGGCCTGCAAACCCACATTTGGAGGACATGAAAAGACAGGTCTTTATGGCATGTCTCAGCTTTATTCACACCCTCTCACCTGTGACAGAATCACTGTTAGCTCTTGGGCCACCAGCAGGTTTTTCGCATGGGCAGTCGCAAGGATGCCCTCCATTGTCAGGGTTCAGGACCATGCTCAGGTGTAGACAACCCCTGGAGTGTGGGAAGAGGACTGGTCATGGGTTTTGTTTGTTCCTTACTTTGGTGGGGTGGAGTGGAGCTCTTCCACTGTCTCTAATTTGGATTTGTGTGCGCAAAAAGCAGAGGAACCCCTCCCTAAGCCTAAATGTTAGATCCTTAAAGGTATTAAGGAACCTAACTCTTCTGGCTTTCCCTGGGAGTTAAGTTCCTAACCCCCTGAGGTCACATGCACAGAAGCACTTACAGCAGAGCAAGGACTTGAACTCAGGCTTTCCAAGCACAGGATCTGAACCACAGAACCATTCTTCAATTCTGCACATGTGCTATTAATTTAATAAATGATTTAATCACCAATCAGTGCCTGATAGAAAAAATGGTGCTCTTCAGAGCTGTCTCCTTGCCAGTGGCCACCTGGAAGCCATCCAGCCTAGATGCTCTGCTTGGAGCAAGGAGGGTTGTAGCATGTTACACTGGTGTTGCCCATGGTGAAATGACCCTTCGCAACGCTCTCTGATGAGATGTCTCCCAGCTGAATTGTGCTGAAGGCAATGTCAAAATGAACATCATAATGTAGAATGAATTTTCTTACTGATTAATCCAGCAATTGTGGAATCACAGTTCATCAATCATGTTAACCATGGGTGTGCTAAAAGAGGGAAAGGGAGTGGATTTGAATGATGAAATGTACATAAGGGTACACAGAGTAAGTGGATAACTAATAGGTGAGATGTATGCTTTTGCTGGAGCGTGCCCACTGGGATGGAGGGGAGTAGTTGCATCCATCCATTCAGGAAATGTACTCGGTGTCTCATGATGGAGGTGTTCAGCCCCCATTTTTACTAAATGTTTGCAACTGTTTCTTCCTGGGCAAGTCTTTCCATGGCAGTTTTTCCAAAGACAGCAGGACCTTTCAGAATGCTGTAGAGTACACTTTTAATAAGATGTACACAATTACCCTGCATGCATACGAGAAACAAGCAATCAAGCATGCTAACAAACAGTTACATTAATAACTAGCCATTTGCTTCAGTTGCTTCTAACCTCTGGTCACAGCTGCAAAAACAGTTCATATTGTGCAACAATTGTGTTGAGAGGCCCAGAACATCCCCATCCTTTCATGTACTGTATAAAAGTGGGATGATAACATGTAGCCTCACAGGGAAATAGTAATGTTTAAATAATTAATCTACAAGTGACTGTGAAATTCTCAGCTGCAAGATGCTGTGAGAGTGTGAAGTATCACTTATGATGTTTTAAGATTTATATTGGTTTTACACGCTGTGCTTCATAATGGAATCTAATCTCCTATAGTTCCCTCTAATGCTAAGAAGGTGCAATGAATGAAAAGCATCTTTACAGCTCTCGTTGCTGAATTTCAATACTGGAAGTCACAAACAAAACCTAATAGAAATGGGGCTCCTAATTAACTTGGCCTATAGGAACATTTTCTCTCCTGCTTCCATTTATTGGGCAAGTATCACTAGAATGCAACATGTTAGTAGAATTAAATATCTATTTGAACTTGGATTCTCATGTACTTATAGCTGACAAATTAATTTTAATATTATTTATTCTGTGATTTTCAATAATTCATTGGGATGTGTTCATACTGGTAATTAGAACATGTAAAGTAAGAAACAGAGCTCACATAAATTATTCCATGGCATTCATTATTTATTTGACCTTTTATAGCTGTGCAAAATTTACTGAGAAAATATGTACATTAATTAATATGTGCATTACAATTTCATTAGTCCTACTACATTTTTTCAACAAGATTTGGGTGTGAGAATAGCTGGAAAGGTTTTGCTCATGTCTTTTAAATTATTTAGGTTTAACAAAGAGCTCTATGTTTGGGATCTGGGAAGAACAGCTCATGGTCAGTGTTTCTGCTGGCCTACATGAGCAATGAAAAAATCGTTTTATCAAAAGCATCCCTTTGTGCCAAGATTCCTGGGCCAGTCTAAGAGGTGGGTATTTGCCTGTGTTATACAATCACTACTGCTTGAGCTGGAGTGTTGAACAATAGAAAGTCCAACATTTCAGACCCTCTGTTTTAATTCCCTATTGTGGAGGAGTCTTATGGTAGTGTGGGTGCAACTGGCATGGTGATTCCATTGCACTCACTTGGCTACTACACGTCTGATGGTTGAGGCCCAAGAATAGACCCCCTGAGAAGATTGCCAGAGAGATCCTGGTGGGTATCACTGACCCCTTATCCCAGCCCTGAAGACCTTGCTTGAGCTGGTTGCTGTAAAGTCACTGCAGTTTCAACAGTGTGTCTCTGAAAAGAGAGTCTCAGAACTGATTTACAACTCAAATGATAAGGAAGTTTATGCCAAGTGGAGTGAAAAAACAATCTCAAATTCTTTAGCAATCTGGCAGGGAAAAGAAACATTTTTAATCAGTGCCATAAAACTGATGCCCACTCACCTTTTTTACATCACAAACGAGTCCAGTGGAGGATGCATCAGGAAATTTCCACATAAGCAAACATTCCAATGTAAAAAGGCTTAGATCCACCCCTGTAATTTAATGGTTCAGATCACACAGGCAAGCTGTTATTTTGAGTTTTAATTATTAAGCACAAATTCAATTTTAGCTTTTGGAGCAGACAGCTCCCCTCCCTCTGCAGATTCCAGCTGAGGGCTTTATCACTAGGGAATATTGAAGAGGATTTTGGTAGGTCCACTTAAAATAACAGCACATGCACAGAGACGTGTGCCTAATGAGAGCTTCACAGATAGAAGTATATTCAGAAAACACTCAGCTTTGGATAGAGATAGTGAACTATTCATGAGGAGTAATTCATTTGAAGAATCCCAAATGTGTGTTTTCTGCTTATGAATTACTAACAAAACTCACGATCAAAACTGGCTGTGAACTTACTCAGAGTTATCAGTGGTCGAGAAGGCTATGAAATGCCTGGTCAATGTGGTGCTTCATGTGGATATCGCCAAACTGCACTGTGCGGCCGGCTTGCTTCACGTGGTCACCCCTGTTCTGCATTCCTATTGCGTGGCTTGTTACTCACCCACCAAAACACCCTGCTCATGGAAACACTAACACTGAAAGTCCCATCTCTAACTTACCTTAACTGTCTTTGAATATGCACACTTTTTTTCCATTCCTGCTAGTGAACTGTGAGTATCCAGGTGTGGCTGGAAGTAAATAGGTGTTCCATTTCAAACAGGTGGTCATGCTGAATCTTCTTTTCTCTTCAGGAGCTCTGGCTGGCCATGAAATGTGTGGAAATGGTTTTGCTGTGCATGGAGAAGACTCCACCCAGGTTGGTCACTGGCAGGTAGATGAGGAGACTCATGAGAACAATGATACTTCAAAAACTCACTCTATCTTTCCAGCTATGCTTGTGTGCTTTTGTAGTTCTTGAATTAGACACAAATGCCACAAGGCATTCTAGGTCTTGCCACATGTGCATTCAATGGGTGGAGAACATAGAGGGATACCAAAGATCTTGGGAAGCAGAATAGGAGAAACCAACCACCTGATTCCTTGTAGGCCTGCAGTGTGAAGGTCTTCAGTAGAAACCTTCCTGCTTCCTCCCGTCTCTCACAGCAAACTGGTCAAGAGCCCCAGGGCTCTGGGGCACCCTTCCGAAGATTACTGGGGGTTAGGAACTCCATATCTACTGAGCTCCTTCCTACAGACAGGCAGAAACTAGAAACCGTGTAACATTCCCTGTATTCAGGAGTCTCAAGCTCTTCCGGCAAAGGTTGAGGCAGGACTGAAATTTGAGATTTTGTTTGTCTTTACAGCTCAGTTGCCAAACTCCCCCCCCCCCCCCCAAAAAAAAGTGTTTTCTCACTGCCTCAGCAAACATCCGAACAGCGTCCCATTTGAATCAGTTGTCTGTTCTTCCTGCAAGGGTCTAATAACAAATGAAGACAAAGGTGAGGACCACGAGGCCACCAGGGGAGGAGCTCTCCTCCTCTTCCTCCTAGGTAACTCAGAGGTTAAGGCACTTCACTAAGTGAGGGAAACCCAGGCTTGGTTCTGCCTGCTTTCCTAGCTCAGATGCTGGAGGCAAGTACACAGCATTATACTCCTGTGGCAGACTGTCATTTATAAATACTTCATGGGTGCAGCTACTACAATCTCAATGTGTCTTGCTTTGAGGTCTGTGTCTCAACTGCCAAGTCAGAAAGCAGACCACTCCCCCCTTCTCATATAAATTAATGATACTAACATGGCAGAGAGAGATGAAGCCTGGATGAGCCTGTTGCTTCTCATGGCAGATGATAGAGAGGAACAGAAGTCCTCTCAAGGAAAGAGGGAGAGGATTGAGCCCACATTGCCATCGACCTCGGTGCAAAACTGTAGACGAGATTATTCTGTGCATTCAGAAGTGCATGTCCAGAGCTGAGGCTGATTTTGAAAAATGGGAGTTTAGCTCTTTAAAGAGACGCATTTATTTTTCACAGCAGAGATAGACTCATCTGAGTATCATGCTGAGAAAGAGTTTGAAAAATATGGTGCCTTGTCTTTCGAAAGTGTTCTGAGGAGCTAATGTGTGGTTTTAGATGAGGGCCATGATTATGCACTGAAGGTTGTCATTTGGAAGGATGATGCTTGCTCTTCTTCCTTTTTTTTAAAAAAACATAGTTGGCATGAAAATGGATTATTCTAAACCAGCTCCCTGTCTTGCTGTCCCGTTTGTCAGGCTTCTGCAGTCACACTCCCTGCTTGATGTTTTCATAAACTGTATTCTTTTTCCTTAGGTTCTGGTGATTAATTGTAATGACAAGTGGAAATATTCCAAAATAAATCTATTCTCATGACCCTCTGCAAACTCCACCTTTAGAAAACTTCATAGATTTACCAATTCAGAGAGAGGTGAGAAAGCACAAGATTTATTTATTTTCACAGCAGTTGTCCTGTGGTGCCCCTGAACTCTGGAGTCATTTAGATAGGGACTGTATTTTCCCTGGAGGGGCAAATAGTTATCATTCAACCCAGAAAACCATAAAAAAATAAACAAAACTGCTTATCACAAACTCAATGGACATGCAGAGGCCAGCAACAGCTCCAAAGCTGGTCACTGACAGAGCAGAGATTCGGTTAAAGCCAGAATTGCTTAGGGTAATTCTTTGCAATGACTTTCCCATGTTTATATTTTTCTTTTAAAAATATTTCCAGTAAGGAGACTGTTCTTCTCCCTGGGAAAGTGCCTTTCCAGTTTTGAAACTGGTTCTCCACTGGAGGAAGTCCCACTGTGCAGTACATCCCTTTGCCATTAAGAGTGTCCTTTTCACACATCCCGGACACTGTACAGAAGGAGCCCTCCACCTTCAGTTTAGGTTTGTGTGGTTCTGGCACCATCTTCCAAGTAGTGCCATCTGCACCCCCAGCTTTGCCTGTGTCCTTCCATGCTCTGTCTGATCCCAGAGGAGCAAGAAACCCTGTTCCTGACAAGGAAGATCTGCAGACATCTTGGTCTCCATCAGCTTGGTGTAGGTGGGATATTTGGTGAGGAGGGGGCTCTTGGCAGTAGTGAAGTGCAAATAACTCCATGGCAGCATGCTGGGGCTTTCAGGATGTCAGCAGCTGGGCTTGGCACAGAAGATTACCCTTCCTGAATCCCAGAGAGCTGAAGGCAGGGATGCAGAGCAGTCTGTAGTACTGGGCAGTACCTCTGCGGGCCTCGCAACTGCTTTGTCAGTGCTGTGCTAAGATTTTTCTTTGCTAGGTCACACATGAGCTTAAAGGACTGTCTGACCATATTATTTGCTTTCAACAGTTTCCCATAACATCCTCATAGGCAAGCTGATGAAGTACTGACTAGATGAGCAGACAGTGAGGTGGATTGAGAACTGGCGGAATGGCAGAGATCAGAGGGTAGTGATCAGTGGTGCAAAGTTTAGGTGGAGGCCTGTAGCTAGCGGTGTTCCCCAGGGGTCAATACTGGGTCCAGTGTTGTTCAACTTATTCATCGATGACTTGGATAAAGGGGCAGAGTGCACCCTCAGCAAGTTTGCTGATGGTACCAAACTGGGAGGAGTGGCTGATACCCCAGAGGGCTGTGCTGCCATTCAGAGGGACCTCAACCGCCTGGAGAGATGGGCAGAGGGGAACCTCATCAAGTTCAGTGAAGGCAAGTGCGGAGTCCTGCACCTGGAGAGGAATAACCCCATGCACCAGGACAGGCTGGAGGCTGACGTGCTGGAGAGCAGCTCTGTGTAGAAGGACCTGAGAGTCCTGGTGGACAGCAAGCTGACCATGAGTGTGCAATGTGCCCTTGTGGCCAAGAAGGGCAATCGTATCCTGGGCTGCATTAGGAAGAGCATTACCAGCAGGTTGAGGGAGGTGATCCCTCCCTCTCTACTCAGCCCTGGTGAGGCCACATCTGGAGTACTGCGTCCGGTTCAGGGCTACCCAATACAAGAGAGCCATGGAGCTACTGGAGCAAGTCCAGCGAAGGGCTACTAAGATGATGAAGGGACTGAGGCATCTCTTTTCAGACTCTTTTCAGTGGTGCCCAGTGACAGGACAAGAGGCAATGGGCACAAACTGAAACACAGGAAGTTCTGTCTGAACATGAGAAAAAAGTTCTTTTCTGTGAGGGTGACAGAGCACTGGAAGAGGTTGCCCAGAGAGATTGTGGAGTCTCCTTCCTTGGAGATATTCAACAGCTGTCTGTACAGGGTCCTGGGCAACCCTTCCTGATCAGGGGATTTGGACTAGATGATCTCCAGAGGTCCCTTCCAACCTCTGTGATTCTGTGATACGTGTTTTGAGATGCAGGTGGACAGAGGGGGTCCAGGAGGATAACCAGCGAGGTTAGTTTATGTAGCAGCAATTAGCCTTAAGTGGTTCTGGCTTTACCATGCAGTCTAGTCTGTGGTGAGAAGTCAATAAAAGATGAAAATGAACTCTGAGAATCACTTTTAGCTGCAGGAGAATACAGATGGGCCTTCTGCTGAGATGCCCTTCAGCTTGGCACCTGAGACACTGTACTAATGAGCTAGATTGACTTATGCCTCTCCAGGTTAAAGAAATGAAATTAACTAAGGCAAAAGAACAAAGAGAAAACAATAAAGTGAGAGACTCGATTTGAATTGATATAAAACTCAGGAACTGGCATGCAGCCCAGTAAATACTGGAATGACATTACCTGAGCTTAAAAAAAAAATGACAATTTTTTAGACTTAATATGTATCTGTAGTGGAACTGGGGAGCAAACACCATGGAAATATAATTATTTCTTTTGTTCATTTTCTGTGGTAATGGAATCAGAAGGAAACAGCTCTAGAGAGACCATTATATTTTCCTTCCTTCTGTCTTTTCTTTCTGATTCCCTCCATTGTTCCCAGCTCTGTCAAGACTGTGACAGACTTAATTACCAGCAAATAGTAGGAAATCCAGATGACATATCACTTTTTTTTTCCTTTTCACTTCATAAAAGCTTTCTAGTCTTTAATGTAAAGCAAGTAAGGACAGGGGCCAGATGGTGCTGGTGTCCAGTAACAGAAGCATCTGAGTCCTTCTCTCCTTGAGATCTTCTTCCATGTCAAAAAGCCAAAGATGAGGATAATAAACCCTCTAGGGGCTGCATGGATGAGGGCTGGATGAGTTTAAGAAGCTGCATCATTCACAGTCAGGGACAGACTCTCCAAATAGGTCTGCTCCTGCCTGTGAGAACACCATCTGCCAAACTTTTCTGGAAAAAATGGACTAATTGCACTAATCCCAGGAGTGCTCACAACATGCAGCAAGTTCAGCATATCAGGCCCTCACCCCCAGCCACCACAGAGCTCCTGGCCTCTGGTTAAGGCACACACGTGCCTCCTATATTGGCAAAACCTGATCCTTGGTTGACCATAAAACAAGGGCTGGTGAAAAGTCTCAGTGAACAGGGTGTTTGCCCCAAAATACTGTTTCTGGGGGAGTAAAATGACTTGGAAGCTCAAAGTCAGGTTCAGTGAATAGCTTCCAAATGAGGAAAGAGAAATTAACTCCCACTCCCCATAAAATACTTTGAGCATTTTTAAGTTTTTCCCTTTGAGGTTTTCAAAGGCAGCTTTTCTGTCTTGCTCTTTCAAAGACATTTTTGACTTTAATATCTGGCTGAACTCAAAAGAGAAACAAGTGAAAGGAAAACAAAAAATAGAGAAGGGTTAACTAGGGCCTGAAAATGTCAAACGACCTCAAATGGAGACATTTTTCCATACTTCTGAGGACTAGAAACTTTATTTATTTATTTTTAACGAATTGTGGTGTGAACTGGGACACCTTTTGCAGAGCAGTTCATGCTGCCATGCCTTGGTGAGGTCCAGCTATGGAGGACAAGTTGAAATTTGTACTCCAGTGGATAGTGGCTTTGCAGGGTTCATCTAGCCCCGTGTGTAGCACCACATTCAGGTTTTCTTTCTCTCCCTTTCCCTGCTAAAAAAAAGTTCATGCTAGACGGCCTATCACTCAACAGCTCTGACAGGGGCTCTGGTAGACTTAGCTGCAGTTGTTCAGGGTATTTCCAAGTAGACCCTCTGCTGTTCGCTATGTGTGCCCCACATTTCACCCTTAGCTATAAGATACAGGGGTCTGCCAAGATGCTGCTCCTCTTTTTTTCAAGGAGGAATAAACAGAAAAGAGAATTTAATTCCCGACCTCAAGGCAATTTTCTCTTTTCCTCTCCCATTGTCTAAACAAATAATGAAGTGGAGGAACTCAGATAGCTTTCAACAGAGCCATTTCTCTCAACTGTAAACTAAAACATGGAGAAATCACTAAACATCTCATTTACTCATCAATGTCAAACAAAAAGCCAAATGTGATGATAACTGCTCCCAGTATGCTGGTTAATATGGTGACTTTCCAGACAGCGTAGACACTCCTGAACAACTCACCAGATCTGGAGACTGATCTGAGAGATATTAAACCTGAAGAGGTTGACAGGCTTGTTTCACTCAGGGAGGATGCAGCAGCCTGCCGTATAATAGCATCCCATGGGTGTGCAAGCAGCCGTGTGCTGTTAAATGCTGACAACAGCTGAGTAGATGTTAAGCTTTGAGGACACAGCTGAAGGGAGGCAGCAACAGGGATACTAAGCTGAGAGAGTCCTAATAAGATGGAGCGTGGTACTGAGCTGGCACTGGTGCTGGGTGAGTGGAAGCAGGTGAGCAACCGGAGAAGGAGAGCGGTGAGGATGGAGGCCCATGTAATGTGTCATCTGCTGCCTAGCTTAGCGGAGTGGAGGAACAGCTGGTGGGGCTTTGGGTGAATGCTGCTGAGGGCCTGCAGCTGGCTGGAGTGGTTCCCTGCTCTGTAGAGGGGTGGATGCAGGCAGTTGGGGAAGCCCAGCAGGGATGAGTGAGACCTGGCATCTGGACCCCTCCTGCTTGTCCATCCCGATGCAGTTGTGCTGCCTGTGTGGCTCCTTGCTGTGAGCCCAGTGTTTTTGGTAGTGTGGGATCACTCTCCTCATTCTGGGGCTAAAGCTCCTGTCAGGGCTGTGGGAGTGGGACTGCTGTTTGGGTGTGCTGCACCACGGGGCAGGGGAGTGTCTGAAGGACTGAGCCAGCTTCAGTCACAGTGGAGATCCAAGGCTATACTCATGGAGTCAAACCTATACAGACTTTAGGTTAGGTACTCCCAAAGAAGTGAGACCTGAGGAATCTCTAAGCAAGGAGGCTGGGGAGGCAAGGGAGTGATTACCGAGGCCTTGGAAGGGAAGGAGCGTTACTGTGAGTAGACCATGTCTGAGTCGACTGGAGTCCTTGCTGAAAAAAATCAGTCCTGCTAAGGGTAGGAAAGATACAGCTGCTCCCATCTCTATGCTGAGACCAGGAAAACAACTGGTGAATGTGAGGCAAGTAGATTCCTGTGCTGCAGGAGGAGAGGAAGGACTCAGTAGCTGCTGAACTTCAGCCTATGTGTTGACATGGTCAGCTGACACTCCATCCAGCAGCCAGCAAGCCCCCCTGCCAGGGGCACTTTCCCCATGCAGTGTTAAGTCAGTTAAGTTTACAACCCTGCAAAGGTCATCTTCACTGTATAGCCACAAGGCAGTGCAGAGGCCAAAAGCATAAACTGCTTAAAATTAAGCTACACCTACAACAGCATAAACTGCCTTCCTGATACAGCTAGGCTCTGGCTACAGGAGCAGTGGACAGAGGTGCTGGGGGCTTACCTCTGGGAGCTGATAGTGAGGAGGGACATGACGAACATCACTATCTGGGAAGAGAAGGTAACGCTGAACCCTCATGGCCTCGGGCCTGACAAAAGAGAGGTCTGCAGAAGGCTAGAGTCATGTGCTAATGGTATAAAGGTGGCATTTGCAGAGAAACAGGATGTTGTCCTCAGTAAGAGGTGGCAGGAGAAGGCTCAAAATTGTCAGACTTTCTAACACACAGCCAGACTTTAAACCAGTCGGGGAGGGAGCCTCTATCGCAGTCCATGCACATACTTCTAGTGTGAATAATGAGGAGAAGGGGGTCTCTTCCGCTGCAAAAGGCAAATCATCAGCATATGAGATGCATGGCCATGAATGAATGCCTTGGCCAGCCACAGGAGCATGTGAAAGGCAGCAGAAGTTATGCAGGAAGTTGGACCAAATGACCCCCTGAGATCCCTTCCAACCTGAATTTTATGAAGGATACTGGTTATTGATGATTTAGCACCCATTTCACCTGACAGTAGCCTTTTTTGGTGGCAGCACGGAGCAGTAACCACCTATGTGCTCAACAGAGCCCCTAGGGGGGTTTTTGGCCCCTGGGAGTGATACAGGTGAGTCCAGCCTGGCAGGCAGAAAAGAGGGAGAAAGGTAGAAGGAAGAAAGAAAGACCATCTATGTGTATTTACATGGAAATATTGCTTTTATTATCTTTTTTTCAAGGAGAATTTCTGGGAACACTTTTGGGCGAGGTGGGGGCTATATAATTTTTTTTTTTTTTGGTTGAAGCTTAATATTTTGAATGGAATTTCTTACTCCAACCAATAAGCAAACCAAAAGCAGCTGCTGCATTGGGGGACCAAATGCTGCAGGTGCCTGAAGGAGTCCAAGAGCACCAGGCTGGAAGTGCTAGAGTCCCTGTTTTTCTGGGTGGAGTCCACACCAGTTTCCCGATCTGTGTGAGCCAGGCCAGGTTTTGGGTAATTTGTGCTGTGCAATTGAGCAGAAATCCTAGCCCTGCAGAACTAGGGAGCACTTGGCTCCTGCCTGCCTGAGGTCCTGCTGTGCCTGATTTACACCATCTGCAGATTGTCCTACCCCAGGGATGTGCTGTGCAACACTGATGCTTTGCACAGCTTTGTATGAAAGGGCCTGGTATTTTCTTCCTTTTGCCAATGAAGACAAAGCTAACGATAAAGCACAGCAGCACTCTCAAAATTATGGCAGCAGTGAACTGAGAGTATAGTGGCATGTGTCTGGGCTTCCTGTATATTTACAAAGAAACTAACGAACCCAGTAGCAATTACGAGCTTATGGCTGGGAGCCAAGAGCTGTGTTGGCCATGAAGATCTAAGTCTTCCATTTGGCAGTGATGGAGTGGGCTTGCCGACATGCATTTCCTAATAACACAACTCTCGTTGCGCCACTCTGCAATGAGACACAGCCTGAAACATAACTTGGTGTTTTTTTGTATTATATGGTCAATACTGGAGTATGCTGTAGCCACATATGTGGGGGGTGGGGTGGGGGCTGCTGAAGGCTTTGTAGGTCTTCCTTGGGTGGGAGGTGTGCTCTTGCTCACTGCTGAAGGTGGGTTAGGAGCATTCCCATGGGATTGGCTTTGCATCAGGGAACTGGGCTCAATAATTCAGAGATTCAGTTTGTAGGGGACTCTGTAATATTTTCAACTTCTTTCTGCATTTAGAAAGTCTAGAAACTCTCTATAAAGTGCTGGAATTTGCCTTGGCTCCTTGCTTAGAGGCAAGAGGCCCAGCCTGGGGCTCTTTGAGAAGCTAGTCTGTAGCAGGTCGAAGAACTCTTGTCCAAGGCCCGTGGACCCCCAGGTGCCCACCTGTAATGATTGTCACACTTTGAGAACAGCCCTCACGGACTGAGGGGAAGGTGAGGGTCTTTTCAGAGCATGAGGAAAAGCCCGTTCCTGACCTCGAGAGCTCACAGCTCCCTGGTAGAGCAAAGGGGTTCCACCAGCACTGCAGGCTGCTGAGAGACACAAGCCTTGGCTGGGTGGGGGAGAGCAGCAAAGAAATTGGGGGATCAGCTGAGGGCTGCAGCTAGCCCTACCTCAGCTGTCTGGCAGCACCTGGATGCACTGCAGCTAGGATGGGGCTGAGGAGGAAGCGAGGCCTTGGGGATCTGAATTTCCCCATGCAGAGAGGGCTGGGGGCAGATGGGCGAGCATCAGAAAGCTAAGGAGGTCCTGCAGGCTGTCCGCAGGATGCAGTGAAGGTCTCTTAGCTGCTCAGCGTCTGTGTTAGCTCACCTAAAATGCAGACAGGGGAGCAATTGTCAGCCACAGTGCTTGATTGGATTTACAGCTAATTGGCTTGTTTTCATGCCTGTAAAGGGATTTTGGACTAACAAGTTTTTTTCTGTGAAATTTACACTGCTTTCCTCCCACTTTCAAACTGCTCCTCACCAGCACTCTTGTAAACGAAGTGAAGCTGTTCACAGGTGACCTACTGAGTGGCTGTGCTAGCTCGCAGCCAACACATGGCAGTGTTACTACTATTATTTTAATAATACAACCTAGGCAAATCATTTGCTGTGCAGGAAATGCCAGGGTTTGCCAAGGAGACACCTGGGCTCCCTCTCCTGGGAGGTGGAGAGTGGTTGCGTAGCAGAACCGTCCAGCTCTTGGCAAGTGACTACAGGCACTTTAACCATGCCACGAACTGCTCTCCCAACACAGGGGCTTTGCAAGCATACTCCAGGCATGGGCAGATTTATTTCGAACAAACAAACAAACCTGAACAACTGCATTCCTTCCTGCTATATTTTCCCCAAGTGAAAATCCTTCCTTAAAAGAGAGTCTCCGAACTCTGCTTTTCTGAAAGCAGAAAAGCCAAAAATCTTTGTGAGGGAAAGCTGAAGGCTTTTGATGTTTTATATGAAAGCTTTTCAGGTACAATATAGACAGAAAGATTAGTGAATGTCCCCTCCTGCAGTGATTCCTGGAAGCAAGGCAAGTATAGAGGACCTGTGAGTCTTCACGGTCTTCTCTGGACAGTTTCAGCCCCGTAACAGCCTTGCAAGCTGAATACCTCCAGGACTCCAGCCTTGCGGAGCAGCCTCTGCCTTTCTAACTTATGGCCCAGCTTCTTTCTCCTCTAACAAATCTGTTTTCTGCTAGTATTTGTTTTTCTGGGCACTGCCATAGCTGAGAGCATGGTTAGGGCCTCATGCCAGCTGCAGTTCAGTAAATCATTATGCTAAGCGGGATGCAGCAAAAAGTTAGGACAAAGAGGCTATGGACAATTTTAGCTTTAGGCTGCTGGCTTCAGAAGCCTCTCAATTGAAACCACAGTGTTAAAATTAAATTTTCGTTGAAATCTTGGACTCTTGGAAGATGAAGAGGCAGCCCTGCAGTGAGCACTTAGCAGGATTTAGCATGTGTTTCTCTGCCTGTTACTTTGGGCACTGGAACACCTGAAGGAATAAGTTGTAGAGATGCTGGACATAGCTGGGGTCTGTGCCACCCCTTCAGGCTTTACAAAGCCTTTGTACTTTGTTTTGTTATTTCTTTTTTTTTTTTTTGTTACTTAGAATTAATGCAATCAGGCAGCAGATGTGTGAAGGAAGAAAACTAATGTTCAATTGTCTCCTGAACAAATAAGTTATATGTAATGATTTTATAAAATTCTTTTTTTTTTTCTTTTGTCTCACTGGAGCCCACTCTGACTAGTTATATCTTTTTCTCTCTTTCCATCTCTCTCTGTCTCATCTTGGCTATTCACAGCCTGGCCTGAGCCCAAACTTGACCTTCTACAAACCAAGACACTGCCTTTCCTGCTTCTTAACATTAAAATGAGATCTGTATTTTGGGGAATGGTCTGATCCTGTAGTGTGCTCGAGCAGGGTGGGCATTTCAGGAACCACTTTTCTCTTGAGCTCTGGGACCCAAATTTGCAGAATGAGCCTATAGCAAGTTTGCTTTTTCATTGTCTTTTCTGCAGAGTCATGTTGATTTTTCTCTCATTGAAGCCAATGGCAAAATCTCTTTGTTTAAAGGCATGGTTGAGAAGGAGGCTGGAAGCGGTCCAACCCCTCCAGCCCCAGGGCACAAGCACTGTACTGTGTTATACCTGACAGATATCTTAAAGGCCTTCAGCAGTAGAAACTACACCTTTCCCTGGGCTTCACTCTCCTACTGTCAGAGATTTGTTCTACCATATGACTTGTTGCTCGCTTGCCTCAAGCTAAACCACTGCTTTTTGCTCTAGCCCTTACCTAAGAATTTGTTACTCACTTGAAAGCTACTGGTGGATACACTTGTGCCAATATAATCACTTTTATACTCCTTTAGCTCTGAACAGCAGGGAGAATAAATTACATGTAGCTTCATGCATATTAAGAGCTGTGCTGCGTTAGTAATTGTTTCAACGCATACAGCTGGATTGACATGAATGCTGTAGGTCTAGCCCGTCCCAGCGGCTGGACACAAGTGCAGAGGCACTGCCCGGCACGCGCAGCCCTGTGCTGATTTTCACGCTTGCTGCTGCTGCTGCTGACATCCCTCTCCCTGACATCTCAGTTGTATCCCAGCACATATAGAGCAAGTGGGAAGGTCGCAGAAGGAGGAGGTGAAAACATCTACTCTCTTGAACTTGTTGAGTGCGACATCTATTCTTGCATTTTGATATGACCACAGTGAGGGCTAGGCTGGACTCCCCAAGGTACCTGGAGCTGAGAGAGTGAGCGAGACCTCTTGCAAATGGTGTCTTTCAGCAGAACTTCCCAAATATTACACATTCCTGTGATTTTTCTCTTTTATCCTGCCCTGAACAGCTGAGTTATAAGGCTCTTAAAACAGGCTCATAAATGAAAAAGTAAGAAATGGATCTAGGCTGTGCCCGATCAATAGCAAGTATTACTTGGTAACAGTGATCCTTGGAAACGGAGAAAAGGCCTCATGATATTCCTTCTCTTTGGGGAACAATTTCTCTCTGGCTAGCTCTGTTTCCTTACACAGAAAACATTCCTTTTAAAAGGTCAGATAGCTGCTCCATTTTACTGTTGGGCACATAGGAATTTCCCCCCTTCCCACAGATGGAGGGGGGGCAAATCATTCAAAATTAGCAACCTTTGAGCTAGGGAGGCTCTGGGGAGACTGTGGTGAGGGCTGGCTTTGCTAACCCCTTCCAAGGGAAAGCTGAATATTGTGGGGAAGAAAGGAAAAAAGTTGCACATCTTTCTTGGCTGTCGTTAGAGTAAGGAGGGCAGTGACACCACAGGAGGGCACAGGAAATTGCTCTTTTTCCTTGATGCTCTGGAGGTGGGACGCGGACAAGGCAGTCCTGGACTCTCGTCCTTCCTGGGAATTCCCCAGGCTGTAACCTCACTGCGAGCTCGCCTTGGCACCTCTCACCGGCCGCTAGCAGGAGGTGGTGCCGCCCCCGGCCTGCCGCCCCCGGCCTGCCTCCTGTGAGCGGCTCACCCCAAACCCCATGGGAGCAGCCCGATGCTTCCTCTGCTGCCTCCAAGGAAGGAGCAAACGTGCAAATACCCTCTCCTCTTGCTTTAGCCCTCAGTTTGGCTGTGATGTTGCAAAGCCCTCTGCCACAGGCTGGCAGCTTGGACTGCTGCTAATTTTATTAGCAACATCTCATGGTTTTCAGACATCTCTCCTGCTTGCTGTCTGCCGTACCCTGGCTGGAAGATTGTTGCAGCAGAGTCTCACTTCTCATTTGGGATCATGGGTATATTCACCACACACCATCGCCAGAGTCCTCACTTAGACCTCAACAGTAATGTTAAACACGCATTTTATTAATTAAATAGAATTAGCAGAAATGCCTTGAGAGAGTCCCTCCCTAAATCCTCGGCTGCTCTCGCCACCCCTAGCAGAGCAGGGAACTAGCTGCAGCTGTGCAGTAACACCAAGAACAGATACAGAGAAAACAGAGCAGGACATAAGAAACTGAAGGAACAAGCAGAGCGTGAGAAATGTAAACAACAGCAGCTGAATATAATTCATTCCAGCCTTTTTCAGTATCTTGATATGTTTTTCTAAATTGCTAGTTAATTTTTTACATCAGTATTCAGCTGCTATATTACCCTCCCCAAATTTTCACCCTGCTGTATAACACCCTTTTGAATCCCTGTGGAAAGACAGTGAAAAGATGCACCTCTATCCAGACTTCAGAATATGCCATATATCACTTTCCACTGATAGCCAGAATCTGATAGAAATAACTTAATTTCTTTTCCTTAAGCAGATCCACCTTCGAGAGCAACTGCTAATTTATGTCCCCAACACAGAATTGGCTGGATCCACAGCTAGATGATGTTCTTCTTTGGAAGTCACTTATGGTTGTGAAATACATTACTTTTCCATTAAAAGTAAGCCACAAGTCTGCTCCACAGGCAGCACAGTGGGTGACTATCAGCTCTCTGGGAGCACTGCTCACGTTGTGACTGCTGTTTCCCAGGGGTTCATCTCTTGGGAATGGTTAAGAACATGTCATTTGTCCTCCACCAGCTACACACAGCCCAGAGTTTAGTTCCACAGTAAGAGGAAGTGTCACCGAAGAAAAACAAGGATTACCGCACTGCCTCAGAGCGCCAGGAACCCATAGATCTAAAATCTTCTACTGGGCAGAGTCCAGCATCAGCTATTACAGAAGACAGTACCCCCCCCCCCCCCCCCAAGCATGTAGGTCTTTAAAGTGATTCTTTCTGCTCTCAGTCCTAACCTTAAGGTTTTAAGCTGCCTTCACAGATTTCATTTTGTTAGTTACACCAATTATCGCCTATAGTCATATAACAGACCTATCCCATTTTTCAGTATGATACTCCTGGGCTCAGGCTTCCCTATGACACTGAGTTCCACATTTGATTGCTAGGAAAAAAAAAACAAACAGGATTTCTTTTTGCTGGTTTGGAGTCTGTTGCTCTTTGGCAGCACTGAAAGTCCCCACACTCTTGCTCTGGGGAATGAAGGAGAGAAGTTCCTAAGATCCCATCTTTGTGATCACTGCTGAGGTTTTTACAAACCTCATTCCACTATCTGTTTTTGCTGCTGTAAACAAATTGTGGTCTTTTCAGTGTCTTTGCTTTAAAATTTTCAGAGGATTCTTCCTGTTCTTGTCTTCCTATTTGTACTCTTGTCCTGGGACCTGAGACCACCCTCTCCACAGACGATTCCATGGAGAAGCAACCCCCAAAGGAGGCACTTTTGGGTGATATCAGGTGGAAAGAGGGCCCAGTGGGCCAGATGGGAACAAGTAGATTTTACACACCATGTTTTGGTAGGTTTCAGAGGTGTTCTCGTTAAAAAAAAAATGAAGCATATTATGAAGTGGATGAAAGTTTATAATTGCTATAGTGTGTACAAGACTGGGTTGACTTATTCTGCCCAAGCAGGTGCAGGGTGAATGCTCACCCCAACGATTCCCAGCACTGAAGTCTAAAGTTTCTACCTCTAGATCAGAAGCAGAAGAGCAGGAGACTGGGTGTACACACTCTCTGTGAAGGGGAAAGAGCTGCTGGGATGCCCTGTATGCAAGAGGGAGAAGTCTTCAGTGCACGTGGGCACCGTGTCAGCCCTTTGGGCTTGAGGTGAGTTAGCCGTGAGGGCTCCTTGGGGAGGAGAGGCGCCTTGGCAGAGCTTGCGGAAAGGGCTGGGGAACAAGGAGTGGAGAGCCAGGGCTGCTGAAGCAAGTTGCCTGTGGCACAACAGCGGTGTCACTTGTGCCAGTGTGAATTGCCCTGGAGGTCCCAGGCTGTGAGGGGCTGCTGCCAGCAAGGAGGGGCAACAGGGTGACCCCAGCAGTTGCTCTCCTGGAGGAGGCGGCAGCACAATAACAGTTACACTGTATGAACTGGGTGCTGCATGTCCCCCCGGTTTGTTCACCATACTATTAAGTTTGATTCTTTTCTGCCTTGTTGAGCAACAACTTCTTTGAGAGAAAATTGAGGCATCTCAAATGTTACTGCATTTGCTGAGGTCTCTGCATGGGAATATTAGCCAGTGTTTTTTTAGAGACTCCTTTAAATTTGAACCTGACCCTTAATGCTGTCAATTAAAACCCCAGATGACCTGTCTGGTTCTGCACATGGTGCTCCCAAAGACTTCTCTGATGGCAGGGAGACGCAGCTGTCATCTCTGCGCCACTCAGAAACTCCTCCTCGCATTGCTAATAACATCCTTGTTCGCTTACTGTGATGCACACTAAACACTCAGAAACCTGTTAGATTTATAGGAAGCTTGTTTTTCCCATTCCTTCTATCTCCTTATTAGACAGTTAAACTAGCATAAAGTCTATAATATTTCTTCCAGTTTTCTTTCATGACAACAATACTTAGGTGAAGTACATCAATTGGAAATTAAAGAAATTTAGTTAAAAAACTTGCAGGAAAGAACCAACAGAAAAGATCACATAAAGCAGGGAATAAAGACACCAGAAATAAATAAAATTGTGTGACAAACTTAAGAATCGATATTAAAAGAGTAGAAAAAATTACAAAGGCCTCAAAAAATCCCCCAGAAACAGTATAAAAAGCAATGCCTGACTTCAGAAATGAAAAATACAAAGAACATAACAAATGATTTCAGATCTGATCCTATCAGAAGGAAATCTGATTTCAAAAGAAAGAAGCAGTTACAAAGACATTTCTGTGAAAAGATGTACAATAAAAGATTTGAAAACTGTATCTTCAAAACTATTTTAAAGACTGGAAAAAGAAAGAGATATGTATTAAAATATGCTAATGCTGAGACATGTAATACAAGATGTTCTCTCGGTGAAAAAAAGTATTTTGACAGGTGTATCAAGATTTACCACCAATCTCAGTGACCCCATCAAAAAAAGAAAAAAAAAACCCCAGCTTTAGAAGAATCATTTTAAAATCACTATCACAACCTACCATGCAGATCTGGGATGCAAACAGCTTACAATTATCTTGGTCGTTGGAAAGAGATCAAACCTTATTTCTGTGCTATTTTTACAGGAGGCAAAGTAGGACAGTCATATCACGCTGCACCAGATAACAATGCAAACAAAGGCTACTTGAGAACATGCAGCCAAATAAACACGGGCAAGTCATGAGTTGTGAACTGAGCTGCAGCATCTCTCTCTGATATTTAGAGATTTCTGGAAAATTCTGCCAGAAGTAACAGCGATCCCTTGGAAGCAGGGACACAAGCTCCTGGCCATGGCCCACCACGACCATCATTAGAGCTCTGAGCTGCAAGGATTACACAGGATTGTGCCTCTAATCATATAGATGGATCACAAGGGAGATTTCCAGCAGTAGGAGAAGTGCCTTCTCTCACAGGTGGAGCTGAGCTGAACATCCCTCATGCACGGATGATCCTGTAGCTGCGGCAGCATGGACGTTGGCTCAGGACAGCCAGCTGAGGGCTGTCCGGGCTTGTTCCCTGCCTGCTCTAAAATGGGGCTGCTGGAAACTGCACTGTTATTAATCATGGAAAGCATTAGTTTAAAGGTAGGTAGGCTCTGGAGTGTAGACATACACATTTCTCCTGTAACATCTTCTTTAAAATGAATTAACTTCCTCAGTCCAAAAAAAGGAGCTATTTAGCTATCTACAGATGGGGAAAACAATGTGTGTATGTTACAGGCTCTTCCTTTGACTGCATCAGTGATATCCCATAACTGCACATCCATGAAAGATCTTGATTGCCAGGCATCATAAAGCCAAATAAGACTGGAAGTTATATTGTGAAAACAAGCATTTAAGCTACTTGTCCCTCAGGCCACCAGTTCTGAAATTCAAATGCAAAATAACTGAGATAGTCCATAGGCTGCTGTTTACATACTAGTGATATTCCTAAAATGTTTGTGAAATTCAATGAATAATATTCTGCACTGTGGTTAAAGCTAGAGGCCAGACTAAATGACCATAATCCATTCTAACCTTGACTCCATTAAACTGCAAATTGAACCACAGTGAAATTAATCTACTAACTGCACTTAAATGTTGGAACATTTTGCAAATGCTCTGTGAAAGTCTAAAGCCTCAGCATCTGTGTTTAGTGACTACAATTCAACTGACTGTAGACAATCTTCATTCAGAAGTCATCTATATACTTAATAACACCTGCCCTGTAGTCTCCCTGACAAGAAGTATGACGTAGATTCTCCTCTCTAAAATTAAATTTCCAGACTTCTAGGACCATGAAAGTCCTACGCCATGCTGTGTGGAAAAAGGACATCTACTTGGGATTAATCAGTGGTATAGTGGAAGACAGTTTGAAAAAGGACACTAAAGGTCAGGTGCTTTCCACAAAGGGCAATATACAGGAGGGCTGACAACACCATATTGCCCCAACTAGTCATTCTTATTAATCCCAGACTGCATTTACTGGGAAACTTTTCTGTGAGAGGGATAGAAAAGGGAACAGGGATCTCTTAGGGGGCTAATGCTGAGCAGTGGGTCTGCGGTGTCCTCCCTGCTTGCTGGTGTGAGGCTGCAGCTGCACAGCAGGCACTGCGCTAAGAGCTCGTTGGGTCTCAGCCCAATGGCTCTCATTTCCCCAGGGACAGGGATTTGGAACTGAGGGAGTGTAATCTGGATAAAAAGCTTCTCTAAGCTGATTTGAGGTGTACCCTTAGGCCTACTACCTGAAAGGATGCACTGAACGGAGATTAAAAAAGATTTCAAGTCACCTTGTGATAGAGAGTGGCTGTGGATAACAGTGTGAGGTGCCAGCTTGGAAGGAGCAGCATTTTGGAGACCAAAGCTGGTACTACTGATAGTAATCCAGGAGAGCAAGGCCTGTTTTTCCATACGCGCAATGCTTATCACTTGTGCCAAGGGAATAAGCAAGACATGACCCAAGCCTTAGACACAGAGCAATGGAGAGGAAACAAAGAAGATGTAAGACGAAGATGTCCCTGAAGAAGGTCACTGCACCTGAGTTGCTCATTACCTCTACGGCCATGCCTAGAATTTCAGAGACACTGTAACAATTAAGTGATAAAATATCCACACACATATATTTAAGTTCAACCACAATCTCATATTTGCTGATTTCTGACCTTTTGTTTCTCATCTGAATCACATTTTTCACTTTCACAGTCACACTGAAAAGGTTGTGAGTGGAGGCTGCCACTCTGAGGAGTTCCTGGCATGTCTTGGGAGGGAACAGCTACTGTGGTGCTGTGTACTTCAGGCACTTCAAAAAAAAGAGGGGACATACAAGATTGGAATAATTTTCTCAAAATTATATCAGGTAACATACAGGGAGAAATTCTAAGTGCCGTGGATAAATTAAACTCCAACGGATTATAGATTATTTCACATTGAAGTGTAAGTATCTCCCTGGGTTTTTAAATTGTCCCTACATAGTAGTTTCTGAATCCATTGGCTAAATTTCAACCAGATCTTACAAAGCAGAGAAGGGGTTTCAAAGGTAATTAATTTCTTATGAAATGTGAAAAAACAGGCAACTGAATAAGAAAGAAGTAGTGCAAGTATCCCAGCTGACAGAAAGATCATTGTGTGAGCTCAGAATTTATCAGGCACCAGAGACTCAGATGCAAAGGGAAGGTCTTTGTAGATGTACAAATTCTGGATAAAGCCTCAGTCAGGATCTGCCGTCAATCATGAGACATAAGCCTCCTTCATCTGCTCTGCTGCTCAGGGACTGTGTGGTAACGGGCAGCTCGGAGCAATGCATTCTTGTCTTTCTCTTTACACAGGGTACAGTGAGTTCTCTCTCATCCACCAACACAGATGGAGCAGCTCTGCTAGCTGCCCTGGCCCAAAGTAATGTATGCAATAAGCTGGGTTTAACAACTGCAAGTGAGGAGGGCCAGAACAAGAGGCCATCACCTCACTCTCAAATGCTCTACAGACCATTGGAGCCCAGAACCTGATACTGGAGAGCTGTTGATCTCAGTCTACTTTCTGCAGGAGTCTGGAGTGATGTTTTCTATTATTCAGAACAAAAAGAGTAGATGAATGCAATCAGCAAAAGAAGATTGACCTAGCAGTGTAAGTTATTTATTCTTGATCTGTAAGTGCATTGATCACTGAAGATTCATTCTCCTCTGCTCATTTCAGTGCATCTTTTTTCTTTTCTTTCTTTTCTTACAGTCATTCCTGCGACCTTTTTCCATCATCCATAATGAAAATTAAACACAGAGTTTCAGAAAATACCCAGAAATGTAAATTTTTACTGGCTACTTCTCGGTACTTCAAAAAATGTTAGCCTGGGTTGCAATGATTTTGTTAGAAATAAACCAGCAATTTCAAAGGAGAAGTGTAAAATATGTTTGTCACTTCCCTTATACGATATTCCATCTTTAAAACCAAACAAATAAACCCCTCGCTGCTGACTGCTGTGTTGCTGGGTAGAAGGCAAAGGCATCTGTGTCTTTTCTGCCTTGCTTCACCTCTGCCATTCACAGGGATATTTCTATCTATGAAAGCTTTTCCTGTCTGACTGATGCAATCACTCAGATGTGGTCATATCCACATGGACAATCATCCTGAGCAGGGAGCTTATTAGTTCCCACATTTCACTGGTCAAAACACTCACCCAGTACCTTGGACATTCAGCTTCAAATCACTTCTCTGCTTGAAGGGATATTCTACCACAGCACCTGCTGCCAGGGTGACTATCTTACCACCCCAGACCTGGGTTAGTTTGGACGTCCACCACCTCTTTTGGTCATGCTGGTCCATTTTGCAGACCAGTGAAGCATACAGGTATGTGATAACCAGGACCCAGGAGCGCCATGCCAATGCATGGGTCCCACTTCTCTTGGAAGAGAGAGGAATTAATGCAGTCTGTGTGCTTGCAAGAGACCAGCGCCAGCACCAGACAGGCCGCCTTAAATGCAGCATGGCAGCTCTTCGAGTTTTTGTATGGCTCTAAATAGGTGGGTCTGTCTCCTCTCGGCAAGAGACACGTTTCTTTCCTTTCTCAGAATCTCCCAGCCCTACTTAAATCAGAACTCTTATTTTTGGTAAGGGAAGTGATTCCAAACCATTTATACATCTTTCAGTCTTGCTGCTATAGAAAAAACAAAACCAGGAGAGAGAAGAAGAAAAAAAAGCATCTCTGATTCCTTTATTATGCTTCTCCGTGCTTAATTTTAACACCCCCTGTGATCCCAGAGAGCACTCAGCTATGCTAATGGGAAGGTATCACAGCTCAGCAAATGCATGATTTGCTAAGGCAAACAAATTATTGGCTGGAACTAGCTCAGAAAAAGATGGACCTGGCTTTTTTTTTTTCCTGCCAAGCTGTCTGTGCTGTGGTTTTAGATACCTCTCCTTGCATGAAAGGGTGTGTTATTTATTGAAACTGAAGATCTTGCAGAGAAAAAAGGCTGCAAAATTATTTTGTATCTGACACAATCATTAGTATTATTATTTCTTCCGTAGCTGTCAAGGACACTTATAAAACATCTAACAAGCTGCTAAGGAGATTGCCTAAAGCACTGATTTAAAAATCTGCTGCTAGAGCCTATTCCTTCATGCTCTGTACATATTTCAAGCTCCAGGATGTTTATATGGAAGGGAGTTCAGATGAAATTTCTGAATAGTTTACAGGGTATTTCTGACAGTATAGTGGGTGCTCTCTTCCACTATTGGGCCTAAGCTACCTGCTGATCACATGAATCAGAGGTGCCTGGAAAAGGCTGGAGCAAGTGTGTTATGGAGCAGAAGGGCATTCAGACCTCCTACTTTATGCTGCTGAAGAGCAACAACCCTCTCTGCTCACATGCATACTACAAGCCCCCCAGATGTCTTCCGCTTTGAAACCAAGTGCAGTTAGCCAGATGTCAACCTCTGAGCAAAGAATGCTGTTGGAGCATTTTGCATGGTCTTATATGAGTAATCCAACATCAGCTCTGCTTTAGCCAGAAATTGCACTGTAATCCAGCCTGCCTAGAAGTCCTGGTCCTGCGAAAGGGGATGCCAGTGGAGGCCAGCTGCTGGTACTTTCTCAGGGGAAGACATCTACTTTGTGCAGTCGCTGTCTCAGATCACAGAGGTCCAGCAGAAGAAGCAAGCTTTGATGGGCAGCAGAGCCCAGCCTATGCTCCTCGTGGCTCTGCTCACCTGCTCAGAGTCGAACGTCTGCATGTGCACATCACTGCATCAGAGGTTGAATGTGCCTCTTATTCCTGGTGAAGTGAAGTGAAGTGAAGGACTTGAAAACTGATGCTCGCCAGATCTACATAGAGGAACTGTATTTCTGTATTACGGGGGCTGTGGCTTATCTTGAGCATGAGCTGCTTTTTGAATGTGTGTGGAGTTTATAATCACTAATCCCTATTAGTGCTATATTATTGTATGGCACTTTTCATTAGCAGATCACAAAGTATTTTGCAGAAAAGGGTCAAAATCATGATCTTCATTTTAAAGATGAGGACACAATGCTGAACAGCCACAGAAAAAGTCTCCCCACAGGCAGCTGGCAGAACTAAGGACAGTATCCCACAGTCCCCATGTCCAGCTCAATGATCTGACATCTCTAGTCCCATTATTAACACTGGGAAGACTCCCTTTAATTGGTGTCGAATGTTCGAAAGTTGAAGGAGCTGTTGTCATGGATACAGCATCCATAGGCTCTCCTTTGACTTGGTTGGAGCCATTCTCTTTCACAATAGCTCTGTGGTCTTCAAATGTCAATGCAATAATGAGCACAGAAACAGGGATTCATTTGCAACTGGTGCAGATGCTTACCATGCAATAAGAAGATAAAATAAATCATTGGCTGTAACCCTCTTAGATTAACTGAGCTAGTTAATTCACTGATTTCTCCAGCACCAACTGTGCAGGAGCAGACTGTCAGGCCCTGTTGGATCGGTTACCTTCCACGACTTGTGACGTGAAACTTTCACTCAGTTTGTGCCCTTCATAACAGAGAAGCATCAGTATTATCTCCATCTCCTGCCTTGGGCACTAGCTCTCCTCAACAATATGTGGTCTCAGCACTGAACAGGGAGAAAGACCCCCATTCCTTCACACACACACACTCACACACACTCACACACACCCCCCCTAGCAAGAATATTTCAGCTGGTTGCAGACATGGCTGAGAGCTCACCTGCAGTGTTACTGACAACCTACAAACAACCGCCCTGCCATTCCCTGCCTTTCTCCTACCCATGTGGGGACACTCAGCTCATCAGAGCATTACACCATCTCCTTATCAGAGGTGCCAGCTTTCCCAGCTGAGCTCAGCCCTGCCCTCAGGTGGCTCCTTACACAGCTTCCTTCCAACAAGAGGTTTTGCCACACTCTTAGAGCCAATATCCAGACTACCTCTGGCGGCACACCTGGCAGCACACCTGAGGTCTGGCATGTTAGGCTCACCCTGTGCAAGAACAGCCCTGGGGAAAGAGGCATCTTTGCAGTGCCTCACAGAGACCTCCTTATCCACAACAGCCTTTATTTTGGGGAGCAAAACCATTTACAGGAATGAGCCCAGCTGGTGCAGAGAGTTTGACAAGCTGTTAAAAATAGGGGCAGACTGATCCAGCTGTATTACAAAAATGCTGATTTCTAGCTTAGCTGTTTTAAATTAGTGTATTTTTCTTCCTTGTCCAGTGTGGATGAGGTGAGTTAAACCATCCTTCTTATGTTAAATAATTTGAAATGGTAGCAGCATAGTTGAAGCTCATGGCTAGGCAGCTTGCCTGAGCAAGGCTCAGCTCTCTGTCCTTCCACTAGTCTCTTCCAGGTTGTCATTACATGGATTTATGAGCACTTGCAACACACTCAGCACATCTGAGATAAAGGAGATGGGAAGCAAGTCTCTCTCTTCTGGATTTCTATCCTCCCCCACCCCAGATCAGAACAGTTCCTAGTACATATAGATGGATTAGGTTCAGTTCTGAAGACCAAACATTGCTCAGCCAATTACTGAATTCAATCAATACCACCCATGCTGTCATTAAAAAAAAAAAAAAAAAAAAAAAAAAAGCCAAACTCCTTTTCAGAGCAGTCAGCTTGATGTTGTCTGGTACTTCAGAGTCAGTCTACCTCTTGGGTCCTTTGGCTGTTTTAGCAACCTGCCACTGAGTTACATACAGTTTCTATAACACCGACTCCAGCCCTGAGGGGCTGGCACAGGTTTTCTCATTGACTGTCAGTGGTCTAGCAGCAATGGATTCTCCACTTCAGTTCACCACCCTCAGCTTCCCTAATCTCTCTGCATCACCTTATATTAGGCGATCAGCCTATCAGCACAAGGTGTAGCCAATGTCAATTCTGGCTACCTCTTCCTGCTCCGCTTTACTTTACCTCTCCTTCTCTGCTGTTAAAAGAGATGGGGGGAAAAGGTTACCCATTAAACCAAAATAATTTGATTTAATAGATTCTGGGGGAAGGAGTATACTGATATTTATTGGAGGAGAAAAACCCAGACAAAGGAAACTCTCCTGTTTCTTTTTTCAAGAGTCTCCCTTTGCTTTTGACTGTTCATCTTTATTTTCCTTATAAATGCAGGTGCTCTGCAGCTTCAGCCAAGGCAACAGTGGTAATTATCACCATAACTACACAGTTGTTGAACCTGACTGTAAAGCAATTATGCTAAACTCCGCAGCAGGCTGACAGCTATCATACTCACCACACCTTTCTAAGACAGAAAGGCTAAGCAGGGCTAAGCCAGTACTACAAAGGATCTGAACAGCAATTTCTGGGTAGAGATTTTCTGTTCCTCCTGTGATACAAACCACTAGGACATGCCCTTTGGTACTAACAGCATCATGCCCACAACACAGAATTGCTTGCTGTTTTCTACCTCTGTATGAGTTTTTTTTCTGCTAAGGGGACTTAGCAAAACATTTTATTTTCAAAAACAGCCATGAAAAATAAGTGGTAAAGAGAGGGTGCAAGAGGGAATAGTGGCAGTTTCTTGGAATTCAGAATGTTTTTGAAAGATTTTCTACAGGAGTACAGGTGCTGAGCCAGGACAATACACTCATCTCTTTGTAAACAGTTCTGCTTTTCTCTGATGGCAACTAAAGGAATTTAAGAAGAAATCTAGCTGCTCGCTTTTTACTGTATGACAGCTCATGCTCAGCATAGGCAGTAGAAGCAGAAACATTAATGTCAGGGGTCTAGACCTAGGTGAACCATTTTAGGTAGACTGCAGATAGCTCTTACAGGATGTTCCTAGGAACGAGACACTGACAATATAAGGCAAAGGAGCACTGGGATTCATCTGGAAAGACTTGTTGAACCAGGCTAACCCTGTTGGGCAGGGAAGATAGAGTGCAATATTGCAATGCAGATAGACAGACCATGACTGGACCAGGGGCTCTTGTAGGAACACAAATTGCAGCACCCAGTGATTACTGCTCCTCACCATGCACTGCATGTTCCTGTGGGGCACAGTAAGAAATGAAGGTTACACCCCAATAGATGGGTGAGCAAAGCTGTGGTGGGTAGCCAAGCAGAGGAGTGGATCAAGTGATGACACATGATTTTATTTCAGAGAGCTTTCTGCATCATACACACTTGATCTTAATTTATTTAGAGGTGGCTTGGGATCACCAGGCTTGCTTACTTTTTACATACAGGAATGCCTATTGCTACAAAAATGTTCTTGAATTCTGAGTATTCCTGGTTTAGAAGTCAGTGATCAGTTCTAAGCACTGCAGGGGAGGGATGATTTACTACCAACAGCAGGAGTCACAGTTCAGGGGAAACTTTTATATCAGTACTAGCTAGAGAAGTTAATTCCCACAAGATTAGGTATCAGAGGGCTTATTCTCCTCATCTTCCTTCTCTTTTGTCCCTTCTTGTGATCCTACAGAGGCTCCAGAAGATGGTGTAAAAGGTCCCACAAGCCAGGCAAGAGGTATATTATGTTCCACATACTCCAGCAGTTCATCCATGCACTCCTGGGCTGTGTTCATTAAATGGTGTTTCTGGGTCAGGATGTTCCTGGACAGGTCTTGGAAAGAAGCAGCAGCCTGGAAGGAGTTGTGGGTCTCTTGTAATTCCTGCTGTACCTGCTGCATCTTGTCCTGGATGCTGGATGGGAAGCCTTGGATGTTGGCCAGTAGAGTCTGGAGAGTGTGCTGCAGTTGCTGGGTGATGTCACAAGACATGGCCAGAATCTGGACCTCCAGCCGCTGCAGAGGAAGAAAGGAGGCTTTAGAAGTGTCTCCCCATGCACCCACTCCCACCTGGATACACCTCTGGTGAGCCAGCATCTCCAGCAGACCACTACCTTCAGCTCCAAGGAAGTTGCGTCTTCTCTTTCTTTCGGCTGCTTCTTGTTCCAGGTCAGCCACATCTGGTGCAGCTTCTCCTGCCCCTTTTGAAGCTTCTGATCAATACCCTGCTTGACACAATCAATCTGGAGTAGGACAGGAAAGTGAAGGCAAGAGTGAATTATTATAGCAGCAAGACTTGCGTTGTGACTACCCCAGCCGGCTTGTGAGCTGGCACAGAGATCCTCCTGGTCTTCACAGGGAGCAAAGGGGAAGACTGCTTTACAGCAAGCAGCTTCAAGACAAGATGCTTGAAGACAGGACAATGTTCCTACCAGCTCAATGACGTACTGCAACTGTGAGAAAGTCTCCTGCATGACCATCTTGATCTGCCTCACTTTGGCTAAGAAGCACTGGTAGGCTTTTTGATGCAGATGAGTGGGCAAGGAGGTCAGTTGTACAAAACAGCCCTGATGGTCTAACTGCTGATGGACAGCTGTCCCTTCAGTCCCCTCCACAGAGACCACGAGGTCAGCTGGAAAAAACAGGGATGAGAAGTTAATCGTCTTAGAGGGCATACAAGAGATGGTCAGCAGTCATGAAACCTTGCACAGGTTATAGTCAGAGTGACAATGGCTTTTAAATGTGTCTGTATTCCCCAAATAAAGCAGGAACTAGAAGGCCAAGTACCCCCACCACACACACACTTGTGCTACCTCTCTATATTGCAGAGAAGCCTAGAAAGATCTTATTTGTAGATCTGCCTCATGCAAGTGTTTTCTGACCTAGTTCCTCCTCTGTGATGGGGAAATAGTGACCTGATTTTCCTGGCACAGCTTCCACACTTCTGTCAGTGACCTCGCGTGCCCTGCAATCCACTGCCATATCCTGGCTGGTTACCAGGGACCTAGCAGACTCCAGGACTCTCTGAACAACCTCCCTGGCTGCCTCCAACTCTGCCACTCTGATCGCAGCATCTTCAGCACCAGTCATGCTGAGTGACACCATCTCTTTGGTGCCAGAGAGAACCTAGGGAGAGGTCAGAAGATTGAACGTACCCACTTCTGCAGAACAGCATTTGGTACAACTGTGAGGTTGATGAGACTATTTCAACATCAGAGCTATCTGACAAGCCCAGATGGGGAATAAGTCAGACTACAAATGTGAGCAAGCTCTGCTTGGGGTGCAGTTCACCCAATCTGTGGGATGTGGAAACTGTAATGAGACTTACATGGGACCTTCCACAAAAATAATCTGACAGTTTGTTAAAAATGCCATTGAGAGCTTCAGTGAGAAGAACATGAGACAACAAATATTAAGAAACTTCACCTCAGGTTAGAGTATTCAATTTTGTCAAGGGACAGTAGTCCAGCAGCAAGGATACAAAGAGTTTCCAGCTGTGCTTGGTAAGGGTTCAGATAGGTTCAATATTGAAGTCAGTTATGAATAGCTCACAAGATACCTGGTGGGAGAACAGAAGAGAGCCTTGCTCTTCTCTCAGCCCAGAACAAGGAGACTGGCCAGGTCCAGCTAGACAAGCAAGTTCACCTGGACTCTCATCCACCAGAAACTGTTACCTTGTCATCTGGTTCTTGCAGGTTTGGCAGCTTGTCTTCCAATTTCTCCTGTCCGAGGTAAACATATTCCTTCACTGTTGCAACTAGAGGCAAATCAGAAATCAAATACAGTTGAAAGTGAACATGTAAATAGATCTTAGACTTTCTACATCCTACCAGCATGTCTCCCACATCAGCAGGGGAGGAGACGCTTGGTACTTGATTTCTTGACTGCATTAGTCATCACCAGACTCTAAGCCTTCACTTGGTCACCCAAGAGACGTTTCTGAGACCACAGCCTACTTACTCTCAGTTTCAAGTCTAGTCAGAACTGGCTGTGCCACAGCAGCGGCAGACCTAGCCAAGGTCTTCACTTCTGCTTCCGCTGCACCATGCTTGCTTCTGACAGATGGGTGAGTCTCTTCAGAGGGGGCAGGGGCAGAAGAAACAATATCATAAGATGACTTGAGCAATTGCAGTTCCTCTCCCAGCCCAGCTGTATTCTAACAAGGAATAAGAGGTCCCATAAGAATTCACAATCCATTGTGTTTTGTTACCCCCTCTTCCCCAGGCACGTATGTCTTCATTATTAAACCTGTTTCACTGGTTCCTCATCAACCCCAGCTACTGCTCAGTTACCATGATGATGATGTAGGTGACCTGGAGCAGAACCACAGGCAGCCTCCCTCCAGTGGTAGCACTTGTGAAGTGCAGTTATACCACAAGGTTCTTCCCAGCTACACAAGGAACTGACCCATCCGCCGCAAAGCTAGTAGGGCAGCTCACAGAGCTAGGGCTGTACCCACTCACATACAAGTGGAAGGCAGCTTTCAACAGACTTGTCACTAGAGTACAGCAGTCCAGCATTCAAGGCTACTTCTAGTAAGGCAGGAGGAGAGCTTCAGGTGCTGTTTCAGCAGCCATTGAAAAGCTGACCAAGGCTGTGTGCAGGTGATTAAGGCCATGAACCACCAGTTGCAGCTGTTAGAACAGATAGCAGAAATGTACACAGCAGGCAGTGAACTCCTGCAATTCATTGCCACTGCATGTTACGGGCAGACAGTATCATCAGGGTCAAAGATTAGACAGTTACGAATGACAGCTCCATAAATGGAGGGAATAAGTGGGGATGAACTCCCTAACATCTCTACTACAGGGATCAAGGGTGCTGGGGAATGGGCCGTGGGAGGTGGCCAGGCATGAGAATGCCCCCCCCCCCCAATTACATCTGTTGCTATTGTCAGCCAACACTGATCTAAAGGGATTACTGGTCTGATCCAGTCAGGCATTTTATATTGTGAACTATCTGAGAACAGGCTCTAGATTCCCAGCACTGAGGGGACTGGACTACACAGTGAAGAGTTCACAAGGAGAAGGTCTACTCAACCGCAGAAAGAGCTCCCATTGCTTTTAGGCAGTAACATAGGTCTGTCCCCACCCCCTGCCATGCAGTAGTTACCTGTTCTTCCTTTTCCTTGCTCTCAGAGGAAACTGCAGCTACATGATTCTCCTTGGGAGTCCCTGAGGCAGCAGCAAGTGGCTGGGTTTCATGAGACATCTTGCAGTCAGATGCAACTGAAAGGTAAGAGTGAGCCAGTGCTCACAGCTCAGTTTCACCTTCCTCTGCTTGTGAGGAAGGTCCCAGCCCCAAAGCACCACAGGTCCGCACAGGAGCTAACCCCCGTTTGTGGATAAAGCAAAAGAGCAGCAAGGCAATGCTAGTTCTAGGTTCTCATTCTAGGGACCAGGCTGTTTCAGAGTTTGTAAGGACTGGATTTGGCCAGCTACTATTTCCATAAAGAAGCAGATGCAATTCAAAGGACATCCGATGTTTTGGGGGCAGGAGATGGCTGCACACACATCAGAAGGGAAACTAGCCAGGAAGGTTAGGTGTCTGTAGGCAGGAGGAGGGCTAGGAATAGTTTGTTGCTCCCCCATATGAACATCAGCACCTTAAAGAAGAGCACTGTGCAAGTTTCAGGTAAGCAAGAGAGAATATTGCAGACAAATATTTATGATAGAGTCTGTTGCCATTGCTTCTCAACACGCACATATTAGGGAGAGTTTAAGTGAGCTTAACATGACTTTTGGAAAAAAAGATTCTCATTTGCAAAGCTTGGGAGTCTTAAAGTTAACAAAGCATCTCCAGTCTCCACCTGTTCTCCACTGTGGCAGAGTGATTAGTCTGGCCAAGTTCCTTGAGGATCATGCAAAAGTTCTTTAGGCAAGTGTCTATCTCCTGCAAAAGGAGTTCAGCCCTAGGCATGGTTTTCTCATTTTTTTTCCTGTTTTCTTTGGTCCTGAAGGGACAATATGCAGAGTTTAAATGGGTAAGATCTGACCTTCCAGAGTCAGCAGTACTTTGTACGTGATATGGGAGGCAGAGAACATCTGTCTCCCCTCTAATGCATCAAGGAGCTGCACTGAAGCCCTCACAGAGTTTTCTCTCTACCTTCACAGCAAATCACATGCCCTGTTGCCATCCCTTACATTTTTTAAGGCTAGTCATTTCAGTTTTTCTATGGAAAAGGCAGACCGCAGAGGACTCAGCCACTTTACCACATCACTACTGTCCTGTGAGGAGGACAAACGAACCAACTGGGAACTCACTTCAGGCAGAGAAGGTTGCATTAGTAGCTCAAAATGTCAAAGATCTTTCTGTCCCCATGCAAGGAGACAAACCATTATGAGTCTGATCATCCAAAGCTTTACTGGGATCTCTGACAAGAGGGGGACCTACTCGCCTGACTCCTCTACTCAATACCATAAAACTCCGCCTGGGCTCTGACCTTTATATACTGTTGCTGCTTCCCATGTGGTATTTGGAGCTGAGGAGCATGGGGAGTGTGAGGAGCAACGAAAGGCAGAAGATGAGAGCAACTCTCAGCAGAGCTGATCCTAGGGAAAGATCAGGGTGTTAACATGATCATATGAGGAACTGCTCTTTGCCCAAGCTTTACCTTTCTGGTGAGCTGGACAAGTTCAGCAGGCAAAACTCATTCACTAGCAGATTTTAATGAGGCCAAAATTTTCCAATGAGTTACTGCATGGCTCCTCATATGCAGGAAGATGTGCTTCAGTGATACTGCTGTCAAAGTTCAAAATGGAAGGTGAAGAATAGACTCTAAGGTAAATGGCACAAATATTGCTCCTTACTTGAGTTCTGGGAAGATGGATCCTCTGACATAATGTTTACCACTGGTTCAATGCTTCTCTGGAGGAAAGTTCATAATTACAGGATTTTTTTTCTCTTTTCAGAACAGTGACAAGAGAGGAGAGAGGGGCTTAGACTGATTGCTCTCATATTCTCTGTTATGGAGATAGTGGGCCACTTGCTCTCATGAGATATGGTATGTCAGAACCTCCAGATTCTTTGGCTTGACCTCCAGCATTGTGCTTGCTAGCAGTTTCCTGACCATTCCAACTGGCTCATTTTGCAGGTTTACAATCACCTAAGCTCATCGTCCAGGAAACTGCATTGCACTGAGATCTTTCTACAGCCAGGGCCACTCAGAAGTGGCTTTTCCTTTTTTTGACCCTCAGTTTCCACTACATGCACCCAAGAAACCATAGCTAATGTCTTATATGTAGTGCAAAAATTAGGATCTACAGTGTTTAAACAGTGTCCGTCATCAGAGTAGCTGGGTAACTCATAATCTTCACAGTCCAGGGGCATAAGGAAATCTATAGATGACTGATGCAGAAAGACACGGAACCAGGTCTACAAAAGGACTTTGGCACCTCAGATGGACTTAGGTAGAGCTAAAGAGTCCTTTAATTAAACAAAAATCTTATTTATCATCAATCAAGTTTTCTAGGAACCTGAAACACTGCATTTGCACATTCCCTTAGTAACTGACACCTAAAAAGAATCAAAGAAATCAGTGTCTGTTTGGGATCATCCAGCTAAACAATCTGTGCTTAAGTATCTTCAAGATTTTGTGCAGCATTCAGCATATATCTGTTCTTCTCAAAATACAGTAGCCATGCTACTTTCACTAAAAGATAAGACTGATGATACTATACACCAGCTGATACTAAAGCATTCATGCAGGTTGTGGGAGAGCTGAGTTCAAAGTCTTCTGCAGGCCAAGGGGATCTTCACATGCCAGGTGATCCAAATCTACTGACTATAGCAGAGGAGCGAGAAGGAAACACTTCGCTCTTTCGGTTGAAGCTGTCCCTTCTCCCAGGGTTGCTAATATAGCTTACCCAGGGACTAGGTCACATGAAATAAATAAGCAAGGCCCAGACAAGAACTCTTCTCTCCAAAATGCATGACCTGGTTTTTCTAGGCTACAGAGCCAGGATACCTCTATCCCATTGATTCTCGGAATCTTGCTGACAAAGTGGTCCATATTCAACAGTCGGAGCAGGGAATTTGATGCTCTTGCCCTGCCAGCCCCAAGCAGCTACACGGAGGAGGGGAGGGCTCACCTTTGGTCCAGGACTCCCTGATCAGGGCAGGGCAGTGCTTGCCCTCCACTGCCCTGGGCTGTCCCTTGTGTCCCTCCAGTTATGACGTCATGTGTCTGTACCCAGCATCCACACATACCATCCACCCTCTCCATCACTGTGCTGTGCATTAGGAGTGTGGCTGGTCTTTGGATAACATAAGGACTGCCTAGGTTCCCTTTTATGCTTTACAGCTGAAGGAGAAAGGATATAGAAATTTCAGTTTTCTTTTTAATCATCTCATTAGGAAGGATTTGCTTTTATCTCTATTACATTCAAGTTGTTTGGATTTATCAGGATAGCTGTTTTACATTTATAAAGGACTTGATAAGCCTGTTTTCTTCCCTGGTTTAGCTTTTCCTGCCTGCCCCCCGCCCTGTTCTGCTGTGTAAAGAACTGTGTAAAGATCTTCTCTGTTTGGCTCAGGTAACAGGAGCCCTGTTTGGAGTTCTTCCAAAGACAGGGCTGAAAGAAACCGTGTTTTGTACCTTCAGTGTGAGCATGATTTCCAGTAACACTTGCTGCTCTGGGCAGCAGTAGTCTGTTTTCCATTATCTTGGCTTACAATGGTAGAGATTCCTGCTGCTGCTGGTCAGCTCAGCTGTTATGACCTTTCTCACAGCAGTCAGATCATCAAAGTTGGCTTCTAGTGCCAGGACTACCTCCTAGAGGGATTGTAATGCCAATGCTAAACACTGGTTGAAACCTGTAAAGCCCTAGCTGCTCTTTGAGGCTCTTTCACCTGGAGTGCTGCAAAGCCACTTAGCATGGGTTACCTGTGATACCCAAGGGAGGCAGCTGTCAGGAAGGTTGCTATTCTCTGTGTGGAGGAGCTGCAGCTCTGAAACAAGCTGTGTTTCTCTCCTGCTATGCTCTGAACACATTCTAACACGGCTGCAGATATAAACTGTTCCTTTAGGTGGTAGTTTTGGGTACTCCTAAACGGGTGGTTTGATTTTGAGGGTTGATATGTCACCTACTTAGGTGAGAAAAACTACTTACAGGGGGGACTGTTCCCCAGACAAATGGGAAGAGAAGAGATTGACATTTGTTTGTTTGTTTGTTTGCTTTTTCAAAGGCATGACAGTCAAGAGGAAGGTGGTGTGTGCTTCTCAGGACTGTTAGGGCTTTGACTAGGCTGCATCTCTCCTCTCTGGACATATGAAGAGAGAACAAAAGCCCAAGTCTGCCAGGTCCCCCAGAGCAGGGAAGAGGTGCCAACTCTAGGCACACCAGATCCTCAGGTACACAGATGCTCCATGCATCTGGAGCCTGCAAAAATGCTGAGTTCCCAGAATTCAGCCATTGTACTTAGTCTGTGTTAACAGGAAGCACAATTAGCTTGTCCATTTGCATTTTTATAAGTACAAAGACATTCAGACTCTTTAGCAAAAGAGAGGCTTATTTACTGAATAGTTAACCTGACCAATGTCATATAGGACTTTGAGTCACTTGTGATTTAATATTTCTGGCCTCACTCCTGGGGGGCCTCCCCTACATGGACCTGAGGGGTGAAGACAGTTTGGAACTTACCATTCCTCTGTTCCATGGCCTGGCACCTTATTTGTGATTTGATTCTTGCTTTGCAAAATGTGGTGAGATGTGCAGCCATTCTGTCTTTGGTCACCTCTATTTTGACAACCACAGCCTCCTCCTCACCATACAGAGATTCGGCATCACTGTGTCAGTATAGCAGAACACAGTGTGACCACCACATCTTCCATGGGTAGCTGTACACAGCCACTTCTGTCCACATGTGGGCTTTGGGGTGACTAAGAAAGACATAAAAATCCTTGGGGTCATGCCTGGGGAAGTCCTGGGTGAGCTTGGGGGTGTCCCATGAGCTGGAATGAGACTTCTCATGCTGTGAAGTGCAGGTTTTGGCAGGCCACTCTGAGGAAGAGGATGGCTCAGATGAGACAGCATCATCTTGTTTTAAACTGATCCTACCTGAAGCATCTGTAAGCTTTGATGCATCTCTTGTACAAAGTACATCTTCACTGCGAAGTTGCTGATTCCTTGCTCCGCGCAGGGGCCCCCAACAGTATGCTGGGTGCTTGCGGAGGCTTTCTTCTGAGCAAACATGGGTGAAGACTGAGGAAGATTGCTGGGGCTCTTCACTCCCATGTATGCTCTGAAGGGAGCATGGAGGCTACGCATATAAGCTAGTATTGGACATGAGCCCAGTGAAACAACAACCTCTAGGCTTCCGCAGTCTAGATGTCATCATACCAAGCTGCAAGGTTTGGCTGGGTGACACAGGCTATCTGGGGAGGCAGTGCAAAGGTTATTTCTGGATGCTGCCTTCTTTTTTAATGAAGGTAAGGACTGACACTGTATTACACGAGCTGGAGTTTTGGATGTAGGATATAACACAAATGCTGTACATGTTCTCCTGCAAGCAAAGGAAAATCACATCAACCCTGAACCTGCAAAACTTCAGTGTTGAACTTCCACCTCAAGAACAGGCTTGTTGAAATGATGGACAACACATGCATAAAAGCAAAGCAGAGTCCCTTTGTGGGATTGGGGTACTAAGAGGACACGTGAAACAAAAATCCCTTTCTTACTCCAAGCTTCCCAGTGGGACTTTGTGTAACTGCCTGAATCACCGACCATCCAGACAGTGCTGTCCTCCGATGCTGGCTTCTCTGGGACTGTACAGTGAATTTCTCTTTTTCTTTTTTGCAAGTTCTCACCAATCACTGGCGGTTTCAAAACTGGTCCCTGTGCTGTTTTCCCTGAAGAATGATGGTGTCGCTCTTCTGTAACAGTCCATTCCATTGCTGTCTGTTGACAGTCAGTGATCTGTCCTTGATCAGTCACTGTGCCACCCTCACTGTACCTGCATTTCTTTTTAACCTGGTGTCTGAAAGAATCATGTTCTATGTGCATTCATGTGACTATTTTCCCTTCCCCCATATAACTTTTGAACTGCTCAGCTTATTTCAAGTTTGACAGAATGGTGAAGTCCTCAAGATCTTAATAAAACCAGGAAAAGAGGTGGGCCAGGAGAAGAGGGGGGCCATGGCAGTGCTTTCTCTCAAGAGAAGGCTGCAATCCTTCTCTTCAGGCCACTTTCTTAATCATCAGAGAAGCCAGAGATAAGCAGCCCCAAAACATAGATCCCTGGAAAACCTGTTGCTCCTGGAATAGCTTGTTCTGTATAATTGGCCCTCTGTAAATTAAACAACAGCCATTTCCAAGACTTCTGTATTTTAAAGTCATTAGATTATATGCTGGGAAAGTCCTTATAGAAGCCAAACACCACTGGCTGCCCCCTCCCCACTGACTGTGCAAACCGCCCAAGGGCAGGTCCTTGTGTCGTCTATGACAATGAACCTGAGGCATCTTCCTGTGCCAAGAGGAATAGACCATGACTAGCTCTCCCTCCAAGCTCCTGGTGGGTCCCATTCCCCCTGGCACAGGGATGGATGGAAGCTGCAGTTCCCCAGATAAATGCAAATATCACTGGGCTCTTGCATAATTATGTTTGAAGGATAGCAGATATTCCAAGGAGACTGGCACATACGAGGTCAGCCCTGAAAGTGCACATCGAACCCAAGCAGAGGGGGTCTAATCTGGCTATTACAAGTCTTAAGCATGGGTTGCTCACTCTGCAGGCATTCTGGGAAGGAGCAGAGGGACTGTGCTCTCCAGTAGCTTTAAGATGAGGAACATGGGTTTCAGTGCTTCTAAGATGAGGCAGTAGCTGAGCAGCTACTTCCAATATCAAACTTTGGGCACAGACAGGTAAGAGCTACATGAATCTCACATTACGTAGGAAATCCTTCTCTGGATCTGTCTTCTCACCATACTTCTTTTCTTTTCTGGTTATTGTTTCCCAGCAGAAAGGGAAACAAACACAACTAATTGCCATCTCCGTGCTATACCTATGATCTGATGGAAGATCATAGAGGGGGTGTGTAAGCCATGCCAACAACACCATTCTCCTTTTGCAGAAGCAGTGGCCTCTGAAGGGGGCTCCTCTGCAGTAGGCAAGGTGTGCCTGCCTGGTTGTACTTAATCAGCAACCAGAGGAATTAGCTGGAAGTTCAAAGTAATTAATGAGCCACAGCAGTCCCTGCCTCCATCCTCTCCCACCTCTCACAGGCTGGGACAAAGACTGGCTCTTTTCTATTGTTTCCCTGAGCTGTCAATCACTTAGTATCCCTCTGTATCCCACCTTCCCAAGCCAGTATATAAGGGCAGAGAAGGCAGGAGCAGATATGGTGTGGTGATTGATTCTTTCTTGATCATCTGCTAACCTCCAAGAAGAAAGAAGAAGAAGAAGGGGGGGGGGGGGGAGAAGAAAAAAAAAAAGGTACTGTTCTCTATAGGAGTGAAATCTTTTAGGTGTTTAGGTTGTAGTTGTTCTGTGAATTCCTGATTCAAGTTTAAATGACACAGATCACTGCAGGGGGAGTCCCTTTAATAAGGGAAAGAGTCCAGTTCTGAGGTTTTCAATTAATGGGTATTAAGGGAACTTCTTTCCCTAGTAAGATCAGAGGGAAATACTTCCCCAGCTGCTCAGTCTTTCTCTCTTCCTAAACCATGGCACTTGTGACACTGTTTCAGCTGCAATGGACTCGGCTATGCCTGATAAGGAGGAAGTTAAGAGTTCCCCAGAGATGAAGGAAGAGGAACAGCAGGTAAGTACTCCATATGAGCTGTAACTGGAGCAGCAGCTTTTGGGTGCAGGTGTGAGGAAGTGGCTGCTACTGTGGCTAGGGAGAGCTATGCCTGCCTGAAGGGAGGAGTGTCTCCTCTGCTCAGCCTGTGCCCTGCAGCTTCTCTGGAAATGAGTAGTGGCACAGCCAAAAGAGCAGCCTGAAGATGCTATAAGTAACCTGCTAGATTAAGCAAAATGGCCTGGTTCTTGGCTAGAAGTGATACTTCTCTAGTCAAGAGCCTGGGCAATGCTTTTGTGGAATGGCTCTCATATCTCGAGGGCCCCAAAACCTGATGCACTTGCCTTTGTGGACTGCAGCATGTGTCTTGTTGGCTAGTGTGGAGTCTGCCAACTTAACACCAATATGATCCTGTTCTGATAAAGCTTTTTTTCTAGAATTGTTCAATAACTATGTCAAATGAGCTGGAGCTGGATAAGGTTCTAGCAGTGCTGAGGCTGTCTACACTCTCATCTGTCCCTTGGATGGCTCTGTACTGGAAGAAAACCTTTCTGGTGTGGACCAACCATAAATATCAATAGTGGTCCACAGCTTGTTTCTTTAGTGAGTTGCAGGTTTTGAAGTGAATACACAAGCTGTGGTTTGCCCTCCTTCAACCAGACCAGGTTACTTGAACAGGCAGAAAGGTGAACCTTTGGTGCAGGGTTGCATAAAAAGCTCTGTCAGGCTTGGAAGCCTCATGGCCTGTTTTTCTTTTAATTTTTTTTTATTTTTTCCCTCCTAGGATGCAGTAAATCTGGTGTCTAATGTGACCTTGGTCACCTCTGCCTGTGATGTGGTTTCTACAGCTTATGTCTCCACCAAGGAGAGTCACCCCTACATCAGATCTGTGTGTGAGGCAGCGGAGCAAGGAGTGAAGAGTGTGACTGAAGCCACAGCTACCTGTGTGCAGCCAGTTCTGACTACACTAAAGCCTCAAGGTAATGTGGTAGGGGAGGCTTGCACCTGCTTGTGATGGCCAGATCCTCTTCCCAGAGGGACTCCTAACTCTTTGGTTCCTTTCAACTCTGAAAGGAGCCCTTGGGTGCAGAAAGGTCCCTCTCCATCACCTTACTAAAGGGATAGCTCCAGACATAGAAGCAAAGTGAAAAAAGTTAAGTCCTAATTGGAGAAGTATGAGGAAGTGCCTCTTCCTGGAGGACCAGGATTTGACTTGGGTGTTGACTACCCTAAAACTGATCTTGCCAGGCCGAAAGTATTAGGTGACAGCTGCTTGTACTTTGATCCTTAGAGGCCTATCAGGGCTGGAAGAAAAGCATCCACTTGGAGGGCTGTCACTACTAATAGTCCTGTTTCCTGTGGCCCTTAAACCAGACCCTCAGCATGTGCAAAGCAGTCTTTTAAACCTCATGGAGGGAGAAGGGCTGACCCTAATGGCAAGGGTCTGACAAAACAGTCTGTGTGACAGGCCTGGGTTAACTCCAAGTCTAGAGTGGGCCTCCTCCTGTTTACTATGTGATTCTAGATCCCTGGGACATGGAGCCTAAGGCAGAAATGAGCTAAGCACCTGTCTGGTCAAAAGATAAACAAGCTGCAAGTGGGACTCCAAAGCATTGGGCTATGTCCTTGCTGGTGCAAGTAGGGGACTGGTTATTCTCTAAGTGAACAGACTTAGCTTGAGACCAGGCAGCACTGGAAACCAAGACAAGCTGCTCAGCAAATCCAGTTTACACCAAAACACATCTGCCTGAGTAGAAATTTTTACCCAGGATCCCTGCAAGACAGCATACTCAGGAAGGCAGGACTTGCAAGATGAAATAGTAGAAAACCTAAGTCTTGACACCTTTTTTTCTGCAGTTGCTGTGGCAAATGAACATGCCTTCAAGCCCTTGGATAAACTAGGGGAGAAGCTCCCTCTCCTTCAAAAGTCAATGGACCAGGTAAGAACCAAAGGCTATGCCCTCCTTGGCTGGAAGGGGGATGGGAGTGAAGTTGGCCTTCACAAGGATAGGATTACTTCAAGGTCTTTTGAGACTCAAATTTCTGAGTGCATAGAGCAAGCTCTTAAGAGTAAGAAAGCAAACAGGCAATACAGTCTGGAGACTCCTCTTGGTGCAACAGGGACTGGGTCACAGCACTGCAGCTCTTATCTGACACTAAGCTATTTCCATAGGTTCTCTGACACAAAAGAGCTAAGGCCATCTGAAGTGGCTGATGCAAAGGATACTGTGAGCAGCAAAGTGACAGAGGTGGTAGATGCAACCAAGGAGGCTCTTCAGAGTGGTATGGAGGCTGCCAGATCTGCAGTGACCAGCAGTGTGGTGATGGTTATAGATTCCAGAGTGTGCCAGATGGCTGTGAGCAGAGCAGGGGCTGTGCTGGAGGAAACAGGAGATGACCGCAGTCTGCCTATTGGAAATGAGGAACTAGGTCAGGAGGTGGCATATGTGCCTGCATTTGTAATGAGGATACCAACCTTGTTTTCCCATCTCTGAAATGGGTTTAAGAACTAACAGGAAGTTATCAGGAAGTTAACCATGTTGGAGGCTACCTGGATCATAGTCCAAGGTCTCCTGATGCTTGTTTAGTTTTCTTATTAAGTACCTCTGGTCAGACACTTACAGGCACTGTCTTTCTCCTCAGCCAAACTGGCAGCAGCTGAGGAGGGCACAGACATAATGTCTGTGGAGCAGCAGCAGGAGAAACAGAGGTACTCTGTGCGGTTGGGGTCTCTCTCTGATGAACTTCGCCAGTTTGCCTACCTGCACTCAACTGATAAAATGAAGCGGGCGTGGCAGGGCATGCAGGAGGCCCTTGCACAGCTTCACTGCATCATTGAACTGGTAGGTAGAGCCCTGCCTCCCTGTTGGAGGGCAGGTCAGGGCCAAATGGATGGCTTTGTCTCAACCTCACTATGATAGTGACAGCTGTGTTGATGACCAGCAGGTTTCTGTCTTGAGACACTCTGATCTCTCCCCACTTCTTCCCCCCCCCACCCCCAGACTGAAGTGTTTAAGCAAGGATTTAAAGGGCAGGAGAAACTATGCCAGATGTGGCTGGACTGGAGTAAGAAGTGTCCCAAAGACAGTGGAGATGCAAGCTCTGCAAAGCCAGAGGTACCTCCATGGGGAGGGGAGCAGAGGGATCTGATTTGCCCTTCTCCTGCTTGATTGATTTCTTGAAGTAACTTGCTCCTCTGACCTTCTCCTTTCTGCCTTCTTCCAGGAGATGGAGTCTCTGGCCTTGCTCATGGCATGCAGTATCACACATCAGCTGCAGATCACCTACTGTAAAATAGTATCTGCAATCCAAGGCCTTCCTTTGAGCCTTCAGAATCAAGTGGAACAATCTCTTGGTACCCTAGAGGAGCTTCATGCTGCTTTCTCAGCAGCAAGCTCCTTCCAGGACCTGTCCAGCAGCATCTTGACCCAGAGCCAGGGGAAGCTGGCTGTGATCCAGCAGTACATGGAGGAGCTGCTGGACTACCTGAAGAACAACATGCCTCTCTTGGCTGTTGGGACCCTTCTCTCCAAGGGATGAGAAGGAAGCACAGACAGTAGTAGCAGGGACTCATGAAGCCTCCTCCACCCCCCTCATGTAAAGGGGGTTAGGCTCTGAATACAGTCTGCCTGGCTCAGCTCTGGTGGGAGCCTTTTCTTGGATAACTTTACACACCCCATTCTAGCTGAGGGTGAGATCACATCTGTGGTGACTATTGAGCATTGATGAATTAAGTAAGAGATCTTAAGAACTCCTGAGGGAGGTAAGGTAGCAGGGCCACATTTCCTAAATGGCTGTACATCCATTCAGGAGTGGGGGCTGATACCTGGGTCGGAAGTAAAACAGCTGAAGCATCCAATGCTTCTGCCTCTCTAGCAAGCTGTTCATGATGTTTCCTTCATCAGTGTGTCCAGACAGTGTCTATGTTCAGCACAATGACTGCTGTTGGTACTAGCCTTCAGCTAGTGTTTCATTTCTAGAAGTCTCTTCCTAGAAGCTTCTTGTACTAGGTTATAACTGTTTAAAATAAAACCACTGTGTGCAGAAAAACTTACCTGCTCTATCCTCTTTTGGAGAGAGGCTGCAAGAACAGGTATTGCTCAACAGATGTGAACACTACTCTTCTACCTGCATCAGTTCTGGTGCAGAACCAGGCAATATCACTCTAACTGGAAAATGCAGTACGTGAATAGAGTTCTGAAAATAGTTTTGGAATCCTCTAAGCAGTGGTCTTCAAACTCCCAAGATGCTTCCAAGCTGCAATTTCCATAGGTCTGGAGGTAAGGGAGTAGGTACTCATCTTCCTATTCCTTGGCTCTGGGCAAGCCAACTAGAGGCCAGACTTGTGCCCTAGGAACAAGCCTGCAGTTCTGCCTAGCTCTGCTATGGAGACTCTGAGCATGTTCATCCTGGGTCTTGGGTAGCAGAGCAAGAGTTGTCACAGAAAATGTTAGCAGTGCTTGTGCCTGTCCCAGAAGTTTTCAGAGCCTGCCTTCAGTAATGGCAATGCACTAAATTAGTTCATCAGCTGGTGGCTGGCTAAGTATTCAGGCCTTAAGTGTTTTGGGTAACATCCTGACTGCAGTATCCCAGCATCAAGAATGCAAGAACTGGTCAACCAGCAGTGGAATGACAAGCATTACAGCTGGTGAGTTTTGGTACTAGCCTGGGAGAGGCTGAGCTATAATTCCTTCTCATTTCTAGGCCTACTGGCAGGCATGTGTTCTCCTGGTGCTTCCCAGCACTTGGAAAAGCTGTGGGGAGCTTTCAGGATCCTGACAGCCCTTGTCATTTGGCCTCTGATGGCCAATTCTCATCTTATAGATGTCTTCTATCTGAAGACTTCAAGGTCTGTGGTGGGAGTGGCCTGCTGGAGTGGCTGCCTAGGAAAGATGTGGACTCACTGGGATGGGAAGTCAGAGCATAGGTGACAGATACTTGCTGGTGCTGGACCTGTTGGCACCACCATCTCTTGGCCAGGAGGTGCTCCAGCTGAGCCAAGAGCTTAGTCATCTTCCAAACAGTGCTTTTTCTCCTCCCCCCCCCCCGCCTGAGGAGGATAGAGCAAATGCCTTGCTTGCCATCGGGAATGAGAAACTGACATAAAAGACCCATACTTGTTTCTCTCCTGTATGGCTTGCTTTCCTCTCCTCTAAGGAAAGAAGTGGAATCTTACCACTGCGAGTGCTGCTTCCTCCAGATTTAATGCTAGAGACAACAGTATTAGCTTCCCTCTCCTTAGATGTCAGGAACAGGGACTGGGGAGAAGGCCCCCTCGTGGGGAAATAAGTATGGGTTTACAGCAACTCTTCCTCTTTTTTCTTAAGCAGAAATGGCTACTGCTCCAGCTACACTTCTATTTCCACATTACTGTGTGTAATGGCTTAGCACTGTACCATGGCAGGTTCATGTGGCCCTTTAGTCTTGGGTTCAGTCATTCCACTGACGCAATGTGATTTCCCCTGATATGTGGTAAAGCTCCAGGTCCAACTTCACTGAGCATAGCACTTCAGAGACTATCAGGTAACGGCCCAAACTGTGCTTCTCATGTGTAGCCACTAGTTGTCATTGAAGACAAAATAATAAGCCAATGACAATTGCCAGGCCAAGCTATTGTTGAGATCTGATGTGAGATAAATTGTAGGGGTCATCTCTCCCCTGTATGCTCTCTGATTACTGCCAAGCAATTCCTCCCTGGCAAAGAGCTCAAGAAGAGGCAGCTTCAGTCTGCCTGAGATCATTATAGCTGAACTTGTAGGGAAGGAAGTGGGGCACTGATTATAAGCAGTATCAGAAGTACCCCTACTATTCAGTAGGAAACTTGCTGCAATTTCTCTCCTTCAGTAGCAAAGCTGCACCTCACTACCTTAGTGTGTCTGAACCTTGTTATTTAAACTTCCTTAGACAAAAGCGCTTTTTAGGAAATAATTGCACATTCCTATACTCTAATCTGACATGCTGCAGTGATAAATCAATATAATATTATGCTTAGCCTAGCAAATCATGATTTGTTTACTTGTGGATCACTGGGGCATACTCTAACTTGCCGCTTATATCCACTTCCTGTAAACGCTAATGGCTACTCTTACCCTGGGAGCCTGGTGCCCAGTTCCCTTCCTACTAGGAGCAGGTGAATCACTCTGAAGGACTTTTTTTTCCTCCTCCCCTCAAGGGTTACTTGTGTATGTTTCAGTATATAAAGGAAAAACATGGGCTACTAAACCACACTAGATGTAAACTGTTCCTATGAATATGACCTCTTACACCAGCAATCATCCTGTTTGCTTAGTACAGAGTAATTCCTTCTCTTCAGTTAGAAGGTTCTGGAGCAATGCCCCTCAAGGATATATTGTTTTTAAAGCTATGAACTGTCCAGATGTCAGGGAAAAGCCACTCTTTTTCTTTAAGACCTTGACTTTTTTAAAAAAAACCCTATAATTCTATCTTCTCCCAGCTAAAAGATGCTCTGAATGGTGGGAATTTCTGTGGCTGCTTTTTGAGGGTTCATGGCTGCCAGATAACACTTCTACCTTTGTTTGCCCCTGCTCCCACCTTGCTTCCTTTACTCAAGGCACCCTGAGGCAGGGTTGCCAACTATCAGATGTTACAGGGAGGTGAAACTGCAAAAGTCAAAGCTCCATTGCGCAGTCATAGCCCAGGCTTTGTGTCCAAATGAAATAGGTGCTTTAGGGGAGAGACTTTCAAAGTACTTGCATTCCTGAGATTTTTTTTTTGAGAGAAGCCCAAAAGAACAGAGCAGAAAGTCTTCTCCTTTTTCTCCTTGTTGTTGTGCATCCAGCTTGTAACCTGAAGGAGCTGTTGTCTTATGCTGTTCTCTGACTGCCCTAGCCTTGGGCCTTTCTCCAGTTGCTAGCAGGTGAAAACTCAACCTGTGTGTGCAGTTGGGATCTCCCTTGTATTCCCTGTGCTGGCCTTTGAGGGGAGGCCTAGCACCTGTATAGCTTTGTGGCTCTTTTCTAGTACTGCTAGAGTTCCTATGGCCTGCAATGGGCTAAACCATCCTCTTCACAGTAGCTCCTAAAGCTCTGCTTGGGAAGGGTAGGCTGAGTAGAAGTGTCTATGTGCATTTTCTCCTGTACTTAACCTCTAAAGGTTTAGGGAACCATTAAGATTTGTTAGATGTAGTAAGGAGGGCAAAAGTCTCACCAGACTAGTTGTAGCTAGGAATGGTGTGCGACTTTCTTGTGAGCTCTTCCTCTTTTGGTCTCATCCATGCTGCAGAGGCAGCAAAATGATGAAGGTGGAAAGAAATGGATGCAGAAGAAATGGACTGGCTTTCTGTGATGGTTTAAAGTGGAACTCATCCGAGCTTGGTGGGGAGCATCCAGACTACTTTCAATTTTACCCAAACCTGTTTTTCTGACTAGCTATGCTTTGAATTATACAAATTTCTTTAAATTTCTATACAAAGTATTGTGACAACCCTAGCTAAGCACCCCAGCAGGGTAGAAATGCTTTGAGATGTCTCTTTTGGCTCTTAGTAGCCCTTTGGGATGATATGGTGTTCCTTGATTCTGATAATTATAACCCAAGCGATTATACTTTACCCCTTTCCCCCTACTATTTCTCCCTGCTTATGCTGTGGCCACATGTGATAGTTCAGTTGTAGGCTGATTTGAATTTTGAATGCAATCACAGGGCCACTTGCTCCTTGTTTGCCTCTTGCTAGATGCCGCCTCATCTCCCTCTGCCAGTTTGCTTAATATTTTAATTATTCTCCTCTTGTGTCCATGCACTTCTACCTTTCTTCATCTGTTCCCTGCTGTTTGTTCAAATGCTTGACTTCTAGGTCAGGGAGTGGGCTGGTCTTGAGTGAAGACTACCTTGGGCTTGCTCTAAAAAGCTGTCATCTTCACAAGTCTCCGGTTAGCAGCCTTGTCATGAAGATAACAGACTAATCTCCATAAAGTTCTTGGCTAGTGCTGAAAGGCTAAAGCTCTCTAGTTGTTTGCAAGGAGCCTAATTTCACTCTCATTTTCATGCTACTTGTTGCGCTTATACTGTCACCTCTTCTGCAAAAGCTCTACTGTTGCCTGCTGCAAGATAACACTATGCTTAAAGAATAAGCTTGTGACCTCCCTTAAGGGCTGCTTTGCTACTTGGGGCCCAGATCAGGTGTGAGCTTTCTGGGAGTTCTAATTTTCATATGATCTTAAGTTGCCTTGGTTAGGGAACTTAAGTCCTTCAAAGCTTATTTGAATTAATCTGTAAAGGAAATGGGACAATGTTTCTGCCCTCAGTGCTGGGAAATGAGGCTATTGTGACTGGTCAGTGTGGGAGCAGGATCAGGCTGTGGGAACTACTCCATTTGGTCTTCCTCCAGCTGTTGTCTGATGTGAGCAGGCAGGAATTCTATTCTGTGGGTTAGTATTTGGCTCTGTGCTTTCATATTGCAAAGCCCTATCCCCTCTTTCCTATTACTTGCCCCTCCTTTGCATCAGAGAAAAACTGGATGCTTCGGTGCACTGGAGCACTAACCCTAGAGGGAATTCCCTGTGCTCTGATATACCTGATGTGCTCTGAGTTAGATCCTGTGCCCCTGGACAGGGTGAGGTGACCAGGTGAGACCAGGATGGGTTTAGAGCAGCTGAGAAAGGGCATTTATTTGCTGGAGAAGTGCATGACTGCTTTCAACAGCAGCATTTTGCAGTGACCCATGTTTCTAAATGGGGCATGCTGATGCTTTTCCAATTAGAAACCTCTGCAGGCCTCAGCATTCACCTCTTCCTTCTTCCAGGGGTTCTTGCCAGAAGCCTCTTCTGTCAGGGGGTCAATAAATCTGCTTCAGGTTGCCTTACAAAGCAAGCATGAACTTGTGACAATTCCAGTACTGCCTTAGTGTGGCTTGTTCAAAACCCCCTGATGCCTCTGGGGGTGATAGGCATCTGACCTGATCAATAATTCAGCTTCCCTTTACTGCTGCAAACCAGGCAAGGTACCTTCTCTGAATACAGAGTACAGCCAGCAAATAATTACCCTGGTTGTGGTGCTTTCTGGATGTTGGCACCTGCCCCTGTGGTAATGGAAAATCTGTTTGCAGTATTGACTTCCCAGTCTCCTCTTGATTCTTGTATTTACTTAGATTTGGAAATGCCTTGAGATTCTTCTGCAGTGAATGGGGAGGGGAGGTGATCCAGAGGATAATTAACAAGCTGAATGCTGATGTGGTGTGGTTTTTTTTTTCTTTTTTTTTTCTTTTTTTTTTTTTTTTTGTGTGCCATCCTTGGTACTGATGCTTTCTCTTTGTCCATTTGTGTTAAACCCTTCATAAACTCTGAGAGCTCTGTGGAGCAGGAACGCTGGCCAGGTAGGCAAATTCAGACAGATTCCTGTCCATGTCTACTCCTGCATTGCCCACTTGGGCATCTCTGCGAGTTTCATCAGTCTCCTTTTATTGCATGCTGCTTCAAATGTTAGTTCTGTTCTTACTCAACTCTGCAGCTCTCAGAGGTGGGCAAGGGGGTTCAGCTGCTTATTGGCCTGAGTTCAGCATCTGGGGACGATGGAAGCAAATTCTGACCTTGCTGCTCTTAACCAGTTTCTTATTAATTAGCTGCTTTCTCAGCTGAGTCTGCCAGAACTGCTGGGGCAAGAGTTGAGGCACGCAGCAGAAACACTCCTAAGGTCTGGCAGATTTTCAGCTCAAGATGTCCCAGTAAAGGGCCCCTATGGCAGCTTGCAAATGGGACTGAGATTAATGGAGAGAACTTAGTGTGTGCGAGGAGTGTTTCAAGAGACTGGAGCAGAGAAAAGGGAGAAAAGCAGGAGAGTACTGTTCAGAGAGGGGTTCAGCCTGGGTGGGATTTGGGCAAGGAAGAGAAGGATAGAACGGAAGGAGCTGAAGGACAGAGGAGAGAGAAACCACAGGGCAGGGAGTTGGAGATAGGAGGTGCAGAGGAGGAATAGATGCAGGTGCTGGGGAAAGAGTCAAGCCAGTGTGGAAAAAGGTAAGTGGGGAGACAGGGTTAGTGATGCACTTGTGAAGTCTGGGACTTGCAGGAAACATGAAGGACTTGAGGAGGGAACAGCCTCTGGTGACCTGGGGTAGAAAGAAGGAATGTTAGAGTGTAGCTGGAGATCCCCTGTAAAGGTTGCAGGAGTTGGGAGACAGATGTAAAGTGCTGTGAGAAGAGGGTAAACTGAAGATTTTGCTTGTTTAAGGGTAATAGGTGCATGTAACCCATTGAGCTGTTTCACTAGGTGTTTCAGTGCAAGGCAAAGGAATCTCTTTCCCCATTGCCAAGAAAATGTTGAAGAAAAAATACTCCTCTGCGGGAGGGACTCCAGGAGATGTGCAGTGTGTGTAACCCCTCTCTTGCATAGACCATCCTAAGACTCAGTATCCTCACATACCTCAGTTTTGCAGGAGCGGTTATTGCCCAGAAGGAAAAATTTTCCCCCTTTTGAGGAAAGAACAAACTGCCTTTACCTTACAGTGGTCCTTCCCCTAGCAGAGACATCAAATAACTTAGTCTCGTGCATGCTGTCCTCACTGAAACATGATTCTCTGTCTCAGTTGGTCTGATTTTTTGGAGGAACATCTGGTTGGCATGTTCACGGGCACTTCTTGCTTTGGGAACTACGTGCTGCCTTTCTTCCCCATCACTCATGTGGGATGGTTATTGCAGCTGTAAGCTGAAGGTCACTTGAAATGTCATCTTCATTTAGGTGTCTTGATGGGGTAATTATAGCTGAAAATATAAGGTTTAACCAAACAAATTACAAACAGTGCAGTGTTTACCCTGTAAGAAACTGATTGGAAACACCTGCCATTTTTTGGAATAGAGAGAAAAGCAATTTTAGATGTTCAAAATGTTTCTGCCTGTAATATCTGCCATTGCATATGTCTCACTTCCTATCCCCTCTTGCTGATCCTTAGCAGATGAGGGGATGCAGTCTGTGTGATGCAGTGTCTGCTTATCCCCTGCTGATGTGCCCTGGTCTGGATCCCCTCATCCTCTTTGTGGAGCTTGAACCACGAGCCCAGAAGGGTGAATAAGCATCAGCTGCAGACAGCAAGGACACTTATGCTTTGTAATAGTCTAGCCACTGGAGGAGTGGGTGTAAAGCAGGGAAGATCAGATCCTAGATGGTCCTGAGTATTTCTGAGCTCCCTTGAAGACTAGGGAATTCAGGGTGTTAGCAACCTCCTGGGATGGCTCAGCACCATGCTGGATTAAGGAACCGAGGGTCCCTTAGGCCTTTCGTATGGTAGAATAATTCAAGCAGTACGACCTTGCTTGAGGAACACAGGGTAATTCACACAGCTACAATAGCTATGGATAGAGATGTTCTTGGACAAAAATGCAGTGACAGCATGAGCAGGCTAACAGGCTCATGTAGAGTATTCAGTGCATGAACATGGAGTCTGTTGCCTTTTCCATGGAAACAGTGGGGTAAGAAGACAGCCAGGAGCTGAGCTACTCAAATTCACATCAGTTACTTCTGCTAACTTCCTCATGTGCGTGTTCCTTGTACTCTACTGGGGTAAGTTCCTATACATGGGAGGAGCTGTGCCTCCTCAAAAGGCTGCACCAGCTGATAAATTACCAAAAATTCTCTACACAACTATATCAGCATAAAAGTGATATTGGAGCAGACTAGTGGCTTATTTTGCTCTCACCGAATACAGTTTCCCCTGTCTTCTGTCTGCTGGCTTACACACTCAGGGCCCAGGCCTCAGAAGCTGGGCAGAAGAACTAAAGGTCTTATTTTTGTTTCATTTGCAGTTTTAACTCAGAAACAAGATTAGGTAATAGAGTCCTTAAAGGAAAGTTTCAACACAGATCTCCATTTTTTCCAGTTACTTTAAGATCCAGTGTGAAGCTGAACAAGTCTCAGGATTTATCTCAGGATTTACTTATTCTGGCTTTGATTTATGATCACACCTGGAGAATCTCAACTGTGTGTAAGAAGAATTGGAACACATCTCAGGTTTAAAAGTTGCAGAATTAAATAAAAATGGAGAACTCCTTCCAGAAAATCTGACAGTTGCAGATCCTGGCTAAGGATTTCCAAACCTTCCCATTGTCAATATTGCTGTAAAGAATTTGGCTCTGAAGAGAGAATGCAGCAAACTCCAGAGCAGATGAAGCTAGGAAGGACAGGGGGCCCAAGAGTGTGGTCTCATTTCCCTGCAGTTGAGCTACCTGTTCCTGTTTTCTCTGGGGAATCTCATTCACCAAAGTATGTATGCAAATAAATCTGAGCAGACATAGCAAATTCCAAGAAAACTTTTTTTGTTCTGATTGACTTAATGTAGAATGGATTCTTGTGTCAAAAGGAGTCAGCTCAGGGGAAAGATGTGTATCAAGTTACTAAGAATTCTGGAATTTATATTCACCCACATCAACTGTTTTTGCTCATGTGGCTGGGCAAAAGTAAAATTTAGTTGAAATGTTGTCATTTTCATATTGGAATATAAATATTTCCAACATTTTGTTCTCGTGGGCATGTTTCTCATCTCAGCTGCACCCGTTTTAAAATGGGAGTCTGTGGCAAGGTTGTTCCTGCTGGTTTGCATGGTGTGTGCAAGAGCAGTGTTTTGCTATTGCTATGGCCGTGTGTATTACGGGGCTTCGGGCTGGCAGTTTCCAAAACAAGGGGAAAATAATGCAGTAACCAAAAGCTGAAAAACTTGGTCTGAGTTGAGAAAAATGTATCTTTTAGAATATGATCTTCTATCTCCTGTTCAAATAAAGTTATAAGGAATTTTGAAACAAGCTGTTTTCACTGGCCAATAGAGAAGCATTCATTCTGCAAATTTTAGGATTAAATGCCTTTACTAAATAAATACCAAAATATTTATTGCTGGAAAGGAAAAAGCAGAACCTGAAGAAATGCACTCAGCAGTATTCCAGTGTCTTCACAGGCTTTTATATTGCAAAATGGGCCTGACTTGTGACTGCCCATGAAATATCACTACTGGGAAAAGCCCACTGTGTAGCCAGCTCCTGAGCATTAAAAAAACAATCTGGAAAGAACCTACAAAAACTACTTGTAAGTAATCAGCTACAATGGCCCAGTGAGGACTGCTTCTTTTCAGAAGTTACCATCTGTAATCATTTTATCCTTTAAGTCAAAGCCCTAGCTTTACATCTTAAAAAGTCTTCCTTAGGGAATAGCAGGGCTGACCAGCCTTTCCTCCTATGTGATAGCCCCTGCAGAATCCACTGTAGTGCTGCAGGAGCAGGGTGGACCAGTCCTGCCATAGGATCCACTGTGCAAAATACTGGTTGTTTATCCCTGTTGCTTGTTGGAAGCCTTTGCTTGTTCAAAGGGTTATGTTGTGCTTAAGCCTGGTTGTTCTTATGTAATAGTGATAATTATACAGACTTAGCTGCTTTTAGGTACAGGGAACAGCAGGACGTAGCACAATTGATTTGAGTAATCACACTAGTTCTAATGCAGTTTCCCGAAGCCTTGGCAAATCACAGGTGCATGTTGACATTAGAATCCCTGTGCAGATAAGGGCACAAAACATACATGGCACCCATGAGTCTTCCCCCCATGGGAATGTCATGTAAATCCAGAGAGAGATGAGAATCAATGCAGCCCTTGATTCATGCTTCATGTGTGCTAAGAGAGGAGAGCTTCTCATAACACTTGCGAACACTACTCTTGACAATAAGGTGAAGCTGGATTTTCCCACGTCTTTTGGTTAAGGACACCTTTTCACAGCCTTCAAGACTTCCGTGACTGGTTGATTTAGTCACGTTAAGCACTCCTGAGGATTTCTGACATCAGCAGTAAGAACCCAGGAAATACTAGAAGATATTTAGAAAGGAAAAGACAAAAAGAGCCTACCTGAATAATACTCAATAGCTGTCAGATCCAAGACTCCTGCTCCTGGCATCCTGTAGAACTGTTGCATGGTGGCAACTACCAACTACGTAGCTTTGCCTGACTGCAAGACAGGCATTTGGTTGTCGGGTGGAAGCAAACAGCCATGTCCTTAATCATCCCTGAGAAATAAAGAAACCAATCATAAGATGCTGCACAATCAGTTGTAAAGTCTCCAGACAAGAAAAATTCTTCCTAAGCAAAATAAGAAGGAAATTCAACAGCTTCTCTTTTTTCATTTCATTTGGCAATATCATCTGGTAGCAGGAACAGACTAAAGACCCACATTCATAGCATGTGTCTTGGACAGGCCTGTCTAGTCCAACCATTTACAAATGGTAGCAATCCCCCCTGAACCACAGAAGCAGGCTTGGTGACAGAGCCTTCAAAGAAGCATTAGCGACGAGGCGATCCACAGCCAGGAGCAATGCATCTGTGGGAGCATTTGGGCCCAAAGGCAGTGCTCCGGCCTGTGAGAGTTGGGGTGAAGGGCAAAGCAAGAAAGAAGGCCCTTTTGCAAGGGCCAGCTATCTGCTTTGAAACCTAGCTGGCCTCGGGCGTCCTGAATCGACATGCTACCCCATGGGAAAACTGCCCAGGGCAGTGGCCAGGACAGCTGCCCAGCAGCAGGATGTGGCAGTGCCAAACTCCTGCCGGCCAGGGGAAGGCAGGCTAAAGAGGGCAGCAGGGTTATGGACGATAGCAACATGTTTCAGCCAGGCAAGGAAGGACGCCTGTTGGTTCCATGAGTGGGTGTGCAAGCAGTGGGTGCCTCTGAAAGCCCTTGCTCAGGCAGCCACAGGCAGGTAGGGCAGCAGTGAGTGCTGCACTGCCTTCCTGGCACATTGGCGTGGAAGGAACGTGATCTGTGAGCCTGCCCTGCTGAAAGGCTGTCCCGGCACACTCGGAGAAGGTGATGACTGCCGACAGACAGCATCACGGCATCTCCTGCTCAAAGGAGAAAGCCCAGCCATGCTCAGAGAGACCTTCCTCAGGTAGAGAGCAGCACCGCCAGTGCAGTGGAAGCTCACATCCTGAGAGCCACTTTGGGCCATGACCTGGCAGGTCTAAGGTCGCCAGCACCATGCGGGCCTGCACGGGCCTCTAGTTTTGGCTGCTCTTCGCAGAAGGCGGATGTCCTTCCCCTTACTGAGCAGAAGAGTTCCCAGCAGCTGTGGCTGAGTCTCCTTCCAGTTTTGTGTGGTTTTGGGGGGGATGCTGGGGCTCCGCCTTCACTGTTCGGCACCTCCCAGGCTGCCTGGTTGGCAGCGCTGCCTGGGCACGTCTGTGGTTGGGGATTAGCAGCTTGGGTGCTCTGCTTGGTGCTTAGGAAAGGTCAAGAGCTCTGCGGAGGGCCTGCCACAGCCTCCTCAAGGACTGGGTCAGCCTTGCTCTTGAACTCTCCTGCAAGCCGAGGGCAGGCCAGGGCTGCAGGCCGGCCCCGGGGTGGCCCGGCAGCAGCGGGGCGGTGGCGCGGGAAAGCGGCAATGCAACAATGCGCGATTGTTCTGGGCGTGCCGCTCGCCGGGAGACCGGCTGGGGCGACCGGAGCTGGGTGCCGCTGGAGCGAGAGGTGCCGGTGGAGGATCGCAGCTGCAGGAAGGCTCTCGAGAGGAGCCATGGAGCATTACCTGGCTGCAGGGCTGCGAGACGCAGACGGACTGCTGAGTGCAGAGGAGAAGAGGGGCGAGGTGCGTGCTGGACGGATGGAGAGGGCTCAGCTTGGGAGCCGGCGACCGCGCGGGCTGCTCTGGGGCATGGGGCAGTGCGGGGGGAAGTGAGAGTGGTAGGCCTAGAGGGATGCCAGTGCAGGCTCCCAGGGGCTCCTGTCTCTCTGCCCGTGCTGGATTTGAGCTCAGCAGGTAGGAGGGGTGCTGTGCAAGGACCCCAGGGGGTTGGTTTACAGGCGTTGGAGCTGTGGGGAAGGAGGCGATGAAGCAAAGAGCTGCTGTGGAATAGGCCACTCTTTGCACTCTCCTTGTCTGGGCTCTTTAAAGAGCATTTCTGGTAAGCGCTCTGCAAGAAGGCTCTTGAGATGGTGGCCCGAATGCCCATGAGCGTCTCTGTCTTTCCAGCCCGGGCGCAGAAGACAGCAACTCGGAGCAGGACATCCTGAGCTGCTGGATATGCCGCTCGGGGTCAAACTCCCTTTGCTGCCTGGCTCCAACCCTGTCTTCTACCGGACCAAGCTGGGGGAAAAGGTAAAAGCAGTAGAAAGGAGTAGGAAAGGTCCCTGCTTTTTCAGCCTCTGCTTGCCCAGATACACTGAGCAGCCTGGAGAAGAAACGGGAGGGCTCACCATCATCATCAAGGAGAGTCAAAATTTCTCCTGCTTCAGTTCTTTGGGTATATGCCAATGCCATGGCCTCTCTGCTAGGGAGATACAGGAAGTCCCTTTTTCCTTCCAGGCCTCAATACATTGTTGCCAATACAGATACTACTCGGAGGCAAAATTAGCAAGGCGCTCCTTAGGAGTGCCTAACCCTGAGGAGACTGCTTACAGTGGAGCAGAGATTTGCTAACTTTGAAACACCAGGACAAAAGTTTTTGGTGTGGAGATTTCCTGCACTTCTTCCTGCTTGGCTTGCATGCCTCTTCTGCTTGGGTGGGGGGGAGGGGGGGTTCTCTTGCCTTCTCCCCACCCTCCTCTGCCCTGCAGTGTGGCTGTGGTATTTGTTAGGACTGCACAATGATGGGAAAGACTTTTGGTATCAGCTATTCAAACTCACTTTCTATTTGCACAAGCACAGTTTTGTGGCTCTCCTGACAACAACCTTCTTTTGCAAGCACAGCGAATTTCCAAAGGAAAGAAACCATAGGTAGATGCAAACTTTCTGGCGAGCTCCTTAGAACTGCAACACTGGATGCAGAAAAGGAAAAGTAAATGTTCGTGGAGAAATGGGACATCTTCTCAAATGGCCCCATAAATAGCTCCTCACTTGCATACAGTAACAATAGATGACCCCAAGACTGAAGCTGTAGGCCCCAGGCTTTTTCTCAAGTAGCGAAATCTGTCCTTTGGGTAAAATTCAGAGCTGCGCTAAGTGCTGAGCCAGGAATTACTCTAAACCTCAGAGGCTGAAGAAGCTACCCTATGGGCTGAGGAAGCTCTGCAGCGTCTTTGTCTCTTTCCTGATCCCTCCTACCCTGCTCATGCTGTGGACGGTACGTTTTACAGCTTCACCAGCCATCTGGTTATTTCAATCTGGGCGATCCACACTGCCGCTTACTAAGCAACGAGTACAACGGTCTGCATGACCCGCATTTGCAGGCCAACTACAACCGCAAAGACAACCTGCGGAGACTGAAGAGAGGAGCTTACGTCACCAGGGATGGCAAAGTAGGTTGGCTATGGGGGTGAGAAGAAGAGTTTCCAGGAGGCAGGGTTGCCAGAGCGCTTGCTGCAGCCGCCTCTTGTGGGCGGAGGGCGCGGGGCTGCTGCGCTGCTTTCCCTGGGGGCAGCAGCAGCCCAAAGCCTGCTCGAGGAAGTCCCACGCCTGCTCTGCCAGGGCCGTGCCGCGCTGCCTGGGCGCCGACGGAGCAGCGGGTGCGTGGCCTGGCGGCGGAGTGAGGAGCGCTGCTGCCCGCTGCGGGGGTGGGAGCAGAGCCCCCAGCCGCTGCGCAGGGCAGGGGGTGCAGGGGAGCAGCTCCCGCTGCGTTAGCGCTCTTGCTGGCAAGGCAGGCTGCGTAGCGAGCGTGACAAGCCTTGGGTGATTTCTGCCCTCGTCCCACCGCAGGTGGTGTGCACTCTGCGGGAGTTCAACGACTACAGGCAGTACCTGGCCACACTCAGGACAGAGGCGGACAAAACGTACCGTCGAGAACAAGTACGTACAGCTCAGGGCTCACAGGCACGCTTCCCGGTGCAGAGGGTCGGGGCCTCACTTCTTTGCTCTCAGCAAGGCCTGACCTGAAGAAGCGGGGAAGGCTGCGCTGGCGTGCCAGGCCTTGTGGCATGGAAACGACTGCGCGGCTCCGTGCTGAGCTAGCGCAGGGCGCGGGGCTGGGCACAGGCAGGCCCGAGGGCCCGCCGCGAGTGCTGAGGCAAGCCCTTCTCTCCCGCCCCGGGTGCGTGGCTGAAGCACAGCGCTGCTCTGGGCCAGGGTGAAGGCTCCACACGCAGGTGCATGAGAGCGTGTTGTGGCAGAGGGGAGCTGAGAGCCGGTGTCAACTTTCAGAAAAGGCTTCGAGAACAACTGGCAAAATTAAAGAGTGCCCCCGAACTGCCACAGGGGATGGACATTTCTCGCCTGCGAGAGCGGCTGCTGTGGGAGCAACGAGAGAGTTGGAGAGCTGCAGAGCGGGACGTGAGGGCCAGGTAAGAGACAGGACAAGGAACGCTTGCACTAGGAGCGGGACCGTGGCCCTTCAGCGAGGTGCCGGCTGGAGCCTTGCGTTCCACGGAAGACCGCCAAATTGCTGCGCGAGCAGATGCTGGTTGTGCCTAGAGTGGTGCAATCAGTGTTTGGAGCCTGGCAAAGGCAGCTGGAAGCTGTTTGGGGCGCTGGAGCCAGGAAGCCCAGAGCGGGACGAGGGCAGTGGCTGAGCAGGGAGTGGTCTGGGCAAGAGAGCTGCAGGCGCTCTGTTTCAGCCATCTCTGTTTCTCTTCAAAGGTATCTCGCCATGATTGCGGAGAGCATGGAGAAGCCTGAGGCTCCTGAAGCAGACAAAGGCCTCCCCCAGCAGGCTGAGCAGGACCAGGTGTGCCCGGCACTCTTGGTGGGCTCTTGTGCTCTCAGACTCCCCTACTCAGCATCAATCCCTTAGCTGCACTACGTGTCCCCACGGTCCCTGTTGCTTGTTTCTCGTGTGGCGAGCAGCCAGACATGCAGCGTCCCTGAGGCCGATAGTGCCAGTGCTTAGCCACCCGTGGGCTAGTTCCCTCCTGCAGGAGCTCCAAGGTTAGCTTAGAGGAGAGCCTGCTGTTGCCCGAGTCTCATTAGCGGGGCGTGGGAAATGCTGCCTGGCTCCATCCGGTGCAACAGCCTGGCAGGCAAAGTACAGGAGCAGCTGGGTGCTCCAGGAACAAGGACTGCTTTTCTATTCTCTTGGTCTCAAAACTAGCCTTCTTCACATGCGCACTGGAAAAGGAGCAAGTGAGCCTCAGAGAAGAGGCAGAGGTGTCGTGAGAGCAGGCAGCACCCATGGCAGAAGAGCGCAAAGAGTCCAGCCCAACAACTTAACCTCCTGCCTCTCCTCTACCCTTTTCTTCACCGTTCCCTCATCAGTTCCCGCTGGTTTCTATTACAGAAGCCTTTAACGGGAGAAGTGCATCACGAAGTCCAGACTACGCTGGTGTGGACTACGCCGACAGAAGCCCAGGAGCTGCAAGAGCTGGCTGAGAGCGTGGTCGAGGAAGTGCTGCAGAGGGTGAAAGAGCTGCATCCGGCGGTCCACATCTTAAGGAGGGCTCCCCTGGCCATCAGCGGAAGGATATTGGCTAGTGCGAGAAGGGCAGAGCCTTCAGAGACATCGCCTCCAGATCTCCAGCAGGAAATCGGACAGGCGGCCAGAGAGATTGCAGCAACCCTTTGGGATCGCTTAGGGAAGCGTTTGCTATGCAGCCCGTCAGACGCCTCTGAGCCCAGGCTGTTGGCCAGGCGGAGGCAGCAGCTTGTTGCCGGAGGAGCCACGCGAGCTGCCGAATCGGGAGGAAGCGGAGTGAGGCAAGCTGAGGGAGCAGGCTATGATGGAGCATCTCCTCTGCCTTCTCTTGACCAAATCCCCACAGATGCAGCTGTGAGTGTTGGAGTCACCTTGCAATCATTCGTGGCTTCTCAATTTGAACGGCACTTCCAGTGTAAATTTTCTGAAGTCCTGAAGCTGCCCCTTGAAACGATTTCTGAGAGACAACCGCAGCCACCCCAGACACCTGTCTCCACCCAGGTCACAAAAGAAGGGGAAGGATCTTCTAGTGAATCTGAACATTGGCTGTCAGAAGCCACAAGGTTGCCCCCGGTGCAGCCTTTGCAAAATCTTACGGCTGTATCCCCAGAGAGTAGCACGCTTGCAAGGCGTAGCATCCAAAACGCCATTTGCAAAGTTCAGCATCTCCACGCAGAATTAAAAGCGTATGCTGAAAGGATTGTCCGTGATGCTCTTGACACCCTGAAGAAGGAGGAGGAGGAGAAGTTAGAAAAAGAAATGCATGCAAAGGCAAGCTGCTTTGAGGACTCTTCAGAAGAAAGCACGGAGGAGAGTGGGCTAGTGGAGCAGCTATTAGAGCGGTGTGGTCCCCCTCTGACTACAGTGGCTTCAGGAGTCCGTTGTGGAAGGCGGGTCGCAAAACAGCCCAGCCCAAGAGATGGGAAGGAGAGCTCTCCGGGCCAGGGCTTTCTAAGGCCAGCAGAAAAGAAAATCCCCGCTAAAAATTTAGACAAGCGTCAACCAAGCATGAAGCTCCCACCTATCATGGTCCCCGGAATGGTCATGCCGTCAGAGGCAGAAGCACAGTCTGCAGAGGAGCTGTCACCTCATCTCCTCCCCTCTGTCCTCCAAAGCTCTCAGCAAGATGCTCAGAGCACAGCAGAAGGCGTGCAGAAGCCCCTCTATTACCCCTCGGCACCCGCATCAAGACCTTGCGCTCCAGTGCCAGAAACCCAAGCTAAAGCGAGGCCAGGGAGCACGCGAGACACCTTCCCCTCCACGGGCCAGCAGTATTCCAGGCAGCCCGTCCCTCCAACAGCTCCAAAGCCCCCTTCCCAGAGAGGAGCCCGGCAGAGACCCATGCGTGGAAAGCTTGTGAGGGCCACGCCGGAGTAATGCCCATGCTGAGGGAGGGCATTAGCTGGGTGGCTGCTGGGGGCTGAGCTGAGGAGGTGCGTGGCGCCAGGCTTCAGATCATCTTCTGACACCAGTGCTCGGAAGTGACGGTCAGCAAGAGAAGGCAGGGAGCTTGCTCAGACTCTTGAACAATCCATGGGGAGAAGAACATGCAGGAAGCACATCGCAGAGGGCTGTGCTGCACCTCACTCCCGCTGCCTTTGCTGGGCCAGGGAAGGCTCGGCACTCTGTGGCGCGCATGCCCCTGTCCTTCCCTGGCTCTCTCTGAGCCGCAGGGGCTGCTGACGGTGCCGACTCGTGTGTCAGCAGAGAACAGGCCTCACCGTGTGGCACAGCCCCTCCAGCTGTGATCCTCTAAGCATCTTCCAGCACAGCTGCTGCCCAGAGCCAGAGAGCCCCCGGGGAGGGGAGCCCCCTCCTCCTCTTATCCCCCACCCCCCCCGCCCCTAGCACAGAATAAAGACTTTACTTCCAAGCGCTGCTTTTACGTCCTGGTATTCTTTTGCTGCTCTTGCGATTTCCTCTTCATCACCAGCAACTCCTCCGAGAGCTGGCCGACACCTTCTGCCCGGCTAGCAAGGCCGAGGAGCCGGAGTTTCTGTCCAACCCGCCTGCCTGAGGGAAGGGCTCCACAGCCTGTTTTCTCGGGGCAGGGGATTGGGAAGGCCTGGGCTATCAAGGCGTCATCAGGGAAGGCAAGGGGGCTCCCAGCACTTGCCCTCACACCTGTGTTGCCGAGCTCAGCTCCTGCCCCTATGTTAGGGTGTCAGTGGAGGGAAGACTGCTGTGCTTCAGAGGCCGCCGCAAACATTTCCATGGCCAGCAGTCGAATGCCTGCTGTAAATCCACTGCAGCACGAGCCCTGGGATTGCTTCGGAGCCACCCAGAACCCTCCGTGCACCTTTCGGTGCAGCCCCTTCCCAACGGCTGGGCTATGCCTCACAGGGGCACTGCTGCATGAAATCCAGCATGTTTTCAGAGCAGGAAAATACTCGGCTCGCATCAAGGAGTTTGCTAGGCAGGGGCACTGCGCCGCTTGGTTTGGGTTGGTTTTTCTCAGAGGCAGGGAGACACCCTACGGCACCGGGGAAATCTCTCGCTCTGTCTCTCCTTGGCTCTAGTGTCCTTCCCCTAGGGGTGGGAATTCATCTCTGCCAGCAAGGGAACCTTGCCAGCCTGGCACAATGGGCAGCTTGCTGGGCAAGCGAGACCCGTCCAGCAGCCGTCAGCAGGGGATGTGCTTGGGGCTGGAGGAGTCAGCCTCGAGAGCGGGTGCAGCCGTGGCTGGGAAGTGTCAGGCTGCAGTGGGCTGCTGTTGTCCCGGAGAGAGGGTGTCGGGGCAGCGGTGCTGCCAGAGGGCGGGTGCTGGGTTCTGCAGCCGGCGGGTGGGCAGGGACTGCACCTTCCCCAAAGCAGCTTCTTCAACCTGCTGTGCTGCGTGCCCGCACAGGGCCAGCCCTTTGCCTGGTGACTCAAGCTGACAGCAGCTCGGCTCGTGTGCGGCTGAGGCGGTGGCGGTGCTCAGCACAGCCTCTGTGCCCTGCCTGCAGAAGCTGGGGGCAAGCTCTTTGCGGAGCCAAGGCAGCTGGAGCTCCCCCTTGACCCCCAGTGCTGCTGCTCCTGCGCCCTTTGCTTTGTGCCAGGGAGACCTCTGGAAGGGAAGGGCTCCAGCTGCCATTTCCACCTGCAGCCTTGCTAGAGACATCCTCCTGGCACACGCACACTGCCACTTTGCCAGACCTTCCCGTTCACCAGCACCCCATGTCCATGGGGTGGATGCTTCTGAAAGCCCTTGCTCAGGCAGCCACAGGCAGGTAGGGCAGCAGTGAGTGCTGCACTGCCTTCCTGGCACATTGGCGTGGAAGGAACGTGATCTGTGAGCCTGCCCTGCTGAAAGGCTGTCCCGGCACACTCGGAGAAGGTGATGACTGCCGACAGACAGCATCACGGCATCTCCTGCTCAAAGGAGAAAGCCCAGCCATGCTCAGAGAGACCTTCCTCAGGTAGAGAGCAGCACCGCCAGTGCAGTGGAAGCTCACATCCTGAGAGCCACTTTGGGCCATGACCTGGCAGGTCTAAGGTCGCCAGCACCATGCGGGCCTGCACGGGCCTCTAGTTTTGGCTGCTCTTCGCAGAAGGCGGATGTCCTTCCCCTTACTGAGCAGAAGAGTTCCCAGCAGCTGTGGCTGAGTCTCCTTCCAGTTTTGTGTGGTTTTGGGGGGGATGCTGGGGCTCCGCCTTCACTGTTCGGCACCTCCCAGGCTGCCTGGTTGGCAGCGCTGCCTGGCACGTCTGTGGTTGGGGATTAGCAGCTTGGGTGCTCTGCTTGGTGCTTAGGAAAGGTCAAGAGCTCTGCGGAGGGCCTGCCACAGCCTCCTCAAGGACTGGGTCGGCCTTGCTCTTGAACTCTCCTGCAAGGCGAGGGCAGGCCAGGGCTGCAGGCCAGCCCCGGGGTGGCCCGGCAGCAGCGGGGCGGTGGCGCGGGAAAGCGGCAATGCAACAATGCGCGATTGTTCTGGGCGTGCCGCTCGCCGGGAGACCGGCTGGGGCGACCGGAGCTGGGTGCCGCTGGAGCGAGAGGTGCCGGTGGAGGGTCGCAGCTGCAGGAAGGCTCTCGAGAGGAGCCATGGAGCATTACCTGGCTGCAGGGCTCCGAGACGCAGACGGACTGCTGAGTGCAGAGGAGAAGAGGGGCGAGGTGTGTGCTGGACGGATGGAGAGGGCTCAGCTTGGGAGCCAGCGACCGCGCGGGCTGCTCTGGGGCCTGGGGCAGTGCGGGGGGAAGTGAGAGTGGTAGGCCTAGAGGGATGCCAGTGCAGGCTCCCAGGGGCTCCTGTCTCTCTGCCCGTGCTGGATTTGAGCTCAGCAGGTAGGAGGGGTGCTGTGCAAGGACCCCAGGGGGTTGGTTTACAGGCGTTGGAGCTGTGGGGAAGGAGGCGATGAAGCAAAGAGCTGCTGTGGAATAGGCCACTCTTTGCACTCTCCTTGTCTGGGCTCTTTAAAGAGCATTTCTGGTAAGCGCTCTGCAAGAAGGCTCTTGAGATGGTGGCCCGAATGCCCATGAGCGTCTCTGTCTTTCCAGCCCGGGCGCAGAAGACAGCAACTCGGAGCAGGACGTCCTGAGCTGCTGGATATGCCGCTTGGGGTCAAACTCCCTTTGCTGCCTGGCTCCAACCCCGTCTTCTACCGGACCAAGCTGGGGGAAAAGGTAAAAGCAGTAGAAAGGAGTAGGAAAAGTCCCTGCTTTTTCAGCCTCTGCTTGCCCAGATACACTGAGCAGCCTGGAGAAGAAACGGGAGGGCTCACCATCATCATCAAGGAGAGTCAAAATTTCTCCTGCTTCAGTTCTTTGGGTATATGCCAATGCCATGGCCTCTCTGCTAGGGAGATACAGGAAGTCCCTTTTTCCTTCCAGGCCTCAATACATTGTTGCCAATACAGATACTACTCGGAGGCAAAGTTAGCCAAGGTGCTCCTTAGGACTGCCTAACCCTGAGGAGACTGCTTACAGTGGAGCAGAGATTTGCTAACTTTGAAACACCAGGACAAAAGTTTTTGGTGTGGAGATTTCCTGCACTTCTTCCTGCTTGGCTTGCATGCCTCTTCTGCTTGGGTGGGGGGGAGGGGGGGTTCTCTTGCCTTCTCCCCACCCTCCTCTGCCCTGCAGTGTGGCTGTGGTATTTGTTAGGACTGCACAATGATGGGAAAGACTTTTGGTATCAGCTATTCAAACTCACTTTCTATTTGCACAAGCACAGTTTTGTGGCTCTCCTGACAACAACCTTCTTTTGCAAGCACAGCGAATTTCCAAAGGAAAGAAACCATAGGTAGATGCAAACTTTCTGGCGAGCTCCTTAGAACTGCAACACTGGATGCAGAAAAGGAAAAGTAAATGTTCGTGGAGAAATGGGACATCTTCTCAAATGGCCCCATAAATAGCTCCTCACTTGCATACAGTAACAATAGATGACCCCAAGACTGAAGCTGTAGGCCCCAGGCTTTTTCTCAAGTAGCGAAATCTGTCCTTTGGGTAAAATTCAGAGCTGCGCTAAGTGCTGAGCCAGGAATTACTCTAAACCTCAGAGGCTGAAGAAGCTACCCTATGGGCTGAGGAAGCTCTGCAGCGTCTTTGTCTCTTTCCTGATCCCTCCTACCCTGCTCATGCTGTGGACGGTACGTTTTACAGCTTCACCAGCCATCTGGTTATTTCAATCTGGGCGATCCACACTGCCGCTTACTAAGCAACGAGTACAACGGTCTGCATGACCCGCATTTGCAGGCCTACTACAACCGCAAAGACAACCTGCGGAGACTGAAGAGAGGAGCTTACGTCACCAGGGATGGCAAAGTAGGTTGGCTATGGGGGTGAGAAGAAGAGTTTCCAGGAGGCAGGGTTGCCAGAGCGCTTGCTGCAGCCGCCTCTTGTGGGCGGAGGGCGCGGGGCTGCTGCGCTGCTTTCCCTGGGGGCAGCAGGAGCCCAAAGCCCGCTCGGGGAAGTCCCACGCCTGCTCTGCCAGGGCCGTGCCGCGCTGCCTGGGTGCCGACGGAGCAGCGGGTGCGTGGCCTGGCGGTGGAGTGAGGAGCGCTGCTGCCCGCTGCGGGGGTGGGAGCAGAGCCCCCAGCCGCTGCGCAGGGCAGGGGGTGCAGGGGAGCAGCTCCCGCTGCGTTAGCGCTCTTGCTGGCAAGGCAGGCTGCGTAGCGAGCGTGACAAGCCTTGGGTGATTTCTGCCCTCGTCCCACCGCAGGTGGTGTGCACTCTGCGGCAGTTCAACGACTACAGGCAGTACCTGGCCACGCTCAGGACAGAGGCGGACAAAACGTACCGTCGAGAACAAGTACGTACAGCTCAGGGCTCACAGGCACGCTTCCCGGTGCAGAGGGTCGGGGCCTCACTTCTTTGCTCTCAGCAAGGCCTGACCTGAAGAAGCGGGGAAGGCTGCGCTGGCGTGCCAGGCCTTGTGGCATGGAAACGACTGCGCGGCTCCGTGCTGAGCTAGCGCAGGGCGCGGGGCTGGGCACAGGCAGGCCCGAGGGCCCGCCGCGAGTGCTGAGGCAAGCCCTTCTCTCCCGCCCCGGGTGCGTGGCTGAAGCACAGCGCTGCTCTGGGCCAGGGTGAAGGCTCCACACGCAGGTGCGTGAGAGCGTGTTGTGGCAGAGGGGAGCTGAGAGCCGGTGTCAACTTTCAGAAAAGGCTTCGAGAACAACTGGCAAAATTAAAGAGTGCCCCCGAACTGCCACAGGGGATGGACATTTCTCGCCTGCGAGAGCGGCTGCTGTGGGAGCAACGAGAGAGTTGGAGAGCTGCAGAGCGGGACGTGAGGGCCAGGTAAGAGACAGGACAAGGAACGCTTGCGCTAGGAGCGGGACCGTGGCCCTTCAGCGAGGTGCCGGCTGGAGCCTTGCGTTCCACGGAAGACCGCCAAATTGCTGCGCGAGCAGATGCTGGTTGTGCCTAGAGTGGTGCAATCAGTGTTTGGAGCCTGGCAAAGGCAGCTGGAAGCTGTTTGGGGCGCTGGAGCCAGGAAGCCCAGAGCGGGACGAGGGCAGTGGCTGAGCAGGGAGTGGTCTGGGCAAGAGAGCTGCAGGCGCTCTGTTTCAGCCATCTCTGTTTCTCTTCAAAGGTATCTCGCCATGATTGCGGAGAGCATGGAGAAGCCTGAGGCTCCTGAAGCAGACAAAGGCCTCCCCCAGCAGGCTGAGCAGGACCAGGTGTGCCCGGCACTCTTGGTGGGCTCTTGTGCTCTCAGACTCCCCTACTCAGCATCAATCCCTTAGCTGCACTACGTGTCCCCACGGTCCCTGTTGCTTGTTTCTCGTGTGGCGAGCAGCCAGACATGCAGCGTCCCTGAGGCCGATAGTGCCAGTGCTTAGCCACCCGTGGGCTAGTTCCCTCCTGCAGGAGCTCCAAGGTTAGCTTAGAGGAGAGCCTGCTGTTGCCCGAGTCTCATTAGCGGGGCGTGGGAAATGCTGCCTGGCTCCATCCAGTGCAACAGCCTGGCAGGCAAAGTACAGGAGCAGCTGGGTGCTCCAGGAACAAGGACTGCTTTTCTATTCTCTTGGTCTCAAAACTAGCCTTCTTCACATGCGCACTGGAAAAGGAGCAAGTGAGCCTCAGAGAAGAGGCAGAGGTGTCGTGAGAGCAGGCAGCACCCATGGCAGAAGAGCGCAAAGAGTCCAGCCCAACAACTTAACCTCCTGCCTCTCCTCTACCCTTTTCTTCACCGTTCCCTCATCAGTTCCCGCTGGTTTCTGTTACAGAAGCCTTTAACGGGAGAAGTGCATCACGAAGTCCAGACTACGCTGGTGTGGACTACGCCGACAGAAGCCCAGGAGCTGCAAGAGCTGGCTGAGAGCGTGGTCGAGGAAGTGCTGCAGAGGGTGAAAGAGCTGCATCCGGCGGTCCACATCTTAAGGAGGGCTCCCCTGGCCATCAGCGGAAGGATATTGGCTAGTGCGAGAAGGGCAGAGCCTTCAGAGACATCGCCTCCAGATCTCCAGCAGGAAATCAGACAGGCGGCCAGAGAGATTGCAGCAACCCTTTGGGATCGCTTAGGGAAGCGTTTGCTATGCAGCCCGTCAGACGCCTCTGAGCCCAGGCTGTTGGCCAGGCGGAGGCAGCAGCTTGTTGCCGGAGGAGCCACGCGAGCTGCCGAATCGGGAGGAAGCGGAGCGAGGCAAGCTGAGGGAGCAGGCTATGATGGAGCATCTCCTCTGCCTTCTCTTGACCAAATCCCCACAGATGCAGCTGTGAGTGTTGGAGTCACCTTGCAATCATTCGTGGCTTCTCAATTTGAACGGCACTTCCAGTGTAAATTTTCTGAAGTCCTGAAGCTGCCCCTTGAAACGATTTCTGAGAGACAACCGCAGCCACCCCAGACACCTGTCTCCACCCAGGTCACAAAAGAAGGGGAAGGATCTTCTAGTGAATCTGAACATTGGCTGTCAGAAGCCACAAGGTTGCCCCCGGTGCAGCCTTTGCAAAATCTTACGGCTGTATCCCCAGAGAGTAGCACGCTTGCAAGGCGTAGCATCCAAAACGCCATTTGCAAAGTTCAGCATCTCCACGCAGAATTAAAAGCGTATGCTGAAAGGATTGTCCGTGATGCTCTTGACACCCTGAAGAAGGAGGAGGAGGAGAAGTTAGAAAAAGAAATGCATGCAAAGGCAAGCTGCTTTGAGGACTCTTCAGAAGAAAGCACGGAGGAGAGTGGGCTAGTGGAGCAGCTATTAGAGCGGTGTGGTCCCCCTCTGACTACAGTGGCTTCAGGAGTCCGTTGTGGAAGGCGGGTCGCAAAACAGCCCAGCCCAAGAGATGGGAAGGAGAGCTCTCCGGGCCAGGGCTTTCTAAGGCCAGCAGAAAAGAAAATCCCCGCTAAAAATTTAGACAAGCGTCAACCAAGCATGAAGCTCCCACCTATCATGGTCCCCGGAATGGTCATGCCGTCAGAGGCAGAAGCACAGTCTGCAGAGGAGCTGTCACCTCATCTCCTCCCCTCTGTCCTCCAAAGCTCTCAGCAAGATGCTCAGAGCACAGCAGAAGGCGTGCAGAAGCCCCTCTATTACCCCTCGGCACCCGCATCAAGACCTTGCGCTCCAGTGCCAGAAACCCAAGCTAAAGCGAGGCCAGGGAGCACGCGAGACACCTTCCCCTCCACGGGCCAGCAGTATTCCAGGCAGCCCGTCCCTCCAACAGCTCCAAAGCCCCCTTCCCAGAGAGGAGCCCGGCAGAGACCCATGCGTGGAAAGCTTGTGAGGGCCACGCCGGAGTAATGCCCGTGCTGAGGGAGGGCATTAGCTGGGTGGCTGCTGGGGGCTGAGCTGAGGAGGTGCGTGGCGCCAGGCTTCAGATCATCTTCTGACACCAGTGCTCGGAAGTGACGGTCAGCAAGAGAAGGCAGGGAGCTTGCTCAGACTCTTGAACAATCCATGGGGAGAAGAACATGCAGGAAGCACATCGCAGAGGGCTGTGCTGCACCTCACTCCCGCTGCCTTTGCCGGGCCAGGGAAGGCTCGGCACTCTGTGGCGCGCATGCCCCTGTCCTTCCCTGGCTCTCTCTGAGCCGCAGGGGCTGCTGACGGTGCCGACTCGTGTGTCAGCAGAGAACAGGCCTCACCGTGTGGCACAGCCCCTCCAGCTGTGATCCTCTAAGCATCTTCCAGCACAGCTGCTGCCCAGAGCCAGAGAGCCCCCGGGGAGGGGAGCCCCCTCCTCCTCTTATCCCCCACCCCCCCCGCCCCTAGCACAGAATAAAGACTTTACTTCCAAGCGCTGCTTTTACGTCCTGGTATTCTTTTGCTGCTCTTGCGATTTCCTCTTCATCACCAGCAACTCCTCCGAGAGCTGGCCGACACCTTCTGCCCGGCTAGCAAGGCCGAGGAGCCGGAGTTTCTGTCCAACCCGCCTGCCTGAGGGAAGGGCTCCACAGCCTGTTTTCTCGGGGCGGGGGACTGGGAAGGCCTGGGCTATCAAGGCGTCATCAGGGAAGGCAAGGGGGCTCCCAGCACTTGCCCTCACACCTGTGTTGCCGAGCTCAGCTCCTGCCCCTATGTTAGGGTGTCAGTGGAGGGAAGACTGCTGTGCTTCAGAGGCCGCCGCAAACATTTCCATGGCCAGCAGTCGAATGCCTGCTGTAAATCCACTGCAGCACGAGCCCTGGGGTTGCTTCGGAGCCACCCAGAACCCTCCGTGCACCTTTCGGTGCAGCCCCTTCCCAACGGCTGGGCTATGCCTCACAGGGGCACTGCTGCATGAAATCCAGCACGTTTTCAGAGCAGGAAAATACTCGGCTCGCCTCAAGGAGTTTGCTAGGCAGGGGCACTGCGCCGCTTGGTTTGGGTTGGTTTTTCTCAGAGGCAGGGAGACACCCTACGGCACCGGGGAAATCTCTCGCTCTGTCTCTCCTTGGCTCTAGTGTCCTTCCCCTAGGGGTGGGAATTCATCTCTGCCAGCAAGGGAACCTTGCCAGCCTGGCACAGGGGGCAGCTTGCTGGGCAAGCGAGACCCGTCCAGCAGCCGTCAGCAGGGGATGTGCTTGGGGCTGGAGGAGTCGGCCTCGAGAGCGGGTGCAGCCGTGGCTGGGAAGTGTCAGGCTGCAGTGGGCTGCTGTTGTCCCGGAGAGAGGGTGTCGGGGCAGCGGTGCTGCCAGAGGGCGGGTGCTGGGTTCTGCAGCCGGCGGGTGGGCAGAGACTGCACCTTCCCCAAAGCAGCTTCTTCAACCTGCTGTGCTGCGTGCCCGCACAGGGCCAGCCCTTTGCCTGGTGACTCAAGCTGACAGCAGCTCGGCTCGTGTGCGGCTGAGGCGGTGGCGGTGCTCAGCACAGCCTCTGTGCCCTGCCTGCAGAAGCTGGGGGCAAGCTCTTTGCGGAGCCAAGGCAGCTGGAGCTCCCCCTTGACCCCCAGTGCTGCTGCTCCTGCGCCCTTTGCTTTGTGCCAGGGAGACCTCTGGAAGGGAAGGGCTCCAGCTGCCATTTCCACCTGCAGCCTTGCTAGAGACATCTCCTGGCACACGCACACTGCCACTTTGCCAGACCTTCCCGTTCACCAGCACCCCATGTCCATGGGGTGGATGCTTCTGAAAGCCCTTGCTCAGGCAGCCACAGGCAGGTAGGGCAGCAGTGAGTGCTGCACTGCCTTCCTGGCACATTGGCGTGGAAGGAACGTGATCTGTGAGCCTGCCCTGCTGAAAGGCTGTCCCGGCACACTCGGAGAAGGTGATGACTGCCGACAGACAGCATCACGGCATCTCCTGCTCAAAGGAGAAAGCCCAGCCATGCTCAGAGAGACCTTCCTCAGGTAGAGAGCAGCACCGCCAGTGCAGTGGAAGCTCACATCCTGAGAGCCACTTTGGGCCATGACCTGGCAGGTCTAAGGTCGCCAGCACCATGCGGGCCTGCACGGGCCTCTAGTTTTGGCTGCTCTTCGCAGAAGGCGGATGTCCTTCCCCTTACTGAGCAGAAGAGTTCCCAGCAGCTGTGGCTGAGTCTCCTTCCAGTTTTGTGTGGTTTTGGGGGGGATGCTGGGGCTCCGCCTTCACTGTTCGGCACCTCCCAGGCTGCCTGGTTGGCAGCGCTGCCTGGGCACGTCTGTGGTTGGGGATTAGCAGCTTGGGTGCTCTGCTTGGTGCTTAGGAAAGGTCAAGAGCTCTGCGGAGGGCCTGCCACAGCCTCCTCAAGGACTGGGTCGGCCTTGCTCTTGAACTCTCCTGCAAGGCGAGGGCAGGCCAGGGCTGCAGGCCAGCCCCGGGGTGGCCCGGCAGCAGCGGGGCGGTGGCGCGGGAAAGCGGCAATGCAACAATGCGCGATTGTTCTGGGCGTGCCGCTCGCCGGGAGACCGGCTGGGGCGACCGGAGCTGGGTGCCGCTGGAGCGAGAGGTGCCGGTGGAGGGTCGCAGCTGCAGGAGGGCTCTCGAGAGGAGCCATGGAGCATTACCTGGCTGCAGGGCTCCGAGACGCAGACGGACTGCTGAGTGCAGAGGAGAAGAGGGGCGAGGTGCGTGCTGGACGGATGGAGAGGGCTCAGCTTGGGAGCCGGCGACCGCGCGGGCTGCTCTGGGGCCTGGGGCAGTGCGGGGGGAAGTGAGAGTGGTAGGCCTAGAGGGATGCCAGTGCAGGCTCCCAGGGGCTCCTGTCTCTCTGCCCGTGCTGGATTTGAGCTCAGCAGGTAGGAGGGGTGCTGTGCAAGGACCCCAGGGGGTTGGTTTACAGGCGTTGGAGCTGTGGGGAAGGAGGCGATGAAGCAAAGAGCTGCTGTGGAATAGGCCACTCTTTGCACTCTCCTTGTCTGGGCTCTTTAAAGAGCATTTCTGGTAAGCGCTCTGCAAGAAGGCTCTTGAGATGGTGGCCCGAATGCCCATGAGCGTCTCTGTCTTTCCAGCCCGGGCGCAGAAGACAGCAACTCGGAGCAGGACGTCCTGAGCTGCTGGATATGCCGCTCGGGGTCAAACTCCCTTTGCTGCCTGGCTCCAACCCCGTCTTCTACCGGACCAAGCTGGGGGAAAAGGTAAAAGCAGTAGAAAGGAGTAGGAAAAGTCCCTGCTTTTTCAGCCTCTGCTTGCCCAGATACACTGAGCAGCCTGGAGAAGAAACGGGAGGGCTCACCATCATCATCAAGGAGAGTCAAAATTTCTCCTGCTTCAGTTCTTTGGGTATATGCCAATGCCATGGCCTCTCTGCTAGGGAGATACAGGAAGTCCCTTTTTCCTTCCAGGCCTCAATACATTGTTGCCAATACAGATACTACTCGGAGGCAAAGTTAGCCAAGGCGCTCCTTAGGACTGCCTAACCCTGAGGAGACTGCTTACAGTGGAGCAGAGATTTGCTAACTTTGAAACACCAGGACAAAAGTTTTTGGTGTGGAGATTTCCTGCACTTCTTCCTGCTTGGCTTGCATGCCTCTTCTGCTTGGGTGGGGGGGAGGGGGGGTTCTCTTGCCTTCTCCCCACCCTCCTCTGCCCTGCAGTGTGGCTGTGGTATTTGTTAGGACTGCACAATGATGGGAAAGACTTTTGGTATCAGCTATTCAAACTCACTTTCTATTTGCACAAGCACAGTTTTGTGGCTCTCCTGACAACAACCTTCTTTTGCAAGCACAGCGAATTTCCAAAGGAAAGAAACCATAGGTAGATGCAAACTTTCTGGCGAGCTCCTTAGAACTGCAACACTGGATGCAGAAAAGGAAAAATAAATGTTCGTGGAGAAATGGGACATCTTCTCAAATGGCCCCATAAATAGCTCCTCACTTGCATACAGTAACAATAGATGACCCCAAGACTGAAGCTGTAGGCCCCAGGCTTTTTCTCAAGTAGCGAAATCCGTCCTTTGGGTAAAATTCAGAGCTGCGCTAAGTGCTGAGCCAGGAATTACTCTAAACCTCAGAGGCTGAAGAAGCTACCCTATGGGCTGAGGAAGCTCTGCAGCGTCTTTGTCTCTTTCCTGATCCCTCCTACCCTGCTCATGCTGTGGACGGTACGTTTTACAGCTTCACCAGCCATCTGGTTATTTCAATCTGGGCGATCCACACTGCCGCTTACTAAGCAACGAGTACAACGGTCTGCATGACCCGCATTTGCAGGCCTACTACAACCGCAAAGACAACCTGCGGAGACTGAAGAGAGGAGCTTACGTCACCAGGGATGGCAAAGTAGGTTGGCTATGGGGGTGAGAAGAAGAGTTTCCAGGAGGCAGGGTTGCCAGAGCGCTTGCTGCAGCCGCCTCTTGTGGGCGGAGGGCGCGGGGCTGCTGCGCTGCTTTGCCTGGGGGCAGCAGGAGCCCAAAGCCCGCTCGGGGAAGTCCCACGCCTGCTCTGCCAGGGCCGTGCCGCGCTGCCTGGGCGCCGACGGAGCAGCGGGTGCGTGGCCTGGCGGCGGAGTGAGGAGCGCTGCTGCCCGCTGCGGGGGTGGGAGCAGAGCCCCCAGCCGCTGCGCAGGGCAGGGGGTGCAGGGGAGCAGCTCCCGCTGCGTTAGCGCTCTTGCTGGCAAGGCAGGCTGCGTAGCGAGCGTGACAAGCCTTGGGTGATTTCTGCCCTCGTCCCACCGCAGGTGGTGTGCACTCTGCGGCAGTTCAACGACTACAGGCAGTACCTGGCCACGCTCAGGACAGAGGCGGACAAAACGTACCGTCGAGAACAAGTACGTACAGCTCAGGGCTCACAGGCACGCTTCCCGGTGCAGAGGGTCGGGGCCTCACTTCTTTGCTCTCAGCAAGGCCTGACCTGAAGAAGCGGGGAAGGCTGCGCTGGCGTGCCAGGCCTTGTGGCATGGAAACGACTGCGCGGCTCCGTGCTGAGCTAGCGCAGGGCGCGGGGCTGGGCACAGGCAGGCCCGAGGGCCCGCCGCGAGTGCTGAGGCAAGCCCTTCTCTCCCGCCCCGGGTGCGTGGCTGAAGCACAGCGCTGCTCTGGGCCAGGGTGAAGGCTCCACACGCAGGTGCATGAGAGCGTGTTGTGGCAGAGGGGAGCTGAGAGCCGGTGTCAACTTTCAGAAAAGGCTTCGAGAACAACTGGCAAAATTAAAGAGTGCCCCCGAACTGCCACAGGGGATGGACATTTCTCGCCTGCGAGAGCGGCTGCTGTGGGAGCAACGAGAGAGTTGGAGAGCTGCAGAGCGGGACGTGAGGGCCAGGTAAGAGACAGGACAAGGAACGCTTGCGCTAGGAGCGGGACCGTGGCCCTTCAGCGAGGTGCCGGCTGGAGCCTTGCGTTCCACGGAAGACCGCCAAATTGCTGCGCGAGCAGATGCTGGTTGTGCCTAGAGTGGTGCAATCAGTGTTTGGAGCCTGGCAAAGGCAGCTGGAAGCTGTTTGGGGCGCTGGAGCCAGGAAGCCCAGAGCGGGACGAGGGCAGTGGCTGAGCAGGGAGTGGTCTGGGCAAGAGAGCTGCAGGCGCTCTGTTTCAGCCATCTCTGTTTCTCTTCAAAGGTATCTCGCCATGATTGCGGAGAGCATGGAGAAGCCTGAGGCTCCTGAAGCAGACAAAGGCCTCCCCCAGCAGGCTGAGCAGGACCAGGTGTGCCCGGCACTCTTGGTGGGCTCTTGTGCTCTCAGACTCCCCTACTCAGCATCAATCCCTTAGCTGCACTACGTGTCCCCACGGTCCCTGTTGCTTGTTTCTCGTGTGGCGAGCAGCCAGACATGCAGCGTCCCTGAGGCCAATAGTGCCAGTGCTTAGCCACCCGTGGGCTAGTTCCCTCCTGCAGGAGCTCCAAGGTTAGCTTAGAGGAGAGCCTGCTGTTGCCCGAGTCTCATTAGCGGGGCGTGGGAAATGCTGCCTGGCTCCATCCGGTGCAACAGCCTGGCAGGCAAAGTACAGGAGCAGCTGGGTGCTCCAGGAACAAGGACTGCTTTTCTATTCTCTTGGTCTCAAAACTAGCCTTCTTCACATGCGCACTGGAAAAGGAGCAAGTGAGCCTCAGAGAAGAGGCAGAGGTGTCGTGAGAGCAGGCAGCACCCATGGCAGAAGAGCGCAAAGAGTCCAGCCCAACAACTTAACCTCCTGCCTCTCCTCTACCCTTTTCTTCACCGTTCCCTCATCAGTTCCCGCTGGTTTCTGTTACAGAAGCCTTTAACGGGAGAAGTGCATCACAAAGTCCAGACTACGCTGGTGTGGACTACGCCGACAGAAGCCCAGGAGCTGCAAGAGCTGGCTGAGAGCGTGGTCGAGGAAGTGCTGCAGAGGGTGAAAGAGCTGCATCCGGCGGTCCACATCTTAAGGAGGGCTCCCCTGGCCATCAGCGGAAGGATATTGGCTAGTGCGAGAAGGGCAGAGCCTTCAGAGACATCGCCTCCAGATCTCCAGCAGGAAATCGGACAGGCGGCCAGAGAGATTGCAGCAACCCTTTGGGATCGCTTAGGGAAGCGTTTGCTATGCAGCCCGTCAGACGCCTCTGAGCCCAGGCTGTTGGCCAGGCGGAGGCAGCAGCTTGTTGCCGGAGGAGCCACGCGAGCTGCCGAATCGGGAGGAAGCGGAGCGAGGCAAGCTGAGGGAGCAGGCTATGACGGAGCATCTCCTCTGCCTTCTCTTGACCAAATCCCCACAGATGCAGCTGTGAGTGTTGGAGTCACCTTGCAATCATTCGTGGCTTCTCAATTTGAACGGCACTTCCAGTGTAAATTTTCTGAAGTCCTGAAGCTGCCCCTTGAAACGATTTCTGAGAGACAACCGCAGCCACCCCAGACACCTGTCTCCACCCAGGTCACAAAAGAAGGGGAAGGATCTTCTAGTGAATCTGAACATTGGCTGTCAGAAGCCACAAGGTTGCCCCCGGTGCAGCCTTTGCAAAATCTTACGGCTGTATCCCCAGAGAGTAGCACGCTTGCAAGGCGTAGCATCCAAAACGCCATTTGCAAAGTTCAGCATCTCCACGCAGAATTAAAAGCGTATGCTGAAAGGATTGTCCGTGATGCTCTTGACACCCTGAAGAAGGAGGAGGAGGAGAAGTTAGGAAAAGAAATGCATGCAAAGGCAAGCTGCTTTGAGGACTCTTCAGAAGAAAGCACGGAGGAGAGTGGGCTAGTGGAGCAGCTATTAGAGCGGTGTGGTCCCCCTCTGACTACAGTGGCTTCAGGAGTCCGTTGTGGAAGGCGGGTCGCAAAACAGCCCAGCCCAAGAGATGGGAAGGAGAGCTCTCCGGGCCAGGGCTTTCTAAGGCCAGCAGAAAAGAAAATCCCCGCTAAAAATTTAGACAAGCGTCAACCAAGCATGAAGCTCCCACCTATCATGGTCCCCAGAATGGTCATGCCGTCAGAGGCAGAAGCACAGTCTGCAGAGGAGCTGTCACCTCATCTCCTCCCCTCTGTCCTCCAAAGCTCTCAGCAAGATGCTCAGAGCACAGCAGAAGGCGTGCAGAAGCCCCTCTATTACCCCTCGGCACCCCCATCAAGACCTTGCGCTCCAGTGCCAGAAACCCAAGCTAAAGCGAGGCCAGGGAGCACGCGAGACACCTTCCCCTCCACGGGCCAGCAGTATTCCAGGCAGCCCGTCCCTCCAACAGCTCCAAAGCCCCCTTCCCAGAGAGGAGCCCGGCAGAGACCCATGCGTGGAAAGCTTGTGAGGGCCACGCCGGAGTAATGCCCGTGCTGAGGGAGGGCATTAGCTGGGTGGCTGCTGGGGGCTGAGCTGAGGAGGTGCGTGGCGCCAGGCTTCAGATCATCTTCTGACACCAGTGCTCGGAAGTGACGGTCAGCAAGAGAAGGCAGGGAGCTTGCTCAGACTCTTGAACAATCCATGGGGAGAAGAACATGCAGGAAGCACATCGCAGAGGGCTGTGCTGCACCTCACTCCCGCTGCCTTTGCCGGGCCAGGGAAGGCTCGGCACTCTGTGGCGCGCATGCCCCTGTCCTTCCCTGGCTCTCTCTGAGCCGCAGGGGCTGCTGACGGTGCCGACTCGTGTGTCAGCAGAGAACAGGCCTCACCGTGTGGCACAGCCCCTCCAGCTGTGATCCTCTAAGCATCTTCCAGCACAGCTGCTGCCCAGAGCCAGAGAGCCCCCGGGGAGGGGAGCCCCCTCCTCCTCTTATCCCCCCCCCCCGCCCCTAGCACAGAATAAAGACTTTACTTCCAAGCGCTGCTTTTACGTCCTGGTATTCTTTTGCTGCTCTTGCGATTTCCTCTTCATCACCAGCAACTCCTCCGAGAGCTGGCCGACACCTTCTGCCCAGCTAGCAAGGCCGAGGAGCCGGAGTTTCTGTCCAACCCGCCTGCCCGAGGGAAGGGCTCCACAGCCTGTTTTCTCGGGGCGGGGGATTGGGAAGGCCTGGGCTATCAAGGCGTCATCAGGGAAGGCAAGGGGGCTCCCAGCACTTGCCCTCACACCTGTGTTGCCGAGCTCAGCTCCTGCCCCTATGTTAGGGTGTCAGTGGAGGGAAGACTGCTGTGCTTCAGAGGCCGCCGCAAACATTTCCATGGCCAGCAGTCGAATGCCTGCTGTAAATCCACTGCAGCACGAGCCCTGGGGTTGCTTCGGAGCCACCCAGAACCCTCCGTGCACCTTTCGGTGCAGCCCCTTCCCAACGGCTGGGCTATGCCTCACAGGGGCACTGCTGCATGAAATCCAGCACGTTTTCAGAGCAGGAAAATACTCGGCTCGCCTCAAGGAGTTTGCTAGGCAGGGGCACTGCGCCGCTTGGTTTGGGTTGGTTTTTCTCAGAGGCAGGGAGACACCCTACGGCACCGGGGAAATCTCTCGCTCTGTCTCTCCTTGGCTCTAGTGTCCTTCCCCTAGGGGTGGGAATTCATCTCTGCCAGCAAGGGAACCTTGCCAGCCTGGCACAGGGGGCAGCTTGCTGGGCAAGCGAGACCCGTCCAGCAGCCGTCAGCAGGGGATGTGCTTGGGGCTGGAGGAGTCGGCCTCGAGAGCGGGTGCAGCCGTGGCTGGGAAGTGTCAGGCTGCAGTGGGCTGCTGTTGTCCCGGAGAGAGGGTGTCGGGGCAGCGGTGCTGCCAGATGGCGGGTGCTGGGTTCTGCAGCCGGCGGGTGGGCAGGGACTGCACCTTCCCCAAAGCAGCTTCTTCAACCTGCTGTGCTGCGTGCCCGCACAGGGCCAGCCCTTTGCCTGGTGACTCAAGCTGACAGCAGCTCGGCTCGTGTGCGGCTGAGGCGGTGGCGGTGCTCAGCACAGCCTCTGTGCCCTGCCTGCAGAAGCTGGGGGCAAGCTCTTTGTGGAGCCAAGGCAGCTGGAGCTCCCCCTTGACCCCCAGTGCTGCTGCTCCTGCGCCCTTTGCTTTGTGCCAGGGAGACCTCTGGAAGGGAAGGGCTCCAGCTGCCATTTCCACCTGCAGCCTTGCTAGAGACATCCTCCTGGCACACGCACACTGCCACTTTGCCAGACCTTCCCGTTCACCAGCACCCCATGTCCATGGGGTGGATGCTTCTGAAAGCCCTTGCTCAGGCAGCCACAGGCAGGTAGGGCAGCAGTGAGTGCTGCACTGCCTTCCTGGCACATTGGCGTGGAAGGAACGTGATCTGTGAGCCTGCCCTGCTGAAAGGCTGTCCCGGCACACTCGGAGAAGGTGATGACTGCCGACAGACAGCATCACGGCATCTCCTGCTCAAAGGAGAAAGCCCAGCCATGCTCAGAGAGACCTTCCTCAGGTAGAGAGCAGCACCGCCAGTGCAGTGGAAGCTCACATCCTGAGAGCCACTTTGGGCCATGACCTGGCAGGTCTAAGGTCGCCAGCACCATGCGGGCCTGCACGGGCCTCTAGTTTTGGCTGCTCTTCGCAGAAGGCGGATGTCCTTCCCCTTACTGAGCAGAAGAGTTCCCAGCAGCTGTGGCTGAGTCTCCTTCCAGTTTTGTGTGGTTTTGGGGGGGATGCTGGGGCTCCGCCTTCACTGTTCGGCACCTCCCAGGCTGCCTGGTTGGCAGCGCTGCCTGGGCACGTCTGTGGTTGGGGATTAGCAGCTTGGGTGCTCTGCTTGGTGCTTAGGAAAGGTCAAGAGCTCTGCGGAGGGCCTGCCACAGCCTCCTCAAGGACTGGGTCGGCCTTGCTCTTGAACTCTCCTGCAAGCCGAGGGCAGGCCAGGGCTGCAGGCCGGCCCTGGGGTGGCCCGGCAGCAGCGGGGCGGTGGCGCAGGAAAGCGGCAATGCAACAATGTGCGATTGTTCTGGGCGTGCCGCTCGCCGGGAGACCGGCTGGGGCGACCGGAGCTGGGTGCCGCTGGAGCGAGAGGTGCCGGTGGAGGGTCGCAGCTGCAGGAGGGCTCTCGAGAGGAGCCATGGAGCATTACCTGGCTGCAGGGCTGCGAGACGCAGACAGACTGCTGAGTGCAGAGGAGAAGAGGGGCGAGGTGCGTGCTGGACGGATGGAGAGGGCTCAGCTTGGGAGCCGGCGACCGCGCGGGCTGCTCTGGGGCATGGGGCAGTGCGGGGGGAAGTGAGAGTGGTAGGCCTAGAGGGATGCCAGTGCAGGCTCCCAGGGGCTCCTGTCTCTCTGCCCGTGCTGGATTTGAGCTCAGCAGGTAGGAGGGGTGCTGTGCAAGGACCCCAGGGGGTTGGTTTACAGGCGTTGGAGCTGTGGGGAAGGAGGCGATGAAGCAAAGAGCTGCTGTGGAATAGGCCACTCTTTGCACTCTCCTTGTCTGGGCTCTTTAAAGAGCATTTCTGGTAAGCGCTCTGCAAGAAGGCTCTTGAGATGGTGGCCCGAATGCCCATGAGCGTCTCTGTCTTTCCAGCCCGGGCGCAGAAGACAGCAACTCGGAGCAGGACGTCCTGAGCTGCTGGATATGCCGCTCGGGGTCAAACTCCCTTTGCTGCCTGGCTCCAACCCCGTCTTCTACCGGACCAAGCTGGGGGAAAAGGTAAAAGCAGTAGAAAGGAGTGGGAAAAGTCCCTGCTTTTTCAGCCTCTGCTTGCCCAGATACACTGAGCAGCCTGGAGAAGAAACGGGAGGGCTCACCATCATCATCAAGGAGAGTCAAAATTTCTCCTGCTTCAGTTCTTTGGGTATATGCCAATGCCATGGCCTCTCTGCTAGGGAGATATAGGAAGTCCCTTTTTCCTTCCAGGCCTCAATACATTGTTGCCAATACAGATACTACTCGGAGGCAAAGTTAGCCAAGGCGCTCCTTAGGACTGCCTAACCCTGAGGAGACTGCTTACAGTGGAGCAGAGATTTGCTAACTTTGAAACACCAGGACAAAAGTTTTTGGTGTGGAGATTTCCTGCACTTCTTCCTGCTTGGCTTGCATGCCTCTTCTGCTTGGGTGGGGGGGAGGGGGGGTTCTCTTGCCTTCTCCCCACCCTCCTCTGCCCTGCAGTGTGGCTGTGGTATTTGTTAGGACTGCACAATGATGGGAAAGACTTTTGGTATCAGCTATTCAAACTCACTTTCTGTTTGCACAAGCACAGTTTTGTGGCTCTCCTGACAACAACCTTCTTTTGCAAGCACAGCGAATTTCCAAAGGAAAGAAACCATAGGTAGATGCAAACTTTCTGGCGAGCTCCTTAGAACTGCAACACTGGATGCAGAAAAGGAAAAGTAAATGTTCGTGGAGAAATGGGACATCTTCTCAAATGGCCCCATAAATAGCTCCTCACTTGCATACAGTAACAATAGATGACCCCAAGACTGAAGCTGTAGGCCCCAGGCTTTTTCTCAAGTAGCGAAATCCGTCCTTTGGGTAAAATTCAGAGCTGCGCTAAGTGCTGAGCCAGGAATTACTCTAAACCTCAGAGGCTGAAGAAGCTACCCTATGGGCTGAGGAAGCTCTGCAGCGTCTTTGTCTCTTTCCTGATCCCTCCTACCCTGCTCATGCTGTGGACGGTACGTTTTACAGCTTCACCAGCCATCTGGTTATTTCAATCTGGGCGATCCACACTGCCGCTTACTAAGCAACGAGTACAACGGTCTGCATGACCCGCATTTGCAGGCCTACTACAACCGCAAAGACAACCTGCGGAGACTGAAGAGAGGAGCTTACGTCACCAGGGATGGCAAAGTAGGTTGGCTATGGGGGTGAGAAGAAGAGTTTCCAGGAGGCAGGGTTGCCAGAGCGCTTGCTGCAGCCGCCTCTTGTGGGCGGAGGGCGCGGGGCTGCTGCGCTGCTTTGCCTGGGGGCAGCAGGAGCCCAAAGCCCGCTCGGGGAAGTCCCACGCCTGCTCTGCCAGGGCCGTGCCGCGCTGCCTGGGCGCCGACGGAGCAGCGGGTGCGTGGCCTGGCGGCGGAGTGAGGAGCGCTGCTGCCCGCTGCGGGGGTGGGAGCAGAGCCCCCAGCCGCTGCGCAGGGCAGGGGGTGCAGGGGAGCAGCTCCCGCTGCGTTAGCGCTCTTGCTGGCAAGGCAGGCTGCGTAGCGAGCGTGACAAGCCTTGGGTGATTTCTGCCCTCGTCCCACCGCAGGTGGTGTGCACTCTGCGGCAGTTCAACGACTACAGGCAGTACCTGGCCACGCTCAGGACAGAGGCGGACAAAACGTACCGTCGAGAACAAGTACGTACAGCTCAGGGCTCACAGGCACGCTTCCCGGTGCAGAGGGTCGGGGCCTCACTTCTTTGCTCTCAGCAAGGCCTGACCTGAAGAAGCGGGGAAGGCTGCGCTGGCGTGCCAGGCCTTGTGGCATGGAAACGACTGCGCGGCTCCGTGCTGAGCTAGCGCAGGGCGCGGGGCTGGGCACAGGCAGGCCCGAGGGCCCGCCGCGAGTGCTGAGGCAAGCCCTTCTCTCCCGCCCCGGGTGCGTGGCTGAAGCACAGCGCTGCTCTGGGCCAGGGTGAAGGCTCCACACGCAGGTGCGTGAGAGCGTGTTGTGGCAGAGGGGAGCTGAGAGCCGGTGTCAACTTTCAGAAAAGGCTTCGAGAACAACTGGCAAAATTAAAGAGTGCCCCCGAACTGCCACAGGGGATGGACATTTCTCGCCTGCGAGAGCGGCTGCTGTGGGAGCAACGAGAGAGTTGGAGAGCTGCAGAGCGGGACGTGAGGGCCAGGTAAGAGACAGGACAAGGAACGCTTGCACTAGGAGCGGGACCGTGGCCCTTCAGCGAGGTGCCGGCTGGAGCCTTGCGTTCCACGGAAGACCGCCAAATTGCTGCGCGAGCAGATGCTGGTTGTGCCTAGAGTGGTGCAATCAGTGTTTGGAGCCTGGCAAAGGCAGCTGGAAGCTGTTTGGGGCGCTGGAGCCAGGAAGCCCAGAGCGGGACGAGGGCAGTGGCTGAGCAGGGAGTGGTCTGGGCAAGAGAGCTGCAGGCGCTCTGTTTCAGCCATCTCTGTTTCTCTTCAAAGGTATCTCGCCATGATTGCGGAGAGCATGGAGAAGCCTGAGGCTCCTGAAGCAGACAAAGGCCTCCCCCAGCAGGCTGAGCAGGACCAGGTGTGCCCGGCACTCTTGGTGGGCTCTTGTGCTCTCAGACTCCCCTACTCAGCATCAATCCCTTAGCTGCACTACGTGTCCCCACGGTCCCTGTTGCTTGTTTCTCGTGTGGCGAGCAGCCAGACATGCAGCGTCCCTGAGGCCGATAGTGCCAGTGCTTAGCCACCCGTGGGCTAGTTCCCTCCTGCAGGAGCTCCAAGGTTAGCTTAGAGGAGAGCCTGCTGTTGCCCGAGTCTCATTAGCGGGGCGTGGGAAATGCTGCCTGGCTCCATCCGGTGCAACAGCCTGGCAGGCAAAGTACAGGAGCAGCTGGGTGCTCCAGGAACAAGGACTGCTTTTCTATTCTCTTGGTCTCAAAACTAGCCTTCTTCACATGCGCACTGGAAAAGGAGCAAGTGAGCCTCAGAGAAGAGGCAGAGGTGTCGTGAGAGCAGGCAGCACCCATGGCAGAAGAGCGCAAAGAGTCCAGCCCAACAACTTAACCTCCTGCCTCTCCTCTACCCTTTTCTTCACCGTTCCCTCATCAGTTCCCGCTGGTTTCTGTTACAGAAGCCTTTAACGGGAGAAGTGCATCACAAAGTCCAGACTACGCTGGTGTGGACTACGCCGACAGAAGCCCAGGAGCTGCAAGAGCTGGCTGAGAGCGTGGTCGAGGAAGTGCTGCAGAGGGTGAAAGAGCTGCATCCGGCGGTCCACATCTTAAGGAGGGCTCCCCTGGCCATCAGCGGAAGGATATTGGCTAGTGCGAGAAGGGCAGAGCCTTCAGAGACATCGCCTCCAGATCTCCAGCAGGAAATCGGACAGGCGGCCAGAGAGATTGCAGCAACCCTTTGGGATCGCTTAGGGAAGCGTTTGCTATGCAGCCCGTCAGACGCCTCTGAGCCCAGGCTGTTGGCCAGGCGGAGGCAGCAGCTTGTTGCCGGAGGAGCCACGCGAGCTGCCGAATCGGGAGGAAGCGGAGCGAGGCAAGCTGAGGGAGCAGGCTATGATGGAGCATCTCCTCTGCCTTCTCTTGACCAAATCCCCACAGATGCAGCTGTGAGTGTTGGAGTCACCTTGCAATCATTCGTGGCTTCTCAATTTGAACGGCACTTCCAGTGTAAATTTTCTGAAGTCCTGAAGCTGCCCCTTGAAACGATTTCTGAGAGACAACCGCAGCCACCCCAGACACCTGTCTCCACCCAGGTCACAAAAGAAGGGGAAGGATCTTCTAGTGAATCTGAACATTGGCTGTCAGAAGCCACAAGGTTGCCCCCGGTGCAGCCTTTGCAAAATCTTACGGCTGTATCCCCAGAGAGGAGCACGCTTGCAAGGCGTAGCATCCAAAACGCCATTTGCAAAGTTCAGCATCTCCACGCAGAATTAAAAGTGTATGCTGAAAGGATTGTCCGTGATGCTCTTGACACCCTGAAGAAGGAGGAGGAGGAGAAGTTAGAAAAAGAAATGCATGCAAAGGCAAGCTGCTTTGAGGACTCTTCAGAAGAAAGCACGGAGGAGAGTGGGCTAGTGGAGCAGCTATCAGAGCGGTGTGGTCCCCCTCTGACTACAGTGGCTTCAGGAGTCCGTTGTGGAAGGCGGGTCGCAAAACAGCCCAGCCCAAGAGATGGGAAGGAGAGCTCTCCGGGCCAGGGCTTTCTAAGGCCAGCAGAAAAGAAAATCCCCGCTAAAAATTTAGACAAGCGTCAACCAAGCATGAAGCTCCCACCTATCATGGTCCCCGGAATGGTCATGCCGTCAGAGGCAGAAGCACAGTCTGCAGAGGAGCTGTCACCTCATCTCCTCCCCTCTGTCCTCCAAAGCTCTCAGCAAGATGCTCAGAGCACAGCAGAAGGCGTGCAGAAGCCCCTCTATTACCCCTCGGCACCCGCATCAAGACCTTGCGCTCCAGTGCCAGAAACCCAAGCTAAAGCGAGGCCAGGGAGCACGCGAGACACCTTCCCCTCCACGGGCCAGCAGTATTCCAGGCAGCCCGTCCCTCCAACAGCTCCAAAGCCCCCTTCCCAGAGAGGAGCCCGGCAGAGACCCATGCGTGGAAAGCTTGTGAGGGCCACGCCGGAGTAATGCCCGTGCTGAGGGAAGGCATTAGCTGGGTGGCTGCTGGGGGCTGAGCTGAGGAGGTGCGTGGCGCCAGGCTTCAGATCATCTTCTGACACCAGTGCTCGGAAGTGACGGTCAGCAAGAGAAGGCAGGGAGCTTGCTCAGACTCTTGAACAATCCATGGGGAGAAGAACATGCAGGAAGCACATCGCAGAGGGCTGTGCTGCACCTCACTCCCGCTGCCTTTGCCGGGCCAGGGAAGGCTCGGCACTCTGTGGCGCGCATGCCCCTGTCCTTCCCTGGCTCTCTCTGAGCCGCAGGGGCTGCTGACGGTGCCGACTCGTGTGTCAGCAGAGAACAGGCCTCACCGTGTGGCACAGCCCCTCCAGCTGTGATCCTCTAAGCATCTTCCAGCACAGCTGCTGCCCAGAGCCAGAGAGCCCCCGGGGAGGGGAGCCCCCTCCTCCTCTTATCCCCCCCCCCCGCCCCTAGCACAGAATAAAGACTTTACTTCCAAGCGCTGCTTTTACGTCCTGGTATTCTTTTGCTGCTCTTGCGATTTCCTCTTCATCACCAGCAACTCCTCCGAGAGCTGGCCGACACCTTCTGCCCAGCTAGCAAGGCCGAGGAGCCGGAGTTTCTGTCCAACCCGCCTGCCCGAGGGAAGGGCTCCACAGCCTGTTTTCTCGGGGCGGGGGATTGGGAAGGCCTGGGCTATCAAGGCGTCATCAGGGAAGGCAAGGGGGCTCCCAGCACTTGCCCTCACACCTGTGTTGCCGAGCTCAGCTCCTGCCCCTATGTTAGGGTGTCAGTGGAGGGAAGACTGCTGTGCTTCAGAGGCCGCCGCAAACATTTCCATGGCCAGCAGTCGAATGCCTGCTGTAAATCCACTGCAGCACGAGCCCTGGGGTTGCTTCGGAGCCACCCAGAACCCTCCGTGCACCTTTCGGTGCAGCCCCTTCCCAACGGCTGGGCTATGCCTCACAGGGGCACTGCTGCATGAAATCCAGCACGTTTTCAGAGCAGGAAAATACTCGGCTCGCCTCAAGGAGTTTGCTAGGCAGGGGCACTGCGCCGCTTGGTTTGGGTTGGTTTTTCTCAGAGGCAGGGAGACACCCTACGGCACCGGGGAAATCTCTCGCTCTGTCTCTCCTTGGCTCTAGTGTCCTTCCCCTAGGGGTGGGAATTCATCTCTGCCAGCAAGGGAACCTTGCCAGCCTGGCACAGGGGGCAGCTTGCTGGGCAAGCGAGACCCGTTCAGCAGCCATCAGCAGGGGATGTGCTTGGGGCTGGAGGAGTCGGCCTCGAGAGCGGGTGCAGCCGTGGCTGGGAAGTGTCAGGCTGCAGTGGGCTGCTGTTGTCCCGGAGAGAGGGTGTCGGGGCAGCGGTGCTGCCAGATGGCGGGTGCTGGGTTCTGCAGCCGGCGGGTGGGCAGGGACTGCACCTTCCCCAAAGCAGCTTCTTCAACCTGCTGTGCTGCGTGCCCGCACAGGGCCAGCCCTTTGCCTGGTGACTCAAGCTGACAGCAGCTCGGCTCGTGTGCGGCTGAGGCGGTGGCGGTGCTCAGCACAGCCTCTGTGCCCTGCCTGCAGAAGCTGGGGGCAAGCTCTTTGTGGAGCCAAGGCAGCTGGAGCTCCCCCTTGACCCCCAGTGCTGCTGCTCCTGCGCCCTTTGCTTTGTGCCAGGGAGACCTCTGGAAGGGAAGGGCTCCAGCTGCCATTTCCACCTGCAGCCTTGCTAGAGACATCCTCCTGGCACACGCACACTGCCACTTTGCCAGACCTTCCCGTTCACCAGCACCCCATGTGCATGGGGTGGATGCTTCTGAAAGCCCTTGCTCAGGCAGCCACAGGCAGGTAGGGCAGCAGTGAGTGCTGCACTGCCTTCCTGGCACATTGGCGTGGAAGGAACGTGATCTGTGAGCCTGCCCTGCTGAAAGGCTGTCCCGGCACACTCGGAGAAGGTGATGACTGCCGACAGACAGCATCACGGCATCTCCTGCTCAAAGGAGAAAGCCCAGCCATGCTCAGAGAGACCTTCCTCAGGTAGAGAGCAGCACCGCCAGTGCAGTGGAAGCTCACATCCTGAGAGCCACTTTGGGCCATGACCTGGCAGGTCTAAGGTCGCCAGCACCATGCGGGCCTGCACGGGCCTCTAGTTTTGGCTGCTCTTCGCAGAAGGCGGATGTCCTTCCCCTTACTGAGCAGAAGAGTTCCCAGCAGCTGTGGCTGAGTCTCCTTCCAGTTTTGTGTGGTTTTGGGGGGGATGCTGGGGCTCCGCCTTCACTGTTCGGCACCTCCCAGGCTGCCTGGTTGGCAGCGCTGCCTGGGCACGTCTGTGGTTGGGGATTAGCAGCTTGGGTGCTCTGCTTGGTGCTTAGGAAAGGTCAAGAGCTCTGCGGAGGGCCTGCCACAGCCTCCTCAAGGACTGGGTCGGCCTTGCTCTTGAACTCTCCTGCAAGCCGAGGGCAGGCCAGGGCTGCAGGCCGGCCCCGGGGTGGCCCGGCAGCAGCGGGGCGGTGGCGCAGGAAAGCGGCAATGCAACAATGTGCGATTGTTCTGGGCGTGCCGCTCGCCGGGAGACCGGCTGGGGCGACCGGAGCTGGGTGCCGCTGGAGCGAGAGGTGCCGGTGGAGGGTCGCAGCTGCAGGAGGGCTCTCGAGAGGAGCCATGGAGCATTACCTGGCTGCAGGGCTGCGAGACGCAGACAGACTGCTGAGTGCAGAGGAGAAGAGGGGCGAGGTGCGTGCTGGACGGATGGAGAGGGCTCAGCTTGGGAGCCAGCGACCGCGCGGGCTGCTCTGGGGCATGGGGCAGTGCGGGGGGAAGTGAGAGTGGTAGGCCTAGAGGGATGCCAGTGCAGGCTCCCAGGGGCTCCTGTCTCTCTGCCCGTGCTGGATTTGAGCTCAGCAGGTAGGAGGGGTGCTGTGCAAGGACCCCAGGGGGTTGGTTTACAGGCGTTGGAGCTGTGGGGAAGGAGGCGATGAAGCAAAGAGCTGCTGTGGAATAGGCCACTCTTTGCACTCTCCTTGTCTGGGCTCTTTAAAGAGCATTTCTGGTAAGCGCTCTGCAAGAAGGCTCTTGAGATGGTGGCCCGAATGCCCATGAGCGTCTCTGTCTTTCCAGCCCGGGCGCAGAAGACAGCAACTCGGAGCAGGACGTCCTGAGCTGCTGGATATGCCGCTCGGGGTCAAACTCCCTTTGCTGCCTGGCTCCAACCCCGTCTTCTACCGGACCAAGCTGGGGGAAAAGGTAAAAGCAGTAGAAAGGAGTGGGAAAAGTCCCTGCTTTTTCAGCCTCTGCTTGCCCAGATACACTGAGCAGCCTGGAGAAGAAACGGGAGGGCTCACCATCATCATCAAGGAGAGTCAAAATTTCTCCTGCTTCAGTTCTTTGGGTATATGCCAATGCCATGGCCTCTCTGCTAGGGAGATACAGGAAGTCCCTTTTTCCTTCCAGGCCTCAATACATTGTTGCCAATACAGATACTACTCGGAGGCAAAGTTAGCCAAGGCGCTCCTTAGGACTGCCTAACCCTGAGGAGACTGCTTACAGTGGAGCAGAGATTTGCTAACTTTGAAACACCAGGACAAAAGTTTTTGGTGTGGAGATTTCCTGCACTTCTTCCTGCTTGGCTTGCATGCCTCTTCTGCTTGGGTGGGGGGGAGGGGGGGTTCTCTTGCCTTCTCCCCACCCTCCTCTGCCCTGCAGTGTGGCTGTGGTATTTGTTAGGACTGCACAATGATGGGAAAGACTTTTGGTATCAGCTATTCAAACTCACTTTCTGTTTGCACAAGCACAGTTTTGTGGCTCTCCTGACAACAACCTTCTTTTGCAAGCACAGCGAATTTCCAAAGGAAAGAAACCATAGGTAGATGCAAACTTTCTGGCGAGCTCCTTAGAACTGCAACACTGGATGCAGAAAAGGAAAAGTAAATGTTCGTGGAGAAATGGGACATCTTCTCAAATGGCCCCATAAATAGCTCCTCACTTGCATACAGTAACAATAGATGACCCCAAGACTGAAGCTGTAGGCCCCAGGCTTTTTCTCAAGTAGCGAAATCCGTCCTTTGGGTAAAATTCAGAGCTGCGCTAAGTGCTGAGCCAGGAATTACTCTAAACCTCAGAGGCTGAAGAAGCTACCCTATGGGCTGAGGAAGCTCTGCAGCGTCTTTGTCTCTTTCCTGATCCCTCCTACCCTGCTCATGCTGTGGACGGTACGTTTTACAGCTTCACCAGCCATCTGGTTATTTCAATCTGGGCGATCCACACTGCCGCTTACTAAGCAACGAGTACAACGGTCTGCATGACCCGCATTTGCAGGCCTACTACAACCGCAAAGACAACCTGCGGAGACTGAAGAGAGGAGCTTACGTCACCAGGGATGGCAAAGTAGGTTGGCTATGGGGGTGAGAAGAAGAGTTTCCAGGAGGCAGGGTTGCCAGAGCGCTTGCTGCAGCCGCCTCTTGTGGGCGGAGGGCGCGGGGCTGCTGCGCTGCTTTGCCTGGGGGCAGCAGGAGCCCAAAGCCCGCTCGGGGAAGTCCCACGCCTGCTCTGCCAGGGCCGTGCCGCGCTGCCTGGGCGCCGACGGAGCAGCGGGTGCGTGGCCTGGCGGCGGAGTGAGGAGCGCTGCTGCCCGCTGCGGGGGTGGGAGCAGAGCCCCCAGCCGCTGCGCAGGGCAGGGGGTGCAGGGGAGCAGCTCCCGCTGCGTTAGCGCTCTTGCTGGCAAGGCAGGCTGCGTAGCGAGCGTGACAAGCCTTGGGTGATTTCTGCCCTCGTCCCACCGCAGGTGGTGTGCACTCTGCGGCAGTTCAACGACTACAGGCAGTACCTGGCCACGCTCAGGACAGAGGCGGACAAAACGTACCGTCGAGAACAAGTACGTACAGCTCAGGGCTCACAGGCACGCTTCCCGGTGCAGAGGGTCGGGGCCTCACTTCTTTGCTCTCAGCAAGGCCTGACCTGAAGAAGCGGGGAAGGCTGCGCTGGCGTGCCAGGCCTTGTGGCATGGAAACGACTGCGCGGCTCCGTGCTGAGCTAGCGCAGGGCGCGGGGCTGGGCACAGGCAGGCCCGAGGGCCCGCCGCGAGTGCTGAGGCAAGCCCTTCTCTCCCGCCCCGGGTGCGTGGCTGAAGCACAGCGCTGCTCTGGGCCAGGGTGAAGGCTCCACACGCAGGTGCGTGAGAGCGTGTTGTGGCAGAGGGGAGCTGAGAGCCGGTGTCAACTTTCAGAAAAGGCTTCGAGAACAACTGGCAAAATTAAAGAGTGCCCCCGAACTGCCACAGGGGATGGACATTTCTCGCCTGCGAGAGCGGCTGCTGTGGGAGCAACGAGAGAGTTGGAGAGCTGCAGAGCGGGACGTGAGGGCCAGGTAAGAGACAGGACAAGGAACGCTTGCACTAGGAGCGGGACCGTGGCCCTTCAGCGAGGTGCCGGCTGGAGCCTTGCGTTCCACGGAAGACCGCCAAATTGCTGCGCGAGCAGATGCTGGTTGTGCCTAGAGTGGTGCAATCAGTGTTTGGAGCCTGGCAAAGGCAGCTGGAAGCTGTTTGGGGCGCTGGAGCCAGGAAGCCCAGAGCGGGACGAGGGCAGTGGCTGAGCAGGGAGCGGTCTGGGCAAGAGAGCTGCAGGCGCTCTGTTTCAGCCATCTCTATTTCTCTTCAAAGGTATCTCGCCATGATTGCGGAGAGCATGGAGAAGCCTGAGGCTCCTGAAGCAGACAAACGCCTCCCCCAGCAGGCTGAGCAGGACCAGGTGTGCCCGGCACTCTTGGTGGGCTCTTGTGCTCTCAGACTCCCCTACTCAGCATCAATCCCTTAGCTGCACTACGTGTCCCCACGGTCCCTGTTGCTTGTTTCTCGTGTGGCGAGCAGCCAGACATGCAGCGTCCCTGAGGCCGATAGTGCCAGTGCTTAGCCACCCGTGGGCTAGTTCCCTCCTGCAGGAGCTCCAAGGTTAGCTTAGAGGAGAGCCTGCTGTTGCCCGAGTCTCATTAGCGGGGCGTGGGAAATGCTGCCTGGCTCCATCCGGTGCAACAGCCTGGCAGGCAAAGTACAGGAGCAGCTGGGTGCTCCAGGAACAAGGACTGCTTTTCTATTCTCTTGGTCTCAAAACTAGCCTTCTTCACATGCGCACTGGAAAAGGAGCAAGTGAGCCTCAGAGAAGAGGCAGAGGTGTCGTGAGAGCAGGCAGCACCCATGGCAGAAGAGCGCAAAGAGTCCAGCCCAACAACTTAACCTCCTGCCTCTCCTCTACCCTTTTCTTCACCGTTCCCTCATCAGTTCCCGCTGGTTTCTGTTACAGAAGCCTTTAACGGGAGAAGTGCATCACAAAGTCCAGACTACGCTGGTGTGGACTACGCCGACAGAAGCCCAGGAGCTGCAAGAGCTGGCTGAGAGCGTGGTCGAGGAAGTGCTGCAGAGGGTGAAAGAGCTGCATCCGGCGGTCCACATCTTAAGGAGGGCTCCCCTGGCCATCAGCGGAAGGATATTGGCTAGTGCGAGAAGGGCAGAGCCTTCAGAGACATCGCCTCCAGATCTCCAGCAGGAAATCGGACAGGCGGCCAGAGAGATTGCAGCAACCCTTTGGGATCGCTTAGGGAAGCGTTTGCTATGCAGCCCGTCAGACGCCTCTGAGCCCAGGCTGTTGGCCAGGCGGAGGCAGCAGCTTGTTGCCGGAGGAGCCACGCGAGCTGCCGAATCGGGAGGAAGCGGAGCGAGGCAAGCTGAGGGAGCAGGCTATGATGGAGCATCTCCTCTGCCTTCTCTTGACCAAATCCCCACAGATGCAGCTGTGAGTGTTGGAGTCACCTTGCAATCATTCGTGGCTTCTCAATTTGAACGGCACTTCCAGTGTAAATTTTCTGAAGTCCTGAAGCTGCCCCTTGAAACGATTTCTGAGAGACAACCGCAGCCACCCCAGACACCTGTCTCCACCCAGGTCACAAAAGAAGGGGAAGGATCTTCTAGTGAATCTGAACATTGGCTGTCAGAAGCCACAAGGTTGCCCCCGGTGCAGCCTTTGCAAAATCTTACGGCTGTATCCCCAGAGAGTAGCACGCTTGCAAGGCGTAGCATCCAAAACGCCATTTGCAAAGTTCAGCATCTCCACGCAGAATTAAAAGCGTATGCTGAAAGGATTGTCCGTGATGCTCTTGACACCCTGAAGAAGGAGGAGGAGGAGAAGTTAGAAAAAGAAATGCATGCAAAGGCAAGCTGCTTTGAGGACTCTTCAGAAGAAAGCACGGAGGAGAGTGGGCTAGTGGAGCAGCTATCAGAGCGGTGTGGTCCCCCTCTGACTACAGTGGCTTCAGGAGTCCGTTGTGGAAGGCGGGTCGCAAAACAGCCCAGCCCAAGAGATGGGAAGGAGAGCTCTCCGGGCCAGGGCTTTCTAAGGCCAGCAGAAAAGAAAATCCCCGCTAAAAATTTAGACAAGCGTCAACCAAGCATGAAGCTCCCACCTATCATGGTCCCCGGAATGGTCATGCCGTCAGAGGCAGAAGCACAGTCTGCAGAGGAGCTGTCACCTCATCTCCTCCCCTCTGTCCTCCAAAGCTCTCAGCAAGATGCTCAGAGCACAGCAGAAGGCGTGCAGAAGCCCCTCTATTACCCCTCGGCACCCGCATCAAGACCTTGCGCTCCAGTGCCAGAAACCCAAGCTAAAGCGAGGCCAGGGAGCACGCGAGACACCTTCCCCTCCACGGGCCAGCAGTATTCCAGGCAGCCCGTCCCTCCAACAGCTCCAAAGCCCCCTTCCCAGAGAGGAGCCCGGCAGAGACCCATGCGTGGAAAGCTTGTGAGGGCCACGCCGGAGTAATGCCCGTGCTGAGGGAGGGCATTAGCTGGGTGGCTGCTGGGGGCTGAGCTGAGGAGGTGCGTGGCGCCAGGCTTCAGATCATCTTCTGACACCAGTGCTCGGAAGTGACGGTCAGCAAGAGAAGGCAGGGAGCTTGCTCAGACTCTTGAACAATCCATGGGGAGAAGAACATGCAGGAAGCACATCGCAGAGGGCTGTGCTGCACCTCACTCCCGCTGCCTTTGCCGGGCCAGGGAAGGCTCGGCACTCTGTGGCGCGCATGCCCCTGTCCTTCCCTGGCTCTCTCTGAGCCGCAGGGGCTGCTGACGGTGCCGACTCGTGTGTCAGCAGAGAACAGGCCTCACCGCGTGGCACAGCCCCTCCAGCTGTGATCCTCTAAGCATCTTCCAGCACAGCTGCTGCCCAGAGCCAGAGAGCCCCCGGGGAGGGGAGTCCCCTCCTCCTCTTATCCCCCCCCCCCGCCCCTAGCACAGAATAAAGACTTTACTTCCAAGCGCTGCTTTTACGTCCTGGTATTCTTTTGCTGCTCTTGCGATTTCCTCTTCATCACCAGCAACTCCTCCGAGAGCTGGCCGACACCTTCTGCCCAGCTAGCAAGGCCGAGGAGCCGGAGTTTCTGTCCAACCCGCCTGCCCGAGGGAAGGGCTCCACAGCCTGTTTTCTCGGGGCGGGGGATTGGGAAGGCCTGGGCTATCAAGGCGTCATCAGGGAAGGCAAGGGGGCTCCCAGCACTTGCCCTCACACCTGTGTTGCCGAGCTCAGCTCCTGCCCCTATGTTAGGGTGTCAGTGGAGGGAAGACTGCTGTGCTTCAGAGGCCGCCGCAAACATTTCCATGGCCAGCAGTCGAATGCCTGCTGTAAATCCACTGCAGCACGAGCCCTGGGGTTGCTTCGGAGCCACCCAGAACCCTCCGTGCACCTTTCGGTGCAGCCCCTTCCCAACGGCTGGGCTATGCCTCACAGGGGCACTGCTGCATGAAATCCAGCACGTTTTCAGAGCAGGAAAATACTCGGCTCGCCTCAAGGAGTTTGCTAGGCAGGGGCACTGCGCCGCTTGGTTTGGGTTGGTTTTTCTCAGAGGCAGGGAGACACCCTACGGCACCGGGGAAATCTCTCGCTCTGTCTCTCCTTGGCTCTAGTGTCCTTCCCCTAGGGGTGGGAATTCATCTCTGCCAGCAAGGGAACCTTGCCAGCCTGGCACAGGGGGCAGCTTGCTGGGCAAGCGAGACCCGTCCAGCAGCCGTCAGCAGGGGATGTGCTTGGGGCTGGAGGAGTCGGCCTCGAGAGCGGGTGCAGCCGTGGCTGGGAAGTGTCAGGCTGCAGTGGGCTGCTGTTGTCCCGGAGAGAGGGTGTCGGGGCAGCGGTGCTGCCAGAGGGCGGGTGCTGGGTTCTGCAGCCGGCGGGTGGGCAGGGACTGCACCTTCCCCAAAGCAGCTTCTTCAACCTGCTGTGCTGCGTGCCCGCACAGGGCCAGCCCTTTGCCTGGTGACTCAAGCTGACAGCAGCTCGGCTCGTGTGCGGCTGAGGCGGTGGCGGTGCTCAGCACAGCCTCTGTGCCCTGCCTGCAGAAGCTGGGGGCAAGCTCTTTGCGGAGCCAAGGCAGCTGGAGCTCCCCCTTGACCCCCAGTGCTGCTGCTCCTGCGCCCTTTGCTTTGTGCCAGGGAGACCTCTGGAAGGGAAGGGCTCCAGCTGCCATTTCCACCTGCAGCCTTGCTAGAGACATCCTCCTGGCACACGCACACTGCCACTTTGCCAGACCTTCCCGTTCACCAGCACCCCATGTCCATGGGGTGGATGCTTCTGAAAGCCCTTGCTCAGGCAGCCACAGGCAGGTAGGGCAGCAGTGAGTGCTGCACTGCCTTCCTGGCACATTGGCGTGGAAGGAACGTGATCTGTGAGCCTGCCCTGCTGAAAGGCTGTCCCGGCACACTCGGAGAAGGTGATGACTGCCGACAGACAGCATCACGGCATCTCCTGCTCAAAGGAGAAAGCCCAGCCATGCTCAGAGAGACCTTCCTCAGGTAGAGAGCAGCACCGCCAGTGCAGTGGAAGCTCACATCCTGAGAGCCACTTTGGGCCATGACCTGGCAGGTCTAAGGTCGCCAGCACCATGCGGGCCTGCACGGGCCTCTAGTTTTGGCTGCTCTTCGCAGAAGGCGGATGTCCTTCCCCTTACTGAGCAGAAGAGTTCCCAGCAGCTGTGGCTGAGTCTCCTTCCAGTTTTGTGTGGTTTTGGGGGGGATGCTGGGGCTCCGCCTTCACTGTTCGGCACCTCCCAGGCTGCCTGGTTGGCAGCGCTGCCTGGGCACGTCTGTGGTTGGGGATTAGCAGCTTGGGTGCTCTGCTTGGTGCTTAGGAAAGGTCAAGAGCTCTGCGGAGGGCCTGCCACAGCCTCCTCAAGGACTGGGTCGGCCTTGCTCTTGAACTCTCCTGCAAGCCGAGGGCAGGCCAGGGCTGCAGGCCGGCCCCGGGGTGGCCCGGCAGCAGCGGGGCGGTGGCGCGGGAAAGCGGCAATGCAACAATGTGCGATTGTTCTGGGCGTGCCGCTCGCCGGGAGACCGGCTGGGGCGACCGGAGCTGGGTGCCGCTGGAGCGAGAGGTGCCGGTGGAGGGTCGCAGCTGCAGGAGGGCTCTCGAGAGGAGCCATGGAGCATTACCTGGCTGCAGGGCTGCGAGACGCAGACAGACTGCTGAGTGCAGAGGAGAAGAGGGGCGAGGTGCGTGCTGGACGGATGGAGAGGGCTCAGCTTGGGAGCCGGCGACCGCGCGGGCTGCTCTGGGGCATGGGGCAGTGCGGGGGGAAGTGAGAGTGGTAGGCCTAGAGGGATGCCAGTGCAGGCTCCCAGGGGCTCCTGTCTCTCTGCCCGTGCTGGATTTGAGCTCAGCAGGTAGGAGGGGTGCTGTGCAAGGACCCCAGGGGGTTGGTTTACAGGCGTTGGAGCTGTGGGGAAGGAGGCGATGAAGCAAAGAGCTGCTGTGGAATAGGCCACTCTTTGCACTCTCCTTGTCTGGGCTCTTTAAAGAGCATTTCTGGTAAGCGCTCTGCAAGAAGGCTCTTGAGATGGTGGCCCGAATGCCCATGAGCGTCTCTGTCTTTCCAGCCCGGGCGCAGAAGACAGCAACTCGGAGCAGGACGTCCTGAGCTGCTGGATATGCCGCTCGGGGTCAAACTCCCTTTGCTGCCTGGCTCCAACCCCGTCTTCTACTGGACCAAGCTGGGGGAAAAGGTAAAAGCAGTAGAAAGGAGTAGGAAAAGTCCCTGCTTTTTCAGCCTCTGCTTGCCCAGATACACTGAGCAGCCTGGAGAAGAAACGGGAGGGCTCACCATCATCATCAAGGAGAGTCAAAATTTCTCCTGCTTCAGTTCTTTGGGTATATGCCAATGCCATGGCCTCTCTGCTAGGGAGATACAGGAAGTCCCTTTTTCCTTCCAGGCCTCAATACATTGTTGCCAATACAGATACTACTCGGAGGCAAAGTTAGCCAAGGCGCTCCTTAGGACTGCCTAACCCTGAGGAGACTGCTTACAGTGGAGCAGAGATTTGCTAACTTTGAAACACCAGGACAAAAGTTTTTGGTGTGGAGATTTCCTGCACTTCTTCCTGCTTGGCTTGCATGCCTCTTCTGCTTGGGTGGGGGGGAGGGGGGGTTCTCTTGCCTTCTCCCCACCCTCCTCTGCCTTGCAGTGTGGCTGTGGTATTTGTTAGGACTGCACAATGATGGGAAAGACTTTTGGTATCAGCTATTCAAACTCACTTTCTATTTGCACAAGCACAGTTTTGTGGCTCTCCTGACAACAACCTTCTTTTGCAAGCACAGCGAATTTCCAAAGGAAAGAAACCATAGGTAGATGCAAACTTTCTGGCGAGCTCCTTAGAACTGCAACACTGGATGCAGAAAAGGAAAAGTAAATGTTCGTGGAGAAATGGGACATCTTCTCAAATGGCCCCATAAATAGCTCCTCACTTGCATACAGTAACAATAGATGACCCCAAGACTGAAGCTGTAGGCCCCAGGCTTTTTCTCAAGTAGCGAAATCCGTCCTTTGGGTAAAATTCAGAGCTGCGCTAAGTGCTGAGCCAGGAATTACTCTAAACCTCAGAGGCTGAAGAAGCTACCCTATGGGCTGAGGAAGCTCTGCAGCGTCTTTGTCTCTTTCCTGATCCCTCCTACCCTGCTCATGCTGTGGACGGTACGTTTTACAGCTTCACCAGCCATCTGGTTATTTCAATCTGGGCGATCCACACTGCCGCTTACTAAGCAACGAGTACAACGGTCTGCATGACCCGCATTTGCAGGCCTACTACAACCGCAAAGACAACCTGCGGAGACTGAAGAGAGGAGCTTACGTCACCAGGGATGGCAAAGTAGGTTGGCTATGGGGGTGAGAAGAAGAGTTTCCAGGAGGCAGGGTTGCCAGAGCGCTTGCTGCAGCCGCCTCTTGTGGGCGGAGGGCGCGGGGCTGCTGCGCTGCTTTGCCTGGGGGCAGCAGGAGCCCAAAGCCCGCTCGGGGAAGTCCCACGCCTGCTCTGCCAGGGCCGTGCCGCGCTGCCTGGGCGCCGACGGAGCAGCGGGTGCGTGGCCTGGCGGCGGAGTGAGGAGCGCTGCTGCCCGCTGCGGGGGTGGGAGCAGAGCCCCCAGCCGCTGCGCAGGGCAGGGGGTGCAGGGGAGCAGCTCCCGCTGCGTTAGCGCTCTTGCTGGCAAGGCAGGCTGCGTAGCGAGCGTGACAAGCCTTGGGTGATTTCTGCCCTCGTCCCACCGCAGGTGGTGTGCACTCTGCGGCAGTTCAACGACTACAGGCAGTACCTGGCCACGCTCAGGACAGAGGCGGACAAAACGTACCGTCGAGAACAAGTACGTACAGCTCAGGGCTCACAGGCACGCTTCCCGGTGCAGAGGGTCGGGGCCTCACTTCTTTGCTCTCAGCAAGGCCTGACCTGAAGAAGCGGGGAAGGCTGCGCTGGCGTGCCAGGCCTTGTGGCATGGAAACGACTGCGCGGCTCCGTGCTGAGCTAGCGCAGGGTGCGGGGCTGGGCACAGGCAGGCCCGAGGGCCCGCCGCGAGTGCTGAGGCAAGCCCTTCTCTCCCGCCCCGGGTGCGTGGCTGAAGCACAGCGCTGCTCTGGGCCAGGGTGAAGGCTCCACACGCAGGTGCGTGAGAGCGTGTTGTGGCAGAGGGGAGCTGAGAGCCGGTGTCAACTTTCAGAAAAGGCTTCGAGAACAACTGGCAAAATTAAAGAGTGCCCCCGAACTGCCACAGGGGATGGACATTTCTCGCCTGCGAGAGCGGCTGCTGTGGGAGCAACGAGAGAGTTGGAGAGCTGCAGAGCGGGACGTGAGGGCCAGGTAAGAGACAGGACAAGGAACGCTTGCGCTAGGAGCGGGACCGTGGCCCTTCAGCGAGGTGCCGGCTGGAGCCTTGCGTTCCACGGAAGACCGCCAAATTGCTGCGCGAGCAGATGCTGGTTGTGCCTAGAGTGGTGCAATCAGTGTTTGGAGCCTGGCAAAGGCAGCTGGAAGCTGTTTGGGGCGCTGGAGCCAGGAAGCCCAGAGCGGGACGAGGGCAGTGGCTGAGCAGGGAGTGGTCTGGGCAAGAGAGCTGCAGGCGCTCTGTTTCAGCCATCTCTGTTTCTCTTCAAAGGTATCTCGCCATGATGGCGGAGAGCATGGAGAAGCCTGAGGCTCCTGAAGCAGACAAAGGCCTCCCCCAGCAGGCTGAGCAGGACCAGGTGTGCCCGGCACTCTTGGTGGGCTCTTGTGCTCTCAGACTCCCCTACTCAGCATCAATCCCTTAGCTGCACTACGTGTCCCCACGGTCCCTGTTGCTTGTTTCTCGTGTGGCGAGCAGCCAGACATGCAGCATCCCTGAGGCCGATAGTGCCAGTGCTTAGCCACCCGTGGGCTAGTTCCCTCCTGCAGGAGCTCCAAGGTTAGCTTAGAGGAGAGCCTGCTGTTGCCCGAGTCTCATTAGCGGGGCGTGGGAAATGCTGCCTGGCTCCATCCGGTGCAACAGCCTGGCAGGCAAAGTACAGGAGCAGCTGGGTGCTCCAGGAACAAGGACTGCTTTTCTATTCTCTTGGTCTCAAAACTAGCCTTCTTCACATGCGCACTGGAAAAGGAGCAAGTGAGCCTCAGAGAAGAGGCAGAGGTGTCGTGAGAGCAGGCAGCACCCATGGCAGAAGAGCGCAAAGAGTCCAGCCCAACAACTTAACCTCCTGCCTCTCCTCTACCCTTTTCTTCACCGTTCCCTCATCAGTTCCCGCTGGTTTCTGTTACAGAAGCCTTTAACGGGAGAAGTGCATCACAAAGTCCAGACTACGCTGGTGTGGACTACGCCGACAGAAGCCCAGGAGCTGCAAGAGCTGGCTGAGAGCGTGGTCGAGGAAGTGCTGCAGAGGGTGAAAGAGCTGCATCCGGCGGTCCACATCTTAAGGAGGGCTCCCCTGGCCATCAGCGGAAGGATACTGGCTAGTGCGAGAAGGGCAGAGCCTTCAGAGACATCGCCTCCAGATCTCCAGCAGGAAATCGGACAGGCGGCCAGAGAGATTGCAGCAACCCTTTGGGATCGCTTAGGGAAGCGTTTGCTATGCAGCCCGTCAGACGCCTCTGAGCCCAGGCTGTTGGCCAGGCGGAGGCAGCAGCTTGTTGCCGGAGGAGCCACGCGAGCTGCCGAATCGGGAGGAAGCGGAGCGAGGCAAGCTGAGGGAGCAGGCTATGATGGAGCATCTCCTCTGCCTTCTCTTGACCAAATCCCCACAGATGCAGCTGTGAGTGTTGGAGTCACCTTGCAATCATTCGTGGCTTCTCAATTTGAACGGCACTTCCAGTGTAAATTTTCTGAAGTCCTGAAGCTGCCCCTTGAAACGATTTCTGAGAGACAACCGCAGCCACCCCAGACACCTGTCTCCACCCAGGTCACAAAAGAAGGGGAAGGATCTTCTAGTGAATCTGAACATTGGCTGTCAGAAGCCACAAGGTTGCCCCCGGTGCAGCCTTTGCAAAATCTTACGGCTGTATCCCCAGAGAGTAGCACGCTTGCAAGGCGTAGCATCCAAAACGCCATTTGCAAAGTTCAGCATCTCCACGCAGAATTAAAAGCGTATGCTGAAAGGATTGTCCGTGATGCTCTTGACACCCTGAAGAAGGAGGAGGAGGAGAAGTTAGAAAAAGAAATGCATGCAAAGGCAAGCTGCTTTGAGGACTCTTCAGAAGAAAGCACGGAGGAGAGTGGGCTAGTGGAGCAGCTATTAGAGCGGTGTGGTCCCCCTCTGACTACAGTGGCTTCAGGAGTCCGTTGTGGAAGGCGGGTCGCAAAACAGCCCAGCCCAAGAGATGGGAAGGAGAGCTCTCCGGGCCAGGGCTTTCTAAGGCCAGCAGAAAAGAAAATCCCCGCTAAAAATTTAGACAAGCGTCAACCAAGCATGAAGCTCCCACCTATCATGGTCCCCGGAATGGTCATGCCGTCAGAGGCAGAAGCACAGTCTGCAGAGGAGCTGTCACCTCATCTCCTCCCCTCTGTCCTCCAAAGCTCTCAGCAAGATGCTCAGAGCACAGCAGAAGGCGTGCAGAAGCCCCTCTATTACCCCTCGGCACCCGCATCAAGACCTTGCGCTCCAGTGCCAGAAACCCAAGCTAAAGCGAGGCCAGGGAGCACGCGAGACACCTTCCCCTCCACGGGCCAGCAGTATTCCAGGCAGCCCGTCCCTCCAACAGCTCCAAAGCCCCCTTCCCAGAGAGGAGCCCGGCAGAGACCCATGCGTGGAAAGCTTGTGAGGGCCACGCCGGAGTAATGCCCGTGCTGAGGGAGGGCATTAGCTGGGTGGCTGCTGGGGGCTGAGCTGAGGAGGTGCGTGGCGCCAGGCTTCAGATCATCTTCTGACACCAGTGCTCGGAAGTGACGGTCAGCAAGAGAAGGCAGGGAGCTTGCTCAGACTCTTGAACAATCCATGGGGAGAAGAACATGCAGGAAGCACATCGCAGAGGGCTGTGCTGCACCTCACTCCCGCTGCCTTTGCCGGGCCAGGGAAGGCTCGGCACTCTGTGGCGCGCATGCCCCTGTCCTTCCCTGGCTCTCTCTGAGCCGCAGGGGCTGCTGACGGTGCCGACTCGTGTGTCAGCAGAGAACAGGCCTCACCGCGTGGCACAGCCCCTCCAGCTGTGATCCTCTAAGCATCTTCCAGCACAGCTGCTGCCCAGAGCCAGAGAGCCCCCGGGGAGGGGAGCCCCCTCCTCCTCTTATCCCCCACCCCCCCCCGCCCCTAGCACAGAATAAAGACTTTACTTCCAAGCGCTGCTTTTACGTCCTGGTATTCTTTTGCTGCTCTTGCGATTTCCTCTTCATCACCAGCAACTCCTCCGAGAGCTGGCCGACACCTTCTGCCCAGCTAGCAAGGCCGAGGAGCCGGAGTTTCTGTCCAACCCGCCTGCCCGAGGGAAGGGCTCCACAGCCTGTTTTCTCGGGGCGGGGGATTGGGAAGGCCTGGGCTATCAAGGCGTCATCAGGGAAGGCAAGGGGGCTCCCAGCACTTGCCCTCACACCTGTGTTGCCGAGCTCAGCTCCTGCCCCTATGTTAGGGTGTCAGTGGAGGGAAGACTGCTGTGCTTCAGAGGCCGCCGCAAACATTTCCATGGCCAGCAGTCGAATGCCTGCTGTAAATCCACTGCAGCACGAGCCCTGGGGTTGCTTCGGAGCCACCCAGAACCCTCCGTGCACCTTTCGGTGCAGCCCCTTCCCAACGGCTGGGCTATGCCTCACAGGGGCACTGCTGCATGAAATCCAGCACGTTTTCAGAGCAGGAAAATACTCGGCTCGCCTCAAGGAGTTTGCTAGGCAGGGGCACTGCGCCGCTTGGTTTGGGTTGGTTTTTCTCAGAGGCAGGGAGACACCCTACGGCACCGGGGAAATCTCTCGCTCTGTCTCTCCTTGGCTCTAGTGTCCTTCCCCTAGGGGTGGGAATTCATCTCTGCCAGCAAGGGAACCTTGCCAGCCTGGCACAATGGGCAGCTTGCTGGGCAAGCGAGACCCGTCCAGCAGCCGTCAGCAGGGGATGTGCTCGGGGCTGGAGGAGTCGGCCTCGAGAGCGGGTGCAGCTGTGGCTGGGAAGTGTCAGGCTGCAGTGGGCTGCTGTTGTCCCGCAGAGAGGGTGTCGGGGCAGCGGTGCTGCCAGATGGCGGGTGCTGGGTTCTGCAGCCGGCGGGTGGGCAGGGACTGCACCTTCCCCAAAGCAGCTTCTTCAACCTGCTGTGCTGCGTGCCCGCACAGGGCCAGCCCTTTGCCTGGTGACTCAAGCTGACAGCAGCTCGGCTCGTGTGCGGCTGAGGCGGTGGCGGTGCTCAGCACAGCCTCTGTGCCCTGCCTGCAGAAGCTGGGGGCAAGCTCTTTGTGGAGCCAAGGCAGCTGGAGCTCCCCCTTGACCCCCAGTGCTGCTGCTCCTGCGCCCTTTGCTTTGTGCCAGGGAGACCTCTGGAAGGGAAGGGCTCCAGCTGCCATTTCCACCTGCAGCCTTGCTAGAGACATCCTCCTGGCACACGCACACTGCCACACTGCCACTTTGCCAGACCTTCCCGTTCACCAGCACCCCATGTGCATGGGGTGGATGCTTCTGAAAGCCCTTGCTCAGGCAGCCACAGGCAGGTAGGGCAGCAGTGAGTGCTGCACTGCCTTCCTGGCACATTGGCGTGGAAGGAACGTGATCTGTGAGCCTGCCCTGCTGAAAGGCTGTCCCGGCACACTCGGAGAAGGTGATGACTGCCGACAGACAGCATCACGGCATCTCCTGCTCAAAGGAGAAAGCCCAGCCATGCTCAGAGAGACCTTCCTCAGGTAGAGAGCAGCACCGCCAGTGCAGTGGAAGCTCACATCCTGAGAGCCACTTTGGGCCATGACCTGGCAGGTCTAAGGTCGCCAGCACCATGCGGGCCTGCACGGGCCTCTAGTTTTGGCTGCTCTTCGCAGAAGGCGGATGTCCTTCCCCTTACTGAGCAGAAGAGTTCCCAGCAGCTGTGGCTGAGTCTCCTTCCAGTTTTGTGTGGTTTTGGGGGGGATGCTGGGGCTCCGCCTTCACTGTTCGGCACCTCCCAGGCTGCCTGGTTGGCAGCGCTGCCTGGGCACGTCTGTGGTTGGGGATTAGCAGCTTGGGTGCTCTGCTTGGTGCTTAGGAAAGGTCAAGAGCTCTGCGGAGGGCCTGCCACAGCCTCCTCAAGGACTGGGTCGGCCTTGCTCTTGAACTCTCCTGCAAGCCGAGGGCAGGCCAGGGCTGCAGGCCGGCCCTGGGGTGGCCCGGCAGCAGCGGGGCGGTGGCGCGGGAAAGCGGCAATGCAACAATGCGCGATTGTTCTGGGCGTGCCGCTCGCCGGGAGACCGGCTGGGGCGACCGGAGCTGGGTGCCGCTGGAGCGAGAGGTGCCGGTGGAGGGTCGCAGCTGCAGGAGGGCTCTCGAGAGGAGCCATGGAGCATTACCTGGCTGCAGGGCTGCGAGACGCAGACAGACTGCTGAGTGCAGAGGAGAAGAGGGGCGAGGTGCGTGCTGGACGGATGGAGAGGGCTCAGCTTGGGAGCCGGCGACCGCGCGGGCTGCTCTGGGGCATGGGGCAGTGCGGGGGGAAGTGAGAGTGGTAGGCCTAGAGGGATGCCAGTGCAGGCTCCCAGGGGCTCCTGTCTCTCTGCCCGTGCTGGATTTGAGCTCAGCAGGTAGGAGGGGTGCTGTGCAAGGACCCCAGGGGGTTGGTTTACAGGCGTTGGAGCTGTGGGGAAGGAGGCGATGAAGCAAAGAGCTGCTGTGGAATAGGCCACTCTTTGCACTCTCCTTGTCTGGGCTCTTTAAAGAGCATTTCTGGTAAGCGCTCTGCAAGAAGGCTCTTGAGATGGTGGCCCGAATGCCCATGAGCGTCTCTGTCTTTCCAGCCCGGGCGCAGAAGACAGCAACTCGGAGCAGGACGTCCTGAGCTGCTGGATATGCCGCTCGGGGTCAAACTCCCTTTGCTGCCTGGCTCCAACCCCGTCTTCTACCGGACCAAGCTGGGGGAAAAGGTAAAAGCAGTAGAAAGGAGTAGGAAAAGTCCCTGCTTTTTCAGCCTCTGCTTGCCCAGATACACTGAGCAGCCTGGAGAAGAAACGGGAGGGCTCACCATCATCATCAAGGAGAGTCAAAATTTCTCCTGCTTCAGTTCTTTGGGTATATGCCAATGCCATGGCCTCTCTGCTAGGGAGATACAGGAAGTCCCTTTTTCCTTCCAGGCCTCAATACATTGTTGCCAATACAGATACTACTCGGAGGCAAAGTTAGCCAAGGCGCTCCTTAGGACTGCCTAACCCTGAGGAGACTGCTTACAGTGGAGCAGAGATTTGCTAACTTTGAAACACCAGGACAAAAGTTTTTGGTGTGGAGATTTCCTGCACTTCTTCCTGCTTGGCTTGCATGCCTCTTCTGCTTGGGTGGGGGGGAGGGGGGGTTCTCTTGCCTTCTCCCCACCCTCCTCTGCCTTGCAGTGTGGCTGTGGTATTTGTTAGGACTGCACAATGATGGGAAAGACTTTTGGTATCAGCTATTCAAACTCACTTTCTATTTGCACAAGCACAGTTTTGTGGCTCTCCTGACAACAACCTTCTTTTGCAAGCACAGCGAATTTCCAAAGGAAAGAAACCATAGGTAGATGCAAACTTTCTGGCGAGCTCCTTAGAACTGCAACACTGGATGCAGAAAAGGAAAAGTAAATGTTCGTGGAGAAATGGGACATCTTCTCAAATGGCCCCATAAATAGCTCCTCACTTGCATACAGTAACAATAGATGACCCCAAGACTGAAGCTGTAGGCCCCAGGCTTTTTCTCAAGTAGCGAAATCCGTCCTTTGGGTAAAATTCAGAGCTGCGCTAAGTGCTGAGCCAGGAATTACTCTAAACCTCAGAGGCTGAAGAAGCTACCCTATGGGCTGAGGAAGCTCTGCAGCGTCTTTGTCTCTTTCCTGATCCCTCCTACCCTGCTCATGCTGTGGACGGTACGTTTTACAGCTTCACCAGCCATCTGGTTATTTCAATCTGGGCGATCCACACTGCCGCTTACTAAGCAACGAGTACAACGGTCTGCATGACCCGCATTTGCAGGCCTACTACAACCGCAAAGACAACCTGCGGAGACTGAAGAGAGGAGCTTACGTCACCAGGGATGGCAAAGTAGGTTGACTATGGGGGTGAGAAGAAGAGTTTCCAGGAGGCAGGGTTGCCAGAGCGCTTGCTGCAGCCGCCTCTTGTGGGCGGAGGGCGCGGGGCTGCTGCGCTGCTTTGCCTGGGGGCAGCAGGAGCCCAAAGCCCGCTCGGGGAAGTCCCACGCCTGCTCTGCCAGGGCCGTGCCGCGCTGCCTGGGCGCCGACGGAGCAGCGGGTGCGTGGCCTGGCGGCGGAGTGAGGAGCGCTGCTGCCCGCTGCGGGGGTGGGAGCAGAGCCCCCAGCCGCTGCGCAGGGCAGGGGGTGCAGGGGAGCAGCTCCCGCTGCGTTAGCGCTCTTGCTGGCAAGGCAGGCTGCGTAGCGAGCGTGACAAGCCTTGGGTGATTTCTGCCCTCGTCCCACCGCAGGTGGTGTGCACTCTGCGGCAGTTCAACGACTACAGGCAGTACCTGGCCACGCTCAGGACAGAGGCGGACAAAACGTACCGTCGAGAACAAGTACGTACAGCTCAGGGCTCACAGGCACGCTTCCCGGTGCAGAGGGTCGGGGCCTCACTTCTTTGCTCTCAGCAAGGCCTGACCTGAAGAAGCGGGGAAGGCTGCGCTGGCGTGCCAGGCCTTGTGGCATGGAAACGACTGCGCGGCTCCGTGCTGAGCTAGCGCAGGGCGCGGGGCTGGGCACAGGCAGGCCCGAGGGCCCGCCGCGAGTGCTGAGGCAAGCCCTTCTCTCCCGCCCCGGGTGCGTGGCTGAAGCACAGCGCTGCTCTGGGCCAGGGTGAAGGCTCCACACGCAGGTGCGTGAGAGCGTGTTGTGGCAGAGGGGAGCTGAGAGCCGGTGTCAACTTTCAGAAAAGGCTTCGAGAACAACTGGCAAAATTAAAGAGTGCCCCCGAACTGCCACAGGGGATGGACATTTCTCGCCTGCGAGAGCGGCTGCTGTGGGAGCAACGAGAGAGTTGGAGAGCTGCAGAGCGGGACGTGAGGGCCAGGTAAGAGACAGGACAAGGAACGCTTGCGCTAGGAGCGGGACTGTGGCCCTTCAGCGAGGTGCCGGCTGGAGCCTTGCGTTCCACGGAAGACCGCCAAATTGCTGCGCGAGCAGATGCTGGTTGTGCCTAGAGTGGTGCAATCAGTGTTTGGAGCCTGGCAAAGGCAGCTGGAAGCTGTTTGGGGCGCTGGAGCCAGGAAGCCCAGAGCGGGACGAGGGCAGTGGCTGAGCAGGGAGTGGTCTGGGCAAGAGAGCTGCAGGCGCTCTGTTTCAGCCATCTCTGTTTCTCTTCAAAGGTATCTCGCCATGATTGCGGAGAGCATGGAGAAGCCTGAGGCTCCTGAAGCAGACAAAGGCCTCCCCCAGCAGGCTGAGCAGGACCAGGTGTGCCCGGCACTCTTGGTGGGCTCTTGTGCTCTCAGACTCCCCTACTCAGCATCAATCCCTTAGCTGCACTACGTGTCCCCACGGTCCCTGTTGCTTGTTTCTCGTGTGGCGAGCAGCCAGACATGCAGCGTCCCTGAGGCCGATAGTGCCAGTGCTTAGCCACCCGTGGGCTAGTTCCCTCCTGCAGGAGCTCCAAGGTTAGCTTAGAGGAGAGCCTGCTGTTGCCCGAGTCTCATTAGCGGGGCGTGGGAAATGCTGCCTGGCTCCATCCGGTGCAACAGCCTGGCAGGCAAAGTACAGGAGCAGCTGGGTGCTCCAGGAACAAGGACTGCTTTTCTATTCTCTTGGTCTCAAAACTAGCCTTCTTCACATGCGCACTGGAAAAGGAGCAAGTGAGCCTCAGAGAAGAGGCAGAGGTGTCGTGAGAGCAGGCAGCACCCATGGCAGAAGAGCGCAAAGAGTCCAGCCCAACAACTTAACCTCCTGCCTCTCCTCTACCCTTTTCTTCACCGTTCCCTCATCAGTTCCCGCTGGTTTCTGTTACAGAAGCCTTTAACGGGAGAAGTGCATCACGAAGTCCAGACTACGCTGGTGTGGACTACGCCGACAGAAGCCCAGGAGCTGCAAGAGCTGGCTGAGAGCGTGGTCGAGGAAGTGCTGCAGAGGGTGAAAGAGCTGCATCCGGCGGTCCACATCTTAAGGAGGGCTCCCCTGGCCATCAGCGGAAGGATATTGGCTAGTGCGAGAAGGGCAGAGCCTTCAGAGACATCGCCTCCAGATCTCCAGCAGGAAATCGGACAGGCGGCCAGAGAGATTGCAGCAACCCTTTGGGATCGCTTAGGGAAGCGTTTGCTATGCAGCCCGTCAGACGCCTCTGAGCCCAGGCTGTTGGCCAGGCGGAGGCAGCAGCTTGTTGCCGGAGGAGCCACGCGAGCTGCCGAATCGGGAGGAAGCGGAGCGAGGCAAGCTGAGGGAGCAGGCTATGATGGAGCATCTCCTCTGCCTTCTCTTGACCAAATCCCCACAGATGCAGCTGTGAGTGTTGGAGTCACCTTGCAATCATTCGTGGCTTCTCAATTTGAACGGCACTTCCAGTGTAAATTTTCTGAAGTCCTGAAGCTGCCCCTTGAAACGATTTCTGAGAGACAACCGCAGCCACCCCAGACACCTGTCTCCACCCAGGTCACAAAAGAAGGGGAAGGATCTTCTAGTGAATCTGAACATTGGCTGTCAGAAGCCACAAGGTTGCCCCCGGTGCAGCCTTTGCAAAATCTTACGGCTGTATCCCCAGAGAGTAGCACGCTTGCAAGGCGTAGCATCCAAAACGCCATTTGCAAAGTTCAGCATCTCCACGCAGAATTAAAAGCGTATGCTGAAAGGATTGTCCGTGATGCTCTTGACACCCTGAAGGAGGAGGAGGAGGAGAAGTTAGAAAAAGAAATGCATGCAAAGGCAAGCTGCTTTGAGGACTCTTCAGAAGAAAGCACGGAGGAGAGTGGGCTAGTGGAGCAGCTATTAGAGCGGTGTGGTCCCCCTCTGACTACAGTGGCTTCAGGAGTCCGTTGTGGAAGGCGGGTCGCAAAACAGCCCAGCCCAAGAGATGGGAAGGAGAGCTCTCCGGGCCAGGGCTTTCTAAGGCCAGCAGAAAAGAAAATCCCCGCTAAAAATTTAGACAAGCGTCAACCAAGCATGAAGCTCCCACCTATCATGGTCCCCGGAATGGTCATGCCGTCAGAGGCAGAAGCACAGTCTGCAGAGGAGCTGTCACCTCATCTCCTCCCCTCTGTCCTCCAAAGCTCTCAGCAAGATGCTCAGAGCACAGCAGAAGGCGTGCAGAAGCCCCTCTATTACCCCTCGGCACCCGCATCAAGACCTTGCGCTCCAGTGCCAGAAACCCAAGCTAAAGCGAGGCCAGGGAGCACGCGAGACACCTTCCCCTCCACGGGCCAGCAGTATTCCAGGCAGCCCGTCCCTCCAACAGCTCCAAAGCCCCCTTCCCAGAGAGGAGCCCGGCAGAGACCCATGCGTGGAAAGCTTGTGAGGGCCACGCCGGAGTAATGCCCGTGCTGAGGGAGGGCATTAGCTGGGTGGCTGCTGGGGGCTGAGCTGAGGAGGTGCGTGGCGCCAGGCTTCAGATCATCTTCTGACACCAGTGCTCGGAAGTGACGGTCAGCAAGAGAAGGCAGGGAGCTTGCTCAGACTCTTGAACAATCCATGGGGAGAAGAACATGCAGGAAGCACATCGCAGAGGGCTGTGCTGCACCTCACTCCCGCTGCCTTTGCCGGGCCAGGGAAGGCTCGGCACTCTGTGGCGCGCATGCCCCTGTCCTTCCCTGGCTCTCTCTGAGCCGCAGGGGCTGCTGACGGTGCCGACTCGTGTGTCAGCAGAGAACAGGCCTCACCGCGTGGCACAGCCCCTCCAGCTGTGATCCTCTAAGCATCTTCCAGCACAGCTGCTGCCCAGAGCCAGAGAGCCCCCGGGGAGGGGAGCCCCCTCCTCCTCTTATCCCCCACCCCCCCCTGCCCCCAGCACAGAATAAAGACTTTACTTCCAAGCGCTGCTTTTACGTCCTGGTATTCTTTTGCTGCTCTTGCGATTTCCTCTTCATCACCAGCAACTCCTCCGAGAGCTGGCCGACACCTTCTGCCCAGCTAGCAAGGCCGAGGAGCCGGAGTTTCTGTCCAACCCGCCTGCCTGAGGGAAGGGCTCCACAGCCTGTTTTCTCGGGGCGGGGGATTGGGAAGGCCTGGGCTATCAAGGCGTCATCAGGGAAGGCAAGGGGGCTCCCAGCACTTGCCCTCACACCTGTGTTGCCGAGCTCAGCTCCTGCCCCTATGTTAGGGTGTCAGTGGAGGGAAGACTGCTGTGCTTCAGAGGCCGCCGCAAACATTTCCATGGCCAGCAGTCGAATGCCTGCTGTAAATCCACTGCAGCACGAGCCCTGGGGTTGCTTCGGAGCCACCCAGAACCCTCCGTGCACCTTTCGGTGCAGCCCCTTCCCAACGGCTGGGCTATGCCTCACAGGGGCACTGCTGCATGAAATCCAGCACGTTTTCAGAGCAGGAAAATACTCGGCTCGCCTCAAGGAGTTTGCTAGGCAGGGGCACTGCGCCGCTTGGTTTGGGTTGGTTTTTCTCAGAGGCAGGGAGACACCCTACGGCACCGGGGAAATCTCTCGCTCTGTCTCTCCTTGGCTCTAGTGTCCTTCCCCTAGGGGTGGGAATTCATCTCTGCCAGCAAGGGAACCTTGCCAGCCTGGCACAGGGGGCAGCTTGCTGGGCAAGCGAGACCCGTCCAGCAGCCGTCAGCAGGGGATGTGCTTGGGGCTGGAGGAGTCGGCCTCGAGAGCGGGTGCAGCCGTGGCTGGGAAGTGTCAGGCTGCAGTGGGCTGCTGTTGTCCCGGAGAGAGGGTGTCGGGGCAGCGGTGCTGCCAGAGGGCGGGTGCTGGGTTCTGCAGCCGGCGGGTGGGCAGGGACTGCACCTTCCCCAAAGCAGCTTCTTCAACCTGCTGTGCTGCGTGCCCGCACAGGGCCAGCCCTTTGCCTGGTGACTCAAGCTGACAGCAGCTCGGCTCGTGTGCGGCTGAGGCGGTGGCGGTGCTCAGCACAGCCTCTGTGCCCTGCCTGCAGAAGCTGGGGGCAAGCTCTTTGCGGAGCCAAGGCAGCTGGAGCTCCCCCTTGACCCCCAGTGCTGCTGCTCCTGCGCCCTTTGCTTTGTGCCAGGGAGACCTCTGGAAGGGAAGGGCTCCAGCTGCCATTTCCACCTGCAGCCTTGCTAGAGACATCCTCCTGGCACACGCACACTGCCACACTGCCACTTTGCCAGACCTTCCCGTTCACCAGCACCCCATGTCCATGGGGTGGATGCTTCTGAAAGCCCTTGCTCAGGCAGCCACAGGCAGGTAGGGCAGCAGTGAGTGCTGCACTGCCTTCCTGGCACATTGGCGTGGAAGGAACGTGATCTGTGAGCCTGCCCTGCTGAAAGGCTGTCCCGGCACACTCGGAGAAGGTGATGACTGCCGACAGACAGCATCACGGCATCTCCTGCTCAAAGGAGAAAGCCCAGCCATGCTCAGAGAGACCTTCCTCAGGTAGAGAGCAGCACCGCCAGTGCAGTGGAAGCTCACATCCTGAGAGCCACTTTGGGCCATGACCTGGCAGGTCTAAGGTCGCCAGCACCATGCGGGCCTGCACGGGCCTCTAGTTTTGGCTGCTCTTCGCAGAAGGCGGATGTCCTTCCCCTTACTGAGCAGAAGAGTTCCCAGCAGCTGTGGCTGAGTCTCCTTCCAGTTTTGTGTGGTTTTGGGGGGGATGCTGGGGCTCCGCCTTCACTGTTCGGCACCTCCCAGGCTGCCTGGTTGGCAGCGCTGCCTGGGCACGTCTGTGGTTGGGGATTAGCAGCTTGGGTGCTCTGCTTGGTGCTTAGGAAAGGTCAAGAGCTCTGCGGAGGGCCTGCCACAGCCTCCTCAAGGACTGGGTCGGCCTTGCTCTTGAACTCTCCTGCAAGCCGAGGGCAGGCCAGGGCTGCAGGCCGGCCCTGGGGTGGCCCGGCAGCAGCGGGGCGGTGGCGCGGGAAAGCGGCAATGCAACAATGCGCGATTGTTCTGGGCGTGCCGCTCGCCGGGAGACCGGCTGGGGCGACCGGAGCTGGGTGCCGCTGGAGCGAGAGGTGCCGGTGGAGGGTCGCAGCTGCAGGAGGGCTCTCGAGAGGAGCCATGGAGCATTACCTGGCTGCAGGGCTGCGAGACGCAGACAGACTGCTGAGTGCGGAGGAGAAGAGGGGCGAGGTGCGTGCTGGACGGATGGAGAGGGCTCAGCTTGGGAGCCGGCGACCGCGCGGGCTGCTCTGGGGCATGGGGCAGTGCGGGGGGAAGTGAGAGTGGTAGGCCTAGAGGGATGCCAGTGCAGGCTCCCAGGGGCTCCTGTCTCTCTGCCCGTGCTGGATTTGAGCTCAGCAGGTAGGAGGGGTGCTGTGCAAGGACCCCAGGGGGTTGGTTTACAGGCGTTGGAGCTGTGGGGAAGGAGGCGATGAAGCAAAGAGCTGCTGTGGAATAGGCCACTCTTTGCACTCTCCTTGTCTGGGCTCTTTAAAGAGCATTTCTGGTAAGCGCTCTGCAAGAAGGCTCTTGAGATGGTGGCCCGAATGCCCATGAGCGTCTCTGTCTTTCCAGCCCGGGCGCAGAAGACAGCAACTCGGAGCAGGACGTCCTGAGCTGCTGGATATGCCGCTCGGGGTCAAACTCCCTTTGCTGCCTGGCTCCAACCCCGTCTTCTACCGGACCAAGCTGGGGGAAAAGGTAAAAGCAGTAGAAAGGAGTAGGAAAAGTCCCTGCTTTTTCAGCCTCTGCTTGCCCAGATACACTGAGCAGCCTGGAGAAGAAACGGGAGGGCTCACCATCATCATCAAGGAGAGTCAAAATTTCTCCTGCTTCAGTTCTTTGGGTATATGCCAATGCCATGGCCTCTCTGCTAGGGAGATACAGGAAGTCCCTTTTTCCTTCCAGGCCTCAATACATTGTTGCCAATACAGATACTACTCGGAGGCAAAGTTAGCCAAGGCGCTCCTTAGGACTGCCTAACCCTGAGGAGACTGCTTACAGTGGAGCAGAGATTTGCTAACTTTGAAACACCAGGACAAAAGTTTTTGGTGTGGAGATTTCCTGCACTTCTTCCTGCTTGGCTTGCATGCCTCTTCTGCTTGGGTGGGGGGGAGGGGGGGTTCTCTTGCCTTCTCCCCACCCTCCTCTGCCTTGCAGTGTGGCTGTGGTATTTGTTAGGACTGCACAATGATGGGAAAGACTTTTGGTATCAGCTATTCAAACTCACTTTCTATTTGCACAAGCACAGTTTTGTGGCTCTCCTGACAACAACCTTCTTTTGCAAGCACAGCGAATTTCCAAAGGAAAGAAACCATAGGTAGATGCAAACTTTCTGGCGAGCTCCTTAGAACTGCAACACTGGATGCAGAAAAGGAAAAGTAAATGTTCGTGGAGAAATGGGACATCTTCTCAAATGGCCCCATAAATAGCTCCTCACTTGCATACAGTAACAATAGATGACCCCAAGACTGAAGCTGTAGGCCCCAGGCTTTTTCTCAAGTAGCGAAATCCGTCCTTTGGGTAAAATTCAGAGCTGCGCTAAGTGCTGAGCCAGGAATTACTCTAAACCTCAGAGGCTGAAGAAGCTACCCTATGGGCTGAGGAAGCTCTGCAGCGTCTTTGTCTCTTTCCTGATCCCTCCTACCCTGCTCATGCTGTGGACGGTACGTTTTACAGCTTCACCAGCCATCTGGTTATTTCAATCTGGGCGATCCACACTGCCGCTTACTAAGCAACGAGTACAACGGTCTGCATGACCCGCATTTGCAGGCCTACTACAACCGCAAAGACAACCTGCGGAGACTGAAGAGAGGAGCTTACGTCACCAGGGATGGCAAAGTAGGTTGGCTATGGGGGTGAGAAGAAGAGTTTCCAGGAGGCAGGGTTGCCAGAGCGCTTGCTGCAGCCGCCTCTTGTGGGCGGAGGGCGCGGGGCTGCTGCGCTGCTTTGCCTGGGGGCAGCAGGAGCCCAAAGCCCGCTCGGGGAAGTCCCACGCCTGCTCTGCCAGGGCCGTGCCGCGCTGCCTGGGCGCCGACGGAGCAGCGGGTGCGTGGCCTGGCGGCGGAGTGAGGAGCGCTGCTGCCCGCTGCGGGGGTGGGAGCAGAGCCCCCAGCCGCTGCGCAGGGCAGGGGGTGCAGGGGAGCAGCTCCCGCTGCGTTAGCGCTCTTGCTGGCAAGGCAGGCTGCGTAGCGAGCGTGACAAGCCTTGGGTGATTTCTGCCCTCGTCCCACCGCAGGTGGTGTGCACTCTGCGGCAGTTCAACGACTACAGGCAGTACCTGGCCACGCTCAGGACAGAGGCGGACAAAACGTACCGTCGAGAACAAGTACGTACAGCTCAGGGCTCACAGGCACGCTTCCCGGTGCAGAGGGTCGGGGCCTCACTTCTTTGCTCTCAGCAAGGCCTGACCTGAAGAAGCGGGGAAGGCTGCGCTGGCGTGCCAGGCCTTGTGGCATGGAAACGACTGCGCGGCTCCGTGCTGAGCTAGCGCAGGGTGCGGGGCTGGGCACAGGCAGGCCCGAGGGCCCGCCGCGAGTGCTGAGGCAAGCCCTTCTCTCCCGCCCCGGGTGCGTGGCTGAAGCACAGCGCTGCTCTGGGCCAGGGTGAAGGCTCCACACGCAGGTGCGTGAGAGCGTGTTGTGGCAGAGGGGAGCTGAGAGCCGGTGTCAACTTTCAGAAAAGGCTTCGAGAACAACTGGCAAAATTAAAGAGTGCCCCCGAACTGCCACAGGGGATGGACATTTCTCGCCTGCGAGAGCGGCTGCTGTGGGAGCAACGAGAGAGTTGGAGAGCTGCAGAGCGGGACGTGAGGGCCAGGTAAGAGACAGGACAAGGAACGCTTGCGCTAGGAGCGGGACCGTGGCCCTTCAGCGAGGTGCCGGCTGGAGCCTTGCGTTCCACGGAAGACCGCCAAATTGCTGCGCGAGCAGATGCTGGTTGTGCCTAGAGTGGTGCAATCAGTGTTTGGAGCCTGGCAAAGGCAGCTGGAAGCTGTTTGGGGCGCTGGAGCCAGGAAGCCCAGAGCGGGACGAGGGCAGTGGCTGAGCAGGGAGTGGTCTGGGCAAGAGAGCTGCAGGCGCTCTGTTTCAGCCATCTCTGTTTCTCTTCAAAGGTATCTCGCCATGATTGCGGAGAGCATGGAGAAGCCTGAGGCTCCTGAAGCAGACAAAGGCCTCCCCCAGCAGGCTGAGCAGGACCAGGTGTGCCCGGCACTCTTGGTGGGCTCTTGTGCTCTCAGACTCCCCTACTCAGCATCAATCCCTTAGCTGCACTACGTGTCCCCACGGTCCCTGTTGCTTGTTTCTCGTGTGGCGAGCAGCCAGACATGCAGCATCCCTGAGGCCGATAGTGCCAGTGCTTAGCCACCCGTGGGCTAGTTCCCTCCTGCAGGAGCTCCAAGGTTAGCTTAGAGGAGAGCCTGCTGTTGCCCGAGTCTCATTAGCGGGGCGTGGGAAATGCTGCCTGGCTCCATCCGGTGCAACAGCCTGGCAGGCAAAGTACAGGAGCAGCTGGGTGCTCCAGGAACAAGGACTGCTTTTCTATTCTCTTGGTCTCAAAACTAGCCTTCTTCACATGCGCACTGGAAAAGGAGCAAGTGAGCCTCAGAGAAGAGGCAGAGGTGTCGTGAGAGCAGGCAGCACCCATGGCAGAAGAGCGCAAAGAGTCCAGCCCAACAACTTAACCTCCTGCCTCTCCTCTACCCTTTTCTTCACCGTTCCCTCATCAGTTCCCGCTGGTTTCTGTTACAGAAGCCTTTAACGGGAGAAGTGCATCACGAAGTCCAGACTACGCTGGTGTGGACTACGCCGACAGAAGCCCAGGAGCTGCAAGAGCTGGCTGAGAGCGTGGTCGAGGAAGTGCTGCAGAGGGTGAAAGAGCTGCATCCGGCGGTCCACATCTTAAGGAGGGCTCCCCTGGCCATCAGCGGAAGGATACTGGCTAGTGCGAGAAGGGCAGAGCCTTCAGAGACATCGCCTCCAGATCTCCAGCAGGAAATCGGACAGGCGGCCAGAGAGATTGCAGCAACCCTTTGGGATCGCTTAGGGAAGCGTTTGCTATGCAGCCCGTCAGACGCCTCTGAGCCCAGGCTGTTGGCCAGGCGGAGGCAGCAGCTTGTTGCCGGAGGAGCCACGCGAGCTGCCGAATCGGGAGGAAGCGGAGCGAGGCAAGCTGAGGGAGCAGGCTATGATGGAGCATCTCCTCTGCCTTCTCTTGACCAAATCCCCACAGATGCAGCTGTGAGTGTTGGAGTCACCTTGCAATCATTCGTGGCTTCTCAATTTGAACGGCACTTCCAGTGTAAATTTTCTGAAGTCCTGAAGCTGCCCCTTGAAACGATTTCTGAGAGACAACCGCAGCCACCCCAGACACCTGTCTCCACCCAGGTCACAAAAGAAGGGGAAGGATCTTCTAGTGAATCTGAACATTGGCTGTCAGAAGCCACAAGGTTGCCCCCGGTGCAGCCTTTGCAAAATCTTACGGCTGTATCCCCAGAGAGGAGCACGCTTGCAAGGCGTAGCATCCAAAACGCCATTTGCAAAGTTCAGCATCTCCACGCAGAATTAAAAGCGTATGCTGAAAGGATTGTCCGTGATGCTCTTGACACCCTGAAGGAGGAGGAGGAGGAGAAGTTAGAAAAAGAAATGCATGCAAAGGCAAGCTGCTTTGAGGACTCTTCAGAAGAAAGCACGGAGGAGAGTGGGCTAGTGGAGCAGCTATTAGAGCGGTGTGGTCCCCCTCTGACTACAGTGGCTTCAGGGGTCCGTTGTGGAAGGCGGGTCGCAAAACAGCCCAGCCCAAGAGATGGGAAGGAGAGCTCTCCGGGCCAGGGCTTTCTAAGGCCAGCAGAAAAGAAAATCCCCGCTAAAAATTTAGACAAGCGTCAACCAAGCATGAAGCTCCCACCTATCATGGTCCCCGGAATGGTCATGCCGTCAGAGGCAGAAGCACAGTCTGCAGAGGAGCTGTCACCTCATCTCCTCCCCTCTGTCCTCCAAAGCTCTCAGCAAGATGCTCAGAGCACAGCAGAAGGCGTGCAGAAGCCCCTCTATTACCCCTCGGCACCCGCATCAAGACCTTGCGCTCCAGTGCCAGAAACCCAAGCTAAAGCGAGGCCAGGGAGCACGCGAGACACCTTCCCCTCCACGGGCCAGCAGTATTCCAGGCAGCCCGTCCCTCCAACAGCTCCAAAGCCCCCTTCCCAGAGAGGAGCCCGGCAGAGACCCATGCGTGGAAAGCTTGTGAGGGCCACGCCGGAGTAATGCCCGTGCTGAGGGAGGGCATTAGCTGGGTGGCTGCTGGGGGCTGAGCTGAGGAGGTGCGTGGCGCCAGGCTTCAGATCATCTTCTGACACCAGTGCTCGGAAGTGACGGTCAGCAAGAGAAGGCAGGGAGCTTGCTCAGACTCTTGAACAATCCATGGGGAGAAGAACATGCAGGAAGCACATCGCAGAGGGCTGTGCTGCACCTCACTCCCGCTGCCTTTGCCGGGCCAGGGAAGGCTCGGCACTCTGTGGCGCGCATGCCCCTGTCCTTCCCTGGCTCTCTCTGAGCCGCAGGGGCTGCTGACGGTGCCGACTCGTGTGTCAGCAGAGAACAGGCCTCACCGCGTGGCACAGCCCCTCCAGCTGTGATCCTCTAAGCATCTTCCAGCACAGCTGCTGCCCAGAGCCAGAGAGCCCCCGGGGAGGGGAGCCCCCTCCTCCTCTTATCCCCCACCCCCCCCCGCCCCTAGCACAGAATAAAGACTTTACTTCCAAGCGCTGCTTTTACGTCCTGGTATTCTTTTGCTGCTCTTGCGATTTCCTCTTCATCACCAGCAACTCCTCCGAGAGCTGGCCGACACCTTCTGCCCAGCTAGCAAGGCCGAGGAGCCGGAGTTTCTGTCCAACCCGCCTGCCCGAGGGAAGGGCTCCACAGCCTGTTTTCTCGGGGCGGGGGATTGGGAAGGCCTGGGCTATCAAGGCGTCATCAGGGAAGGCAAGGGGGCTCCCAGCACTTGCCCTCACACCTGTGTTGCCGAGCTCAGCTCCTGCCCCTATGTTAGGGTGTCAGTGGAGGGAAGACTGCTGTGCTTCAGAGGCCGCCGCAAACATTTCCATGGCCAGCAGTCGAATGCCTGCTGTAAATCCACTGCAGCACGAGCCCTGGGGTTGCTTCGGAGCCACCCAGAACCCTCCGTGCACCTTTCGGTGCAGCCCCTTCCCAACGGCTGGGCTATGCCTCACAGGGGCACTGCTGCATGAAATCCAGCACGTTTTCAGAGCAGGAAAATACTCGGCTCGCCTCAAGGAGTTTGCTAGGCAGGGGCACTGCGCCGCTTGGTTTGGGTTGGTTTTTCTCAGAGGCAGGGAGACACCCTACGGCACCGGGGAAATCTCTCGCTCTGTCTCTCCTTGGCTCTAGTGTCCTTCCCCTAGGGGTGGGAATTCATCTCTGCCAGCAAGGGAACCTTGCCAGCCTGGCACAATGGGCAGCTTGCTGGGCAAGCGAGACCCGTCCAGCAGCCGTCAGCAGGGGATGTGCTCGGGGCTGGAGGAGTCGGCCTCGAGAGCGGGTGCAGCTGTGGCTGGGAAGTGTCAGGCTGCAGTGGGCTGCTGTTGTCCCGCAGAGAGGGTGTCGGGGCAGCGGTGCTGCCAGAGGGCGGGTGCTGGGTTCTGCAGCCGGCGGGTGGGCAGGGACTGCACCTTCCCCAAAGCAGCTTCTTCAACCTGCTGTGCTGCGTGCCCGCACAGGGCCAGCCCTTTGCCTGGTGACTCAAGCTGACAGCAGCTCGGCTCGTGTGCGGCTGAGGCGGTGGCGGTGCTCAGCACAGCCTCTGTGCCCTGCCTGCAGAAGCTGGGGGCAAGCTCTTTGTGGAGCCAAGGCAGCTGGAGCTCCCCCTTGACCCCCAGTGCTGCTGCTCCTGCGCCCTTTGCTTTGTGCCAGGGAGACCTCTGGAAGGGAAGGGCTCCAGCTGCCATTTCCACCTGCAGCCTTGCTAGAGACATCCTCCTGGCACACGCACACTGCCACACTGCCACTTTGCCAGACCTTCCCGTTCACCAGCACCCCATGTCCATGGGGTGGATGCTTCTGAAAGCCCTTGCTCAGGCAGCCACAGGCAGGTAGGGCAGCAGTGAGTGCTGCACTGCCTTCCTGGCACATTGGCGTGGAAGGAACGTGATCTGTGAGCCTGCCCTGCTGAAAGGCTGTCCCGGCACACTCGGAGAAGGTGATGACTGCCGACAGACAGCATCACGGCATCTCCTGCTCAAAGGAGAAAGCCCAGCCATGCTCAGAGAGACCTTCCTCAGGTAGAGAGCAGCACCGCCAGTGCAGTGGAAGCTCACATCCTGAGAGCCACTTTGGGCCATGACCTGGCAGGTCTAAGGTCGCCAGCACCATGCGGGCCTGCACGGGCCTCTAGTTTTGGCTGCTCTTCGCAGAAGGCGGATGTCCTTCCCCTTACTGAGCAGAAGAGTTCCCAGCAGCTGTGGCTGAGTCTCCTTCCAGTTTTGTGTGGTTTTGGGGGGGATGCTGGGGCTCCGCCTTCACTGTTCGGCACCTCCCAGGCTGCCTGGTTGGCAGCGCTGCCTGGGCACGTCTGTGGTTGGGGATTAGCAGCTTGGGTGCTCTGCTTGGTGCTTAGGAAAGGTCAAGAGCTCTGCGGAGGGCCTGCCACAGCCTCCTCAAGGACTGGGTCGGCCTTGCTCTTGAACTCTCCTGCAAGCCGAGGGCAGGCCAGGGCTGCAGGCCGGCCCTGGGGTGGCCCGGCAGCAGCGGGGCGGTGGCGCGGGAAAGCGGCAATGCAACAATGTGCGATTGTTCTGGGCGTGCCGCTCGCCGGGAGACCGGCTGGGGCGACCGGAGCTGGGTGCCGCTGGAGCGAGAGGTGCCGGTGGAGGGTCGCAGCTGCAGGAGGGCTCTCGAGAGGAGCCATGGAGCATTACCTGGCTGCAGGGCTGCGAGACGCAGACAGACTGCTGAGTGCAGAGGAGAAGAGGGGCGAGGTGCGTGCTGGACGGATGGAGAGGGCTCAGCTTGGGAGCCGGCGACCGCGCGGGCTGCTCTGGGGCATGGGGCAGTGCGGGGGGAAGTGAGAGTGGTAGGCCTAGAGGGATGCCAGTGCAGGCTCCCAGGGGCTCCTGTCTCTCTGCCCGTGCTGGATTTGAGCTCAGCAGGTAGGAGGGGTGCTGTGCAAGGACCCCAGGGGGTTGGTTTACAGGCGTTGGAGCTGTGGGGAAGGAGGCGATGAAGCAAAGAGCTGCTGTGGAATAGGCCACTCTTTGCACTCTCCTTGTCTGGGCTCTTTAAAGAGCATTTCTGGTAAGCGCTCTGCAAGAAGGCTCTTGAGATGGTGGCCCGAATGCCCATGAGCGTCTCTGTCTTTCCAGCCCGGGCGCAGAAGACAGCAACTCGGAGCAGGACGTCCTGAGCTGCTGGATATGCCGCTCGGGGTCAAACTCCCTTTGCTGCCTGGCTCCAACCCCGTCTTCTACCGGACCAAGCTGGGGGAAAAGGTAAAAGCAGTAGAAAGGAGTAGGAAAAGTCCCTGCTTTTTCAGCCTCTGCTTGCCCAGATACACTGAGCAGCCTGGAGAAGAAACGGGAGGGCTCACCATCATCATCAAGGAGAGTCAAAATTTCTCCTGCTTCAGTTCTTTGGGTATATGCCAATGCCATGGCCTCTCTGCTAGGGAGATACAGGAAGTCCCTTTTTCCTTCCAGGCCTCAATACATTGTTGCCAATACAGATACTACTCGGAGGCAAAGTTAGCCAAGGCGCTCCTTAGGACTGCCTAACCCTGAGGAGACTGCTTACAGTGGAGCAGAGATTTGCTAACTTTGAAACACCAGGACAAAAGTTTTTGGTGTGGAGATTTCCTGCACTTCTTCCTGCTTGGCTTGCATGCCTCTTCTGCTTGGGTGGGGGGGAGGGGGGGTTCTCTTGCCTTCTCCCCACCCTCCTCTGCCTTGCAGTGTGGCTGTGGTATTTGTTAGGACTGCACAATGATGGGAAAGACTTTTGGTATCAGCTATTCAAACTCACTTTCTATTTGCACAAGCACAGTTTTGTGGCTCTCCTGACAACAACCTTCTTTTGCAAGCACAGCGAATTTCCAAAGGAAAGAAACCATAGGTAGATGCAAACTTTCTGGCGAGCTCCTTAGAACTGCAACACTGGATGCAGAAAAGGAAAAGTAAATGTTCGTGGAGAAATGGGACATCTTCTCAAATGGCCCCATAAATAGCTCCTCACTTGCATACAGTAACAATAGATGACCCCAAGACTGAAGCTGTAGGCCCCAGGCTTTTTCTCAAGTAGCGAAATCCGTCCTTTGGGTAAAATTCAGAGCTGCGCTAAGTGCTGAGCCAGGAATTACTCTAAACCTCAGAGGCTGAAGAAGCTACCCTATGGGCTGAGGAAGCTCTGCAGCGTCTTTGTCTCTTTCCTGATCCCTCCTACCCTGCTCATGCTGTGGACGGTACGTTTTACAGCTTCACCAGCCATCTGGTTATTTCAATCTGGGCGATCCACACTGCCGCTTACTAAGCAACGAGTACAACGGTCTGCATGACCCGCATTTGCAGGCCTACTACAACCGCAAAGACAACCTGCGGAGACTGAAGAGAGGAGCTTACGTCACCAGGGATGGCAAAGTAGGTTGGCTATGGGGGTGAGAAGAAGAGTTTCCAGGAGGCAGGGTTGCCAGAGCGCTTGCTGCAGCCGCCTCTTGTGGGCGGAGGGCGCGGGGCTGCTGCGCTGCTTTGCCTGGGGGCAGCAGGAGCCCAAAGCCCGCTCGGGGAAGTCCCACGCCTGCTCTGCCAGGGCCGTGCCGCGCTGCCTGGGCGCCGACGGAGCAGCGGGTGCGTGGCCTGGCGGCGGAGTGAGGAGCGCTGCTGCCCGCTGCGGGGGTGGGAGCAGAGCCCCCAGCCGCTGCGCAGGGCAGGGGGTGCAGGGGAGCAGCTCCCGCTGCGTTAGCGCTCTTGCTGGCAAGGCAGGCTGCGTAGCGAGCGTGACAAGCCTTGGGTGATTTCTGCCCTCGTCCCACCGCAGGTGGTGTGCACTCTGCGGCAGTTCAACGACTACAGGCAGTACCTGGCCACGCTCAGGACAGAGGCGGACAAAACGTACCGTCGAGAACAAGTACGTACAGCTCAGGGCTCACAGGCACGCTTCCCGGTGCAGAGGGTCGGGGCCTCACTTCTTTGCTCTCAGCAAGGCCTGACCTGAAGAAGCGGGGAAGGCTGCGCTGGCGTGCCAGGCCTTGTGGCATGGAAACGACTGCGCGGCTCCGTGCTGAGCTAGCGCAGGGCGCGGGGCTGGGCACAGGCAGGCCCGAGGGCCCGCCGCGAGTGCTGAGGCAAGCCCTTCTCTCCCGCCCCGGGTGCGTGGCTGAAGCACAGCGCTGCTCTGGGCCAGGGTGAAGGCTCCACACGCAGGTGCGTGAGAGCGTGTTGTGGCAGAGGGGAGCTGAGAGCCGGTGTCAACTTTCAGAAAAGGCTTCGAGAACAACTGGCAAAATTAAAGAGTGCCCCCGAACTGCCACAGGGGATGGACATTTCTCGCCTGCGAGAGCGGCTGCTGTGGGAGCAACGAGAGAGTTGGAGAGCTGCAGAGCGGGACGTGAGGGCCAGGTAAGAGACAGGACAAGGAACGCTTGCGCTAGGAGCGGGACTGTGGCCCTTCAGCGAGGTGCCGGCTGGAGCCTTGCGTTCCACGGAAGACCGCCAAATTGCTGCGCGAGCAGATGCTGGTTGTGCCTAGAGTGGTGCAATCAGTGTTTGGAGCCTGGCAAAGGCAGCTGGAAGCTGTTTGGGGCGCTGGAGCCAGGAAGCCCAGAGCGGGACGAGGGCAGTGGCTGAGCAGGGAGTGGTCTGGGCAAGAGAGCTGCAGGCGCTCTGTTTCAGCCATCTCTGTTTCTCTTCAAAGGTATCTCGCCATGATTGCGGAGAGCATGGAGAAGCCTGAGGCTCCTGAAGCAGACAAAGGCCTCCCCCAGCAGGCTGAGCAGGACCAGGTGTGCCCGGCACTCTTGGTGGGCTCTTGTGCTCTCAGACTCCCCTACTCAGCATCAATCCCTTAGCTGCACTACGTGTCCCCACGGTCCCTGTTGCTTGTTTCTCGTGTGGCGAGCAGCCAGACATGCAGCGTCCCTGAGGCCGATAGTGCCAGTGCTTAGCCACCCGTGGGCTAGTTCCCTCCTGCAGGAGCTCCAAGGTTAGCTTAGAGGAGAGCCTGCTGTTGCCCGAGTCTCATTAGCGGGGCGTGGGAAATGCTGCCTGGCTCCATCCGGTGCAACAGCCTGGCAGGCAAAGTACAGGAGCAGCTGGGTGCTCCAGGAACAAGGACTGCTTTTCTATTCTCTTGGTCTCAAAACTAGCCTTCTTCACATGCGCACTGGAAAAGGAGCAAGTGAGCCTCAGAGAAGAGGCAGAGGTGTCGTGAGAGCAGGCAGCACCCATGGCAGAAGAGCGCAAAGAGTCCAGCCCAACAACTTAACCTCCTGCCTCTCCTCTACCCTTTTCTTCACCGTTCCCTCATCAGTTCCCGCTGGTTTCTGTTACAGAAGCCTTTAACGGGAGAAGTGCATCACGAAGTCCAGACTACGCTGGTGTGGACTACGCCGACAGAAGCCCAGGAGCTGCAAGAGCTGGCTGAGAGCGTGGTCGAGGAAGTGCTGCAGAGGGTGAAAGAGCTGCATCCGGCGGTCCACATCTTAAGGAGGGCTCCCCTGGCCATCAGCGGAAGGATATTGGCTAGTGCGAGAAGGGCAGAGCCTTCAGAGACATCGCCTCCAGATCTCCAGCAGGAAATCGGACAGGCGGCCAGAGAGATTGCAGCAACCCTTTGGGATCGCTTAGGGAAGCGTTTGCTATGCAGCCCGTCAGACGCCTCTGAGCCCAGGCTGTTGGCCAGGCGGAGGCAGCAGCTTGTTGCCGGAGGAGCCACGCGAGCTGCCGAATCGGGAGGAAGCGGAGCGAGGCAAGCTGAGGGAGCAGGCTATGATGGAGCATCTCCTCTGCCTTCTCTTGACCAAATCCCCACAGATGCAGCTGTGAGTGTTGGAGTCACCTTGCAATCATTCGTGGCTTCTCAATTTGAACGGCACTTCCAGTGTAAATTTTCTGAAGTCCTGAAGCTGCCCCTTGAAACGATTTCTGAGAGACAACCGCAGCCACCCCAGACACCTGTCTCCACCCAGGTCACAAAAGAAGGGGAAGGATCTTCTAGTGAATCTGAACATTGGCTGTCAGAAGCCACAAGGTTGCCCCCGGTGCAGCCTTTGCAAAATCTTACGGCTGTATCCCCAGAGAGTAGCACGCTTGCAAGGCGTAGCATCCAAAACGCCATTTGCAAAGTTCAGCATCTCCACGCAGAATTAAAAGCGTATGCTGAAAGGATTGTCCGTGATGCTCTTGACACCCTGAAGGAGGAGGAGGAGGAGAAGTTAGAAAAAGAAATGCATGCAAAGGCAAGCTGCTTTGAGGACTCTTCAGAAGAAAGCACGGAGGAGAGTGGGCTAGTGGAGCAGCTATTAGAGCGGTGTGGTCCCCCTCTGACTACAGTGGCTTCAGGAGTCCGTTGTGGAAGGCGGGTCGCAAAACAGCCCAGCCCAAGAGATGGGAAGGAGAGCTCTCCGGGCCAGGGCTTTCTAAGGCCAGCAGAAAAGAAAATCCCCGCTAAAAATTTAGACAAGCGTCAACCAAGCATGAAGCTCCCACCTATCATGGTCCCCGGAATGGTCATGCCGTCAGAGGCAGAAGCACAGTCTGCAGAGGAGCTGTCACCTCATCTCCTCCCCTCTGTCCTCCAAAGCTCTCAGCAAGATGCTCAGAGCACAGCAGAAGGCGTGCAGAAGCCCCTCTATTACCCCTCGGCACCCGCATCAAGACCTTGCGCTCCAGTGCCAGAAACCCAAGCTAAAGCGAGGCCAGGGAGCACGCGAGACACCTTCCCCTCCACGGGCCAGCAGTATTCCAGGCAGCCCGTCCCTCCAACAGCTCCAAAGCCCCCTTCCCAGAGAGGAGCCCGGCAGAGACCCATGCGTGGAAAGCTTGTGAGGGCCACGCCGGAGTAATGCCCGTGCTGAGGGAGGGCATTAGCTGGGTGGCTGCTGGGGGCTGAGCTGAGGAGGTGCGTGGCGCCAGGCTTCAGATCATCTTCTGACACCAGTGCTCGGAAGTGACGGTCAGCAAGAGAAGGCAGGGAGCTTGCTCAGACTCTTGAACAATCCATGGGGAGAAGAACATGCAGGAAGCACATCGCAGAGGGCTGTGCTGCACCTCACTCCCGCTGCCTTTGCCGGGCCAGGGAAGGCTCGGCACTCTGTGGCGCGCATGCCCCTGTCCTTCCCTGGCTCTCTCTGAGCCGCAGGGGCTGCTGACGGTGCCGACTCGTGTGTCAGCAGAGAACAGGCCTCACCGCGTGGCACAGCCCCTCCAGCTGTGATCCTCTAAGCATCTTCCAGCACAGCTGCTGCCCAGAGCCAGAGAGCCCCCGGGGAGGGGAGCCCCCTCCTCCTCTTATCCCCCACCCCCCCCGCCCCTAGCACAGAATAAAGACTTTACTTCCAAGCGCTGCTTTTACGTCCTGGTATTCTTTTGCTGCTCTTGCGATTTCCTCTTCATCACCAGCAACTCCTCCGAGAGCTGGCCGACACCTTCTGCCCAGCTAGCAAGGCCGAGGAGCCGGAGTTTCTGTCCAACCCGCCTGCCCGAGGGAAGGGCTCCACAGCCTGTTTTCTCGGGGCGGGGGATTGGGAAGGCCTGGGCTATCAAGGCGTCATCAGGGAAGGCAAGGGGGCTCCCAGCACTTGCCCTCACACCTGTGTTGCCGAGCTCAGCTCCTGCCCCTATGTTAGGGTGTCAGTGGAGGGAAGACTGCTGTGCTTCAGAGGCCGCCGCAAACATTTCCATGGCCAGCAGTCGAATGCCTGCTGTAAATCCACTGCAGCACGAGCCCTGGGGTTGCTTCGGAGCCACCCAGAACCCTCCGTGCACCTTTCGGTGCAGCCCCTTCCCAACGGCTGGGCTATGCCTCACAGGGGCACTGCTGCATGAAATCCAGCACGTTTTCAGAGCAGGAAAATACTCGGCTCGCCTCAAGGAGTTTGCTAGGCAGGGGCACTGCGCCGCTTGGTTTGGGTTGGTTTTTCTCAGAGGCAGGGAGACACCCTACGGCACCGGGGAAATCTCTCGCTCTGTCTCTCCTTGGCTCTAGTGTCCTTCCCCTAGGGGTGGGAATTCATCTCTGCCAGCAAGGGAACCTTGCCAGCCTGGCACAGGGGGCAGCTTGCTGGGCAAGCGAGACCCGTCCAGCAGCCGTCAGCAGGGGATGTGCTTGGGGCTGGAGGAGTCGGCCTCGAGAGCGGGTGCAGCCGTGGCTGGGAAGTGTCAGGCTGCAGTGGGCTGCTGTTGTCCCGGAGAGAGGGTGTCGGGGCAGCGGTGCTGCCAGAGGGCGGGTGCTGGGTTCTGCAGCCGGCGGGTGGGCAGGGACTGCACCTTCCCCAAAGCAGCTTCTTCAACCTGCTGTGCTGCGTGCCCGCACAGGGCCAGCCCTTTGCCTGGTGACTCAAGCTGACAGCAGCTCGGCTCGTGTGCGGCTGAGGCGGTGGCGGTGCTCAGCACAGCCTCTGTGCCCTGCCTGCAGAAGCTGGGGGCAAGCTCTTTGCGGAGCCAAGGCAGCTGGAGCTCCCCCTTGACCCCCAGTGCTGCTGCTCCTGCGCCCTTTGCTTTGTGCCAGGGAGACCTCTGGAAGGGAACGGCTCCAGCTGCCATTTCCACCTGCAGCCTTGCTAGAGACATCCTCCTGGCACACGCACACTGCCACACTGCCACTTTGCCAGACCTTCCCGTTCACCAGCACCCCATGTCCATGGGGTGGATGCTTCTGAAAGCCCTTGCTCAGGCAGCCACAGGCAGGTAGGGCAGCAGTGAGTGCTGCACTGCCTTCCTGGCACATTGGCGTGGAAGGAACGTGATCTGTGAGCCTGCCCTGCTGAAAGGCTGTCCCGGCACACTCGGAGAAGGTGATGACTGCCGACAGACAGCATCACGGCATCTCCTGCTCAAAGGAGAAAGCCCAGCCATGCTCAGAGAGACCTTCCTCAGGTAGAGAGCAGCACCGCCAGTGCAGTGGAAGCTCACATCCTGAGAGCCACTTTGGGCCATGACCTGGCAGGTCTAAGGTCGCCAGCACCATGCGGGCCTGCACGGGCCTCTAGTTTTGGCTGCTCTTCGCAGAAGGCGGATGTCCTTCCCCTTACTGAGCAGAAGAGTTCCCAGCAGCTGTGGCTGAGTCTCCTTCCAGTTTTGTGTGGTTTTGGGGGGGATGCTGGGGCTCCGCCTTCACTGTTCGGCACCTCCCAGGCTGCCTGGTTGGCAGCGCTGCCTGGGCACGTCTGTGGTTGGGGATTAGCAGCTTGGGTGCTCTGCTTGGTGCTTAGGAAAGGTCAAGAGCTCTGCGGAGGGCCTGCCACAGCCTCCTCAAGGACTGGGTCGGCCTTGCTCTTGAACTCTCCTGCAAGCCGAGGGCAGGCCAGGGCTGCAGGCCGGCCCTGGGGTGGCCCGGCAGCAGCGGGGCGGTGGCGCGGGAAAGCGGCAATGCAACAATGTGCGATTGTTCTGGGCGTGCCGCTCGCCGGGAGACCGGCTGGGGCGACCGGAGCTGGGTGCCGCTGGAGCGAGAGGTGCCGGTGGAGGGTCGCAGCTGCAGGAGGGCTCTCGAGAGGAGCCATGGAGCATTACCTGGCTGCAGGGCTGCGAGACGCAGACAGACTGCTGAGTGCGGAGGAGAAGAGGGGCGAGGTGCGTGCTGGACGGATGGAGAGGGCTCAGCTTGGGAGCCGGCGACCGCGCGGGCTGCTCTGGGGCATGGGGCAGTGCGGGGGGAAGTGAGAGTGGTAGGCCTAGAGGGATGCCAGTGCAGGCTCCCAGGGGCTCCTGTCTCTCTGCCCGTGCTGGATTTGAGCTCAGCAGGTAGGAGGGGTGCTGTGCAAGGACCCCAGGGGGTTGGTTTACAGGCGTTGGAGCTGTGGGGAAGGAGGCGATGAAGCAAAGAGCTGCTGTGGAATAGGCCACTCTTTGCACTCTCCTTGTCTGGGCTCTTTAAAGAGCATTTCTGGTAAGCGCTCTGCAAGAAGGCTCTTGAGATGGTGGCCCGAATGCCCATGAGCGTCTCTGTCTTTCCAGCCCGGGCGCAGAAGACAGCAACTCGGAGCAGGACGTCCTGAGCTGCTGGATATGCCGCTCGGGGTCAAACTCCCTTTGCTGCCTGGCTCCAACCCCGTCTTCTACCGGACCAAGCTGGGGGAAAAGGTAAAAGCAGTAGAAAGGAGTAGGAAAAGTCCCTGCTTTTTCAGCCTCTGCTTGCCCAGATACACTGAGCAGCCTGGAGAAGAAACGGGAGGGCTCACCATCATCATCAAGGAGAGTCAAAATTTCTCCTGCTTCAGTTCTTTGGGTATATGCCAATGCCATGGCCTCTCTGCTAGGGAGATACAGGAAGTCCCTTTTTCCTTCCAGGCCTCAATACATTGTTGCCAATACAGATACTACTCGGAGGCAAAGTTAGCCAAGGCGCTCCTTAGGACTGCCTAACCCTGAGGAGACTGCTTACAGTGGAGCAGAGATTTGCTAACTTTGAAACACCAGGACAAAAGTTTTTGGTGTGGAGATTTCCTGCACTTCTTCCTGCTTGGCTTGCATGCCTCTTCTGCTTGGGTGGGGGGGAGGGGGGGTTCTCTTGCCTTCTCCCCACCCTCCTCTGCCTTGCAGTGTGGCTGTGGTATTTGTTAGGACTGCACAATGATGGGAAAGACTTTTGGTATCAGCTATTCAAACTCACTTTCTATTTGCACAAGCACAGTTTTGTGGCTCTCCTGACAACAACCTTCTTTTGCAAGCACAGCGAATTTCCAAAGGAAAGAAACCATAGGTAGATGCAAACTTTCTGGCGAGCTCCTTAGAACTGCAACACTGGATGCAGAAAAGGAAAAGTAAATGTTCGTGGAGAAATGGGACATCTTCTCAAATGGCCCCATAAATAGCTCCTCACTTGCATACAGTAACAATAGATGACCCCAAGACTGAAGCTGTAGGCCCCAGGCTTTTTCTCAAGTAGCGAAATCCGTCCTTTGGGTAAAATTCAGAGCTGCGCTAAGTGCTGAGCCAGGAATTACTCTAAACCTCAGAGGCTGAAGAAGCTACCCTATGGGCTGAGGAAGCTCTGCAGCGTCTTTGTCTCTTTCCTGATCCCTCCTACCCTGCTCATGCTGTGGACGGTACGTTTTACAGCTTCACCAGCCATCTGGTTATTTCAATCTGGGCGATCCACACTGCCGCTTACTAAGCAACGAGTACAACGGTCTGCATGACCCGCATTTGCAGGCCTACTACAACCGCAAAGACAACCTGCGGAGACTGAAGAGAGGAGCTTACGTCACCAGGGATGGCAAAGTAGGTTGGCTATGGGGGTGAGAAGAAGAGTTTCCAGGAGGCAGGGTTGCCAGAGCGCTTGCTGCAGCCGCCTCTTGTGGGCGGAGGGCGCGGGGCTGCTGCGCTGCTTTGCCTGGGGGCAGCAGGAGCCCAAAGCCCGCTCGGGGAAGTCCCACGCCTGCTCTGCCAGGGCCGTGCCGCGCTGCCTGGGCGCCGACGGAGCAGCGGGTGCGTGGCCTGGCGGCGGAGTGAGGAGCGCTGCTGCCCGCTGCGGGGGTGGGAGCAGAGCCCCCAGCCGCTGCGCAGGGCAGGGGGTGCAGGGGAGCAGCTCCCGCTGCGTTAGCGCTCTTGCTGGCAAGGCAGGCTGCGTAGCGAGCGTGACAAGCCTTGGGTGATTTCTGCCCTCGTCCCACCGCAGGTGGTGTGCACTCTGCGGCAGTTCAACGACTACAGGCAGTACCTGGCCACGCTCAGGACAGAGGCGGACAAAACGTACCGTCGAGAACAAGTACGTACAGCTCAGGGCTCACAGGCACGCTTCCCGGTGCAGAGGGTCGGGGCCTCACTTCTTTGCTCTCAGCAAGGCCTGACCTGAAGAAGCGGGGAAGGCTGCGCTGGCGTGCCAGGCCTTGTGGCATGGAAACGACTGCGCGGCTCCGTGCTGAGCTAGCGCAGGGCGCGGGGCTGGGCACAGGCAGGCCCGAGGGCCCGCCGCGAGTGCTGAGGCAAGCCCTTCTCTCCCGCCCCGGGTGCGTGGCTGAAGCACAGCGCTGCTCTGGGCCAGGGTGAAGGCTCCACACGCAGGTGCGTGAGAGCGTGTTGTGGCAGAGGGGAGCTGAGAGCCGGTGTCAACTTTCAGAAAAGGCTTCGAGAACAACTGGCAAAATTAAAGAGTGCCCCCGAACTGCCACAGGGGATGGACATTTCTCGCCTGCGAGAGCGGCTGCTGTGGGAGCAACGAGAGAGTTGGAGAGCTGCAGAGCGGGACGTGAGGGCCAGGTAAGAGACAGGACAAGGAACGCTTGCGCTAGGAGCGGGACCGTGGCCCTTCAGCGAGGTGCCGGCTGGAGCCTTGCGTTCCACGGAAGACCGCCAAATTGCTGCGCGAGCAGATGCTGGTTGTGCCTAGAGTGGTGCAATCAGTGTTTGGAGCCTGGCAAAGGCAGCTGGAAGCTGTTTGGGGCGCTGGAGCCAGGAAGCCCAGAGCGGGACGAGGGCAGTGGCTGAGCAGGGAGTGGTCTGGGCAAGAGAGCTGCAGGCGCTCTGTTTCAGCCATCTCTGTTTCTCTTCAAAGGTATCTCGCCATGATTGCGGAGAGCATGGAGAAGCCTGAGGCTCCTGAAGCAGACAAAGGCCTCCCCCAGCAGGCTGAGCAGGACCAGGTGTGCCCGGCACTCTTGGTGGGCTCTTGTGCTCTCAGACTCCCCTACTCAGCATCAATCCCTTAGCTGCACTACGTGTCCCCACGGTCCCTGTTGCTTGTTTCTCGTGTGGCGAGCAGCCAGACATGCAGCGTCCCTGAGGCCGATAGTGCCAGTGCTTAGCCACCCGTGGGCTAGTTCCCTCCTGCAGGAGCTCCAAGGTTAGCTTAGAGGAGAGCCTGCTGTTGCCCGAGTCTCATTAGCGGGGCGTGGGAAATGCTGCCTGGCTCCATCCGGTGCAACAGCCTGGCAGGCAAAGTACAGGAGCAGCTGGGTGCTCCAGGAACAAGGACTGCTTTTCTATTCTCTTGGTCTCAAAACTAGCCTTCTTCACATGCGCACTGGAAAAGGAGCAAGTGAGCCTCAGAGAAGAGGCAGAGGTGTCGTGAGAGCAGGCAGCACCCATGGCAGAAGAGCGCAAAGAGTCCAGCCCAACAACTTAACCTCCTGCCTCTCCTCTACCCTTTTCTTCACCGTTCCCTCATCAGTTCCCGCTGGTTTCTGTTACAGAAGCCTTTAACGGGAGAAGTGCATCACGAAGTCCAGACTACGCTGGTGTGGACTACGCCGACAGAAGCCCAGGAGCTGCAAGAGCTGGCTGAGAGCGTGGTCGAGGAAGTGCTGCAGAGGGTGAAAGAGCTGCATCCGGCGGTCCACATCTTAAGGAGGGCTCCCCTGGCCATCAGCGGAAGGATATTGGCTAGTGCGAGAAGGGCAGAGCCTTCAGAGACATCGCCTCCAGATCTCCAGCAGGAAATCGGACAGGCGGCCAGAGAGATTGCAGCAACCCTTTGGGATCGCTTAGGGAAGCGTTTGCTATGCAGCCCGTCAGACGCCTCTGAGCCCAGGCTGTTGGCCAGGCGGAGGCAGCAGCTTGTTGCCGGAGGAGCCACGCGAGCTGCCGAATCGGGAGGAAGCGGAGCGAGGCAAGCTGAGGGAGCAGGCTATGATGGAGCATCTCCTCTGCCTTCTCTTGACCAAATCCCCACAGATGCAGCTGTGAGTGTTGGAGTCACCTTGCAATCATTCGTGGCTTCTCAATTTGAACGGCACTTCCAGTGTAAATTTTCTGAAGTCCTGAAGCTGCCCCTTGAAACGATTTCTGAGAGACAACCGCAGCCACCCCAGACACCTGTCTCCACCCAGGTCACAAAAGAAGGGGAAGGATCTTCTAGTGAATCTGAACATTGGCTGTCAGAAGCCACAAGGTTGCCCCCGGTGCAGCCTTTGCAAAATCTTACGGCTGTATCCCCAGAGAGTAGCACGCTTGCAAGGCGTAGCATCCAAAACGCCATTTGCAAAGTTCAGCATCTCCACGCAGAATTAAAAGCGTATGCTGAAAGGATTGTCCGTGATGCTCTTGACACCCTGAAGGAGGAGGAGGAGGAGAAGTTAGAAAAAGAAATGCATGCAAAGGCAAGCTGCTTTGAGGACTCTTCAGAAGAAAGCACGGAGGAGAGTGGGCTAGTGGAGCAGCTATTAGAGCGGTGTGGTCCCCCTCTGACTACAGTGGCTTCAGGAGTCCGTTGTGGAAGGCGGGTCGCAAAACAGCCCAGCCCAAGAGATGGGAAGGAGAGCTCTCCGGGCCAGGGCTTTCTAAGGCCAGCAGAAAAGAAAATCCCCGCTAAAAATTTAGACAAGCGTCAACCAAGCATGAAGCTCCCACCTATCATGGTCCCCGGAATGGTCATGCCGTCAGAGGCAGAAGCACAGTCTGCAGAGGAGCTGTCACCTCATCTCCTCCCCTCTGTCCTCCAAAGCTCTCAGCAAGATGCTCAGAGCACAGCAGAAGGCGTGCAGAAGCCCCTCTATTACCCCTCGGCACCCGCATCAAGACCTTGCGCTCCAGTGCCAGAAACCCAAGCTAAAGCGAGGCCAGGGAGCACGCGAGACACCTTCCCCTCCACGGGCCAGCAGTATTCCAGGCAGCCCGTCCCTCCAACAGCTCCAAAGCCCCCTTCCCAGAGAGGAGCCCGGCAGAGACCCATGCGTGGAAAGCTTGTGAGGGCCACGCCGGAGTAATGCCCGTGCTGAGGGAGGGCATTAGCTGGGTGGCTGCTGGGGGCTGAGCTGAGGAGGTGCGTGGCGCCAGGCTTCAGATCATCTTCTGACACCAGTGCTCGGAAGTGACGGTCAGCAAGAGAAGGCAGGGAGCTTGCTCAGACTCTTGAACAATCCATGGGGAGAAGAACATGCAGGAAGCACATCGCAGAGGGCTGTGCTGCACCTCACTCCCGCTGCCTTTGCCGGGCCAGGGAAGGCTCGGCACTCTGTGGCGCGCATGCCCCTGTCCTTCCCTGGCTCTCTCTGAGCCGCAGGGGCTGCTGACGGTGCCGACTCGTGTGTCAGCAGAGAACAGGCCTCACCGCGTGGCACAGCCCCTCCAGCTGTGATCCTCTAAGCATCTTCCAGCACAGCTGCTGCCCAGAGCCAGAGAGCCCCCGGGGAGGGGAGCCCCCTCCTCCTCTTATCCCCCACCCCCCCCGCCCCTAGCACAGAATAAAGACTTTACTTCCAAGCGCTGCTTTTACGTCCTGGTATTCTTTTGCTGCTCTTGCGATTTCCTCTTCATCACCAGCAACTCCTCCGAGAGCTGGCCGACACCTTCTGCCCAGCTAGCAAGGCCGAGGAGCCGGAGTTTCTGTCCAACCCGCCTGCCCGAGGGAAGGGCTCCACAGCCTGTTTTCTCGGGGCGGGGGATTGGGAAGGCCTGGGCTATCAAGGCGTCATCAGGGAAGGCAAGGGGGCTCCCAGCACTTGCCCTCACACCTGTGTTGCCGAGCTCAGCTCCTGCCCCTATGTTAGGGTGTCAGTGGAGGGAAGACTGCTGTGCTTCAGAGGCCGCCGCAAACATTTCCATGGCCAGCAGTCGAATGCCTGCTGTAAATCCACTGCAGCACGAGCCCTGGGGTTGCTTCGGAGCCACCCAGAACCCTCCGTGCACCTTTCGGTGCAGCCCCTTCCCAACGGCTGGGCTATGCCTCACAGGGGCACTGCTGCATGAAATCCAGCACGTTTTCAGAGCAGGAAAATACTCGGCTCGCCTCAAGGAGTTTGCTAGGCAGGGGCACTGCGCCGCTTGGTTTGGGTTGGTTTTTCTCAGAGGCAGGGAGACACCCTACGGCACCGGGGAAATCTCTCGCTCTGTCTCTCCTTGGCTCTAGTGTCCTTCCCCTAGGGGTGGGAATTCATCTCTGCCAGCAAGGGAACCTTGCCAGCCTGGCACAGGGGGCAGCTTGCTGGGCAAGCGAGACCCGTCCAGCAGCCGTCAGCAGGGGATGTGCTTGGGGCTGGAGGAGTCGGCCTCGAGAGCGGGTGCAGCCGTGGCTGGGAAGTGTCAGGCTGCAGTGGGCTGCTGTTGTCCCGGAGAGAGGGTGTCGGGGCAGCGGTGCTGCCAGAGGGCGGGTGCTGGGTTCTGCAGCCGGCGGGTGGGCAGGGACTGCACCTTCCCCAAAGCAGCTTCTTCAACCTGCTGTGCTGCGTGCCCGCACAGGGCCAGCCCTTTGCCTGGTGACTCAAGCTGACAGCAGCTCGGCTCGTGTGCGGCTGAGGCGGTGGCGGTGCTCAGCACAGCCTCTGTGCCCTGCCTGCAGAAGCTGGGGGCAAGCTCTTTGTGGAGCCAAGGCAGCTGGAGCTCCCCCTTGACCCCCAGTGCTGCTGCTCCTGCGCCCTTTGCTTTGTGCCAGGGAGACCTCTGGAAGGGAACGGCTCCAGCTGCCATTTCCACCTGCAGCCTTGCTAGAGACATCCTCCTGGCACACGCACACTGCCACACTGCCACTTTGCCAGACCTTCCCGTTCACCAGCACCCCATGTCCATGGGGTGGATGCTTCTGAAAGCCCTTGCTCAGGCAGCCACAGGCAGGTAGGGCAGCAGTGAGTGCTGCACTGCCTTCCTGGCACATTGGCGTGGAAGGAACGTGATCTGTGAGCCTGCCCTGCTGAAAGGCTGTCCCGGCACACTCGGAGAAGGTGATGACTGCCGACAGACAGCATCACGGCATCTCCTGCTCAAAGGAGAAAGCCCAGCCATGCTCAGAGAGACCTTCCTCAGGTAGAGAGCAGCACCGCCAGTGCAGTGGAAGCTCACATCCTGAGAGCCACTTTGGGCCATGACCTGGCAGGTCTAAGGTCGCCAGCACCATGCGGGCCTGCACGGGCCTCTAGTTTTGGCTGCTCTTCGCAGAAGGCGGATGTCCTTCCCCTTACTGAGCAGAAGAGTTCCCAGCAGCTGTGGCTGAGTCTCCTTCCAGTTTTGTGTGGTTTTGGGGGGGATGCTGGGGCTCCGCCTTCACTGTTCGGCACCTCCCAGGCTGCCTGGTTGGCAGCGCTGCCTGGGCACGTCTGTGGTTGGGGATTAGCAGCTTGGGTGCTCTGCTTGGTGCTTAGGAAAGGTCAAGAGCTCTGCGGAGGGCCTGCCACAGCCTCCTCAAGGACTGGGTCGGCCTTGCTCTTGAACTCTCCTGCAAGCCGAGGGCAGGCCAGGGCTGCAGGCCGGCCCTGGGGTGGCCCGGCAGCAGCGGGGCGGTGGCGCGGGAAAGCGGCAATGCAACAATGTGCGATTGTTCTGGGCGTGCCGCTCGCCGGGAGACCGGCTGGGGCGACCGGAGCTGGGTGCCGCTGGAGCGAGAGGTGCCGGTGGAGGGTCGCAGCTGCAGGAGGGCTCTCGAGAGGAGCCATGGAGCATTACCTGGCTGCAGGGCTGCGAGACGCAGACAGACTGCTGAGTGCGGAGGAGAAGAGGGGCGAGGTGCGTGCTGGACGGATGGAGAGGGCTCAGCTTGGGAGCCGGCGACCGCGCGGGCTGCTCTGGGGCATGGGGCAGTGCGGGGGGAAGTGAGAGTGGTAGGCCTAGAGGGATGCCAGTGCAGGCTCCCAGGGGCTCCTGTCTCTCTGCCCGTGCTGGATTTGAGCTCAGCAGGTAGGAGGGGTGCTGTGCAAGGACCCCAGGGGGTTGGTTTACAGGCGTTGGAGCTGTGGGGAAGGAGGCGATGAAGCAAAGAGCTGCTGTGGAATAGGCCACTCTTTGCACTCTCCTTGTCTGGGCTCTTTAAAGAGCATTTCTGGTAAGCGCTCTGCAAGAAGGCTCTTGAGATGGTGGCCCGAATGCCCATGAGCGTCTCTGTCTTTCCAGCCCGGGCGCAGAAGACAGCAACTCGGAGCAGGACGTCCTGAGCTGCTGGATATGCCGCTCGGGGTCAAACTCCCTTTGCTGCCTGGCTCCAACCCCGTCTTCTACCGGACCAAGCTGGGGGAAAAGGTAAAAGCAGTAGAAAGGAGTAGGAAAAGTCCCTGCTTTTTCAGCCTCTGCTTGCCCAGATACACTGAGCAGCCTGGAGAAGAAACGGGAGGGCTCACCATCATCATCAAGGAGAGTCAAAATTTCTCCTGCTTCAGTTCTTTGGGTATATGCCAATGCCATGGCCTCTCTGCTAGGGAGATACAGGAAGTCCCTTTTTCCTTCCAGGCCTCAATACATTGTTGCCAATACAGATACTACTCGGAGGCAAAGTTAGCCAAGGCGCTCCTTAGGACTGCCTAACCCTGAGGAGACTGCTTACAGTGGAGCAGAGATTTGCTAACTTTGAAACACCAGGACAAAAGTTTTTGGTGTGGAGATTTCCTGCACTTCTTCCTGCTTGGCTTGCATGCCTCTTCTGCTTGGGTGGGGGGGAGGGGGGGTTCTCTTGCCTTCTCCCCACCCTCCTCTGCCTTGCAGTGTGGCTGTGGTATTTGTTAGGACTGCACAATGATGGGAAAGACTTTTGGTATCAGCTATTCAAACTCACTTTCTATTTGCACAAGCACAGTTTTGTGGCTCTCCTGACAACAACCTTCTTTTGCAAGCACAGCGAATTTCCAAAGGAAAGAAACCATAGGTAGATGCAAACTTTCTGGCGAGCTCCTTAGAACTGCAACACTGGATGCAGAAAAGGAAAAGTAAATGTTCGTGGAGAAATGGGACATCTTCTCAAATGGCCCCATAAATAGCTCCTCACTTGCATACAGTAACAATAGATGACCCCAAGACTGAAGCTGTAGGCCCCAGGCTTTTTCTCAAGTAGCGAAATCCGTCCTTTGGGTAAAATTCAGAGCTGCGCTAAGTGCTGAGCCAGGAATTACTCTAAACCTCAGAGGCTGAAGAAGCTACCCTATGGGCTGAGGAAGCTCTGCAGCGTCTTTGTCTCTTTCCTGATCCCTCCTACCCTGCTCATGCTGTGGACGGTACGTTTTACAGCTTCACCAGCCATCTGGTTATTTCAATCTGGGCGATCCACACTGCCGCTTACTAAGCAACGAGTACAACGGTCTGCATGACCCGCATTTGCAGGCCTACTACAACCGCAAAGACAACCTGCGGAGACTGAAGAGAGGAGCTTACGTCACCAGGGATGGCAAAGTAGGTTGGCTATGGGGGTGAGAAGAAGAGTTTCCAGGAGGCAGGGTTGCCAGAGCGCTTGCTGCAGCCGCCTCTTGTGGGCGGAGGGCGCGGGGCTGCTGCGCTGCTTTGCCTGGGGGCAGCAGGAGCCCAAAGCCCGCTCGGGGAAGTCCCACGCCTGCTCTGCCAGGGCCGTGCCGCGCTGCCTGGGCGCCGACGGAGCAGCGGGTGTGTGGCCTGGCGGCGGAGTGAGGAGCGCTGCTGCCCGCTGCGGGGGTGGGAGCAGAGCCCCCAGCCGCTGCGCAGGGCAGGGGGTGCAGGGGAGCAGCTCCCGCTGCGTTAGCGCTCTTGCTGGCAAGGCAGGCTGCGTAGCGAGCGTGACAAGCCTTGGGTGATTTCTGCCCTCGTCCCACCGCAGGTGGTGTGCACTCTGCGGCAGTTCAACGACTACAGGCAGTACCTGGCCACGCTCAGGACAGAGGCGGACAAAACGTACCGTCGAGAACAAGTACGTACAGCTCAGGGCTCACAGGCACGCTTCCCGGTGCAGAGGGTCGGGGCCTCACTTCTTTGCTCTCAGCAAGGCCTGACCTGAAGAAGCGGGGAAGGCTGCGCTGGCGTGCCAGGCCTTGTGGCATGGAAACGACTGCGCGGCTCCGTGCTGAGCTAGCGCAGGGCGCGGGGCTGGGCACAGGCAGGCCCGAGGGCCCGCCGCGAGTGCTGAGGCAAGCCCTTCTCTCCCGCCCCGGGTGCGTGGCTGAAGCACAGCGCTGCTCTGGGCCAGGGTGAAGGCTCCACACGCAGGTGCGTGAGAGCGTGTTGTGGCAGAGGGGAGCTGAGAGCCGGTGTCAACTTTCAGAAAAGGCTTCGAGAACAACTGGCAAAATTAAAGAGTGCCCCCGAACTGCCACAGGGGATGGACATTTCTCGCCTGCGAGAGCGGCTGCTGTGGGAGCAACGAGAGAGTTGGAGAGCTGCAGAGCGGGACGTGAGGGCCAGGTAAGAGACAGGACAAGGAACGCTTGCGCTAGGAGCGGGACTGTGGCCCTTCAGCGAGGTGCCGGCTGGAGCCTTGCGTTCCACGGAAGACCGCCAAATTGCTGCGCGAGCAGATGCTGGTTGTGCCTAGAGTGGTGCAATCAGTGTTTGGAGCCTGGCAAAGGCAGCTGGAAGCTGTTTGGGGCGCTGGAGCCAGGAAGCCCAGAGCGGGACGAGGGCAGTGGCTGAGCAGGGAGTGGTCTGGGCAAGAGAGCTGCAGGCGCTCTGTTTCAGCCATCTCTGTTTCTCTTCAAAGGTATCTCGCCATGATTGCGGAGAGCATGGAGAAGCCTGAGGCTCCTGAAGCAGACAAAGGCCTCCCCCAGCAGGCTGAGCAGGACCAGGTGTGCCCGGCACTCTTGGTGGGCTCTTGTGCTCTCAGACTCCCCTACTCAGCATCAATCCCTTAGCTGCACTACGTGTCCCCACGGTCCCTGTTGCTTGTTTCTCGTGTGGCGAGCAGCCAGACATGCAGCGTCCCTGAGGCCGATAGTGCCAGTGCTTAGCCACCCGTGGGCTAGTTCCCTCCTGCAGGAGCTCCAAGGTTAGCTTAGAGGAGAGCCTGCTGTTGCCCGAGTCTCATTAGCGGGGCGTGGGAAATGCTGCCTGGCTCCATCCGGTGCAACAGCCTGGCAGGCAAAGTACAGGAGCAGCTGGGTGCTCCAGGAACAAGGACTGCTTTTCTATTCTCTTGGTCTCAAAACTAGCCTTCTTCACATGCGCACTGGAAAAGGAGCAAGTGAGCCTCAGAGAAGAGGCAGAGGTGTCGTGAGAGCAGGCAGCACCCATGGCAGAAGAGCGCAAAGAGTCCAGCCCAACAACTTAACCTCCTGCCTCTCCTCTACCCTTTTCTTCACCGTTCCCTCATCAGTTCCCGCTGGTTTCTGTTACAGAAGCCTTTAACGGGAGAAGTGCATCACGAAGTCCAGACTACGCTGGTGTGGACTACGCCGACAGAAGCCCAGGAGCTGCAAGAGCTGGCTGAGAGCGTGGTCGAGGAAGTGCTGCAGAGGGTGAAAGAGCTGCATCCGGCTGTCCACGTCTTAAGGAGGGCTCCCCTGGCCATCAGCGGAAGGATATTGGCTAGTGCGAGAAGGGCAGAGCCTTCAGAGACATCGCCTCCAGATCTCCAGCAGGAAATCGGACAGGCGGCCAGAGAGATTGCAGCAACCCTTTGGGATCGCTTAGGGAAGCGTTTGCTATGCAGCCCGTCAGACGCCTCTGAGCCCAGGCTGTTGGCCAGGCGGAGGCAGCAGCTTGTTGCCGGAGGAGCCACGCGAGCTGCCGAATCGGGAGGAAGCAGAGCGAGGCAAGCTGAGGGAGCAGGCTATGATGGAGCATCTCCTCTGCCTTCTCTTGACCAAATCCCCACAGATGCAGCTGTGAGTGTTGGAGTCACCTTGCAATCATTCGTGGCTTCTCAATTTGAACGGCACTTCCAGTGTAAATTTTCTGAAGTCCTGAAGCTGCCCCTTGAAACGATTTCTGAGAGACAACCGCAGCCACCCCAGACACCTGTCTCCACCCAGGTCACAAAAGAAGGGGAAGGATCTTCTAGTGAATCTGAACATTGGCTGTCAGAAGCCACAAGGTTGCCCCCGGTGCAGCCTTTGCAAAATCTTACGGCTGTATCCCCAGAGAGTAGCACGCTTGCAAGGCGTAGCATCCAAAACGCCATTTGCAAAGTTCAGCATCTCCACGCAGAATTAAAAGCGTATGCTGAAAGGATTGTCCGTGATGCTCTTGACACCCTGAAGAAGGAGGAGGAGGAGAAGTTAGAAAAAGAAATGCATGCAAAGGCAAGCTGCTTTGAGGACTCTTCAGAAGAAAGCACGGAGGAGAGTGGGCTAGTGGAGCAGCTATTAGAGCGGTGTGGTCCCCCTCTGACTACAGTGGCTTCAGGAGTCCGTTGTGGAAGGCGGGTCGCAAAACAGCCCAGCCCAAGAGATGGGAAGGAGAGCTCTCCGGGCCAGGGCTTTCTAAGGCCAGCAGAAAAGAAAATCCCCGCTAAAAATTTAGACAAGCGTCAACCAAGCATGAAGCTCCCACCTATCATGGTCCCCGGAATGGTCATGCCGTCAGAGGCAGAAGCACAGTCTGCAGAGGAGCTGTCACCTCATCTCCTCCCCTCTGTCCTCCAAAGCTCTCAGCAAGATGCTCAGAGCACAGCAGAAGGCGTGCAGAAGCCCCTCTATTACCCCTCGGCACCCGCATCAAGACCTTGCGCTCCAGTGCCAGAAACCCAAGCTAAAGCGAGGCCAGGGAGCACGCGAGACACCTTCCCCTCCACGGGCCAGCAGTATTCCAGGCAGCCCGTCCCTCCAACAGCTCCAAAGCCCCCTTCCCAGAGAGGAGCCCGGCAGAGACCCATGCGTGGAAAGCTTGTGAGGGCCACGCCGGAGTAATGCCCGTGCTGAGGGAGGGCATTAGCTGGGTGGCTGCTGGGGGCTGAGCTGAGGAGGTGCGTGGCGCCAGGCTTCAGATCATCTTCTGACACCAGTGCTCGGAAGTGACGGTCAGCAAGAGAAGGCAGGGAGCTTGCTCAGACTCTTGAACAATCCATGGGGAGAAGAACATGCAGGAAGCACATCGCAGAGGGCTGTGCTGCACCTCACTCCCGCTGCCTTTGCCGGGCCAGGGAAGGCTCGGCACTCTGTGGCGCGCATGCCCCTGTCCTTCCCTGGCTCTCTCTGAGCCGCAGGGGCTGCTGACGGTGCCGACTCGTGTGTCAGCAGAGAACAGGCCTCACCGCGTGGCACAGCCCCTCCAGCTGTGATCCTCTAAGCATCTTCCAGCACAGCTGCTGCCCAGAGCCAGAGAGCCCCCGGGGAGGGGAGCCCCCTCCTCCTCTTATCCCCCACCCCCCCCCGCCCCTAGCACAGAATAAAGACTTTACTTCCAAGCGCTGCTTTTACGTCCTGGTATTCTTTTGCTGCTCTTGCGATTTCCTCTTCATCACCAGCAACTCCTCCGAGAGCTGGCCGACACCTTCTGCCCAGCTAGCAAGGCCGAGGAGCCGGAGTTTCTGTCCAACCCGCCTGCCCGAGGGAAGGGCTCCACAGCCTGTTTTCTCGGGGCGGGGGATTGGGAAGGCCTGGGCTATCAAGGCGTCATCAGGGAAGGCAAGGGGGCTCCCAGCACTTGCCCTCACACCTGTGTTGCCGAGCTCAGCTCCTGCCCCTATGTTAGGGTGTCAGTGGAGGGAAGACTGCTGTGCTTCAGAGGCCGCCGCAAACATTTCCATGGCCAGCAGTCGAATGCCTGCTGTAAATCCACTGCAGCACGAGCCCTGGGGTTGCTTCGGAGCCACCCAGAACCCTCCGTGCACCTTTCGGTGCAGCCCCTTCCCAACGGCTGGGCTATGCCTCACAGGGGCACTGCTGCATGAAATCCAGCACGTTTTCAGAGCAGGAAAATACTCGGCTCGCCTCAAGGAGTTTGCTAGGCAGGGGCACTGCGCCGCTTGGTTTGGGTTGGTTTTTCTCAGAGGCAGGGAGACACCCTACGGCACCGGGGAAATCTCTCGCTCTGTCTCTCCTTGGCTCTAGTGTCCTTCCCCTAGGGGTGGGAATTCATCTCTGCCAGCAAGGGAACCTTGCCAGCCTGGCACAATGGGCAGCTTGCTGGGCAAGCGAGACCCGTCCAGCAGCCGTCAGCAGGGGATGTGCTCGGGGCTGGAGGAGTCGGCCTCGAGAGCGGGTGCAGCTGTGGCTGGGAAGTGTCAGGCTGCAGTGGGCTGCTGTTGTCCCGCAGAGAGGGTGTCGGGGCAGCGGTGCTGCCAGATGGCGGGTGCTGGGTTCTGCAGCCGGCGGGTGGGCAGGGACTGCACCTTCCCCAAAGCAGCTTCTTCAACCTGCTGTGCTGCGTGCCCGCACAGGGCCAGCCCTTTGCCTGGTGACTCAAGCTGACAGCAGCTCGGCTCGTGTGCGGCTGAGGCGGTGGCGGTGCTCAGCACAGCCTCTGTGCCCTGCCTGCAGAAGCTGGGGGCAAGCTCTTTGTGGAGCCAAGGCAGCTGGAGCTCCCCCTTGACCCCCAGTGCTGCTGCTCCTGCGCCCTTTGCTTTGTGCCAGGGAGACCTCTGGAAGGGAACGGCTCCAGCTGCCATTTCCACCTGCAGCCTTGCTAGAGACATCCTCCTGGCACACGCACACTGCCACACTGCCACTTTGCCAGACCTTCCCGTTCACCAGCACCCCATGTGCATGGGGTGGATGCTTCTGAAAGCCCTTGCTCAGGCAGCCACAGGCAGGTAGGGCAGCAGTGAGTGCTGCACTGCCTTCCTGGCACATTGGCGTGGAAGGAACGTGATCTGTGAGCCTGCCCTGCTGAAAGGCTGTCCCGGCACACTCGGAGAAGGTGATGACTGCCGACAGACAGCATCACGGCATCTCCTGCTCAAAGGAGAAAGCCCAGCCATGCTCAGAGAGACCTTCCTCAGGTAGAGAGCAGCACCGCCAGTGCAGTGGAAGCTCACATCCTGAGAGCCACTTTGGGCCATGACCTGGCAGGTCTAAGGTCGCCAGCACCATGCGGGCCTGCACGGGCCTCTAGTTTTGGCTGCTCTTCGCAGAAGGCGGATGTCCTTCCCCTTACTGAGCAGAAGAGTTCCCAGCAGCTGTGGCTGAGTCTCCTTCCAGTTTTGTGTGGTTTTGGGGGGGATGCTGGGGCTCCGCCTTCACTGTTCGGCACCTCCCAGGCTGCCTGGTTGGCAGCGCTGCCTGGGCACGTCTGTGGTTGGGGATTAGCAGCTTGGGTGCTCTGCTTGGTGCTTAGGAAAGGTCAAGAGCTCTGCGGAGGGCCTGCCACAGCCTCCTCAAGGACTGGGTCGGCCTTGCTCTTGAACTCTCCTGCAAGCCGAGGGCAGGCCAGGGCTGCAGGCCGGCCCTGGGGTGGCCCGGCAGCAGCGGGGCGGTGGCGCGGGAAAGCGGCAATGCAACAATGTGCGATTGTTCTGGGCGTGCCGCTCGCCGGGAGACCGGCTGGGGCGACCGGAGCTGGGTGCCGCTGGAGCGAGAGGTGCCGGTGGAGGGTCGCAGCTGCAGGAGGGCTCTCGAGAGGAGCCATGGAGCATTACCTGGCTGCAGGGCTGCGAGACGCAGACAGACTGCTGAGTGCAGAGGAGAAGAGGGGCGAGGTGCGTGCTGGACGGATGGAGAGGGCTCAGCTTGGGAGCCGGCGACCGCGCGGGCTGCTCTGGGGCATGGGGCAGTGCGGGGGGAAGTGAGAGTGGTAGGCCTAGAGGGATGCCAGTGCAGGCTCCCAGGGGCTCCTGTCTCTCTGCCCGTGCTGGATTTGAGCTCAGCAGGTAGGAGGGGTGCTGTGCAAGGACCCCAGGGGGTTGGTTTACAGGCGTTGGAGCTGTGGGGAAGGAGGCGATGAAGCAAAGAGCTGCTGTGGAATAGGCCACTCTTTGCACTCTCCTTGTCTGGGCTCTTTAAAGAGCATTTCTGGTAAGCGCTCTGCAAGAAGGCTCTTGAGATGGTGGCCCGAATGCCCATGAGCGTCTCTGTCTTTCCAGCCCGGGCGCAGAAGACAGCAACTCGGAGCAGGACGTCCTGAGCTGCTGGATATGCCGCTCGGGGTCAAACTCCCTTTGCTGCCTGGCTCCAACCCCGTCTTCTACCGGACCAAGCTGGGGGAAAAGGTAAAAGCAGTAGAAAGGAGTAGGAAAAGTCCCTGCTTTTTCAGCCTCTGCTTGCCCAGATACACTGAGCAGCCTGGAGAAGAAACGGGAGGGCTCACCATCATCATCAAGGAGAGTCAAAATTTCTCCTGCTTCAGTTCTTTGGGTATATGCCAATGCCATGGCCTCTCTGCTAGGGAGATACAGGAAGTCCCTTTTTCCTTCCAGGCCTCAATACATTGTTGCCAATACAGATACTACTCGGAGGCAAAGTTAGCCAAGGCGCTCCTTAGGACTGCCTAACCCTGAGGAGACTGCTTACAGTGGAGCAGAGATTTGCTAACTTTGAAACACCAGGACAAAAGTTTTTGGTGTGGAGATTTCCTGCACTTCTTCCTGCTTGGCTTGCATGCCTCTTCTGCTTGGGTGGGGGGGAGGGGGGGTTCTCTTGCCTTCTCCCCACCCTCCTCTGCCTTGCAGTGTGGCTGTGGTATTTGTTAGGACTGCACAATGATGGGAAAGACTTTTGGTATCAGCTATTCAAACTCACTTTCTATTTGCACAAGCACAGTTTTGTGGCTCTCCTGACAACAACCTTCTTTTGCAAGCACAGCGAATTTCCAAAGGAAAGAAACCATAGGTAGATGCAAACTTTCTGGCGAGCTCCTTAGAACTGCAACACTGGATGCAGAAAAGGAAAAGTAAATGTTCGTGGAGAAATGGGACATCTTCTCAAATGGCCCCATAAATAGCTCCTCACTTGCATACAGTAACAATAGATGACCCCAAGACTGAAGCTGTAGGCCCCAGGCTTTTTCTCAAGTAGCGAAATCCGTCCTTTGGGTAAAATTCAGAGCTGCGCTAAGTGCTGAGCCAGGAATTACTCTAAACCTCAGAGGCTGAAGAAGCTACCCTATGGGCTGAGGAAGCTCTGCAGCGTCTTTGTCTCTTTCCTG